>NC_143584.1:78555740-78875625 GCF_048544385.1 Mastigoproctus giganteus
ATGAGCTTGATATGCTAGTCAAGACATCAAAGGCAGATTCTGTTGGGATATCAGAGACATGGTGTCACACAGACATAAACAGTGCAGAACTGGAATTTGGGGAGTACAATGTACAGAAAGGATAGACAGGACAGGAAGGGAGGAGGGGTTATGCCGTTATTTAAGAAACACATAAAATCTAAGGAAGTGCATAAAATTGATGTTGGTGGACAACATCAATTTTGAGGGTTTTCATGAGAAAAAGATCAGGAATGTAGAATGTGTTTAGGATTGTCTCATATTTCTGGTAGGTAAATGAACACTCTGTGTGAGGTCATTAATAATTGAGCCTCGGCATTTTGACTTGCTGAGTCTGTGTGAAGAAAACTGTGGTGGGCTGGAGTTGTGATATTAAAAATTTCCAAGGAAAATTACTAGCAAAAAGGCCTTTTGCATTGAGAAAGCTTTCTTTCAGCATACTGAAAGAAATCTTTCACTGCTGATGAAATGTAAAGGTATAAAATAAAACTTTATTAAAAAATATTAAAAATATAAATTGTTCATCTTCTAACTAGTTCATAAAAGGTCACATTGCACCAAAACTTCTGAATTTTATATTTTGTATGGCCCAATCTGTAGTATTTTATTTGTATATATTATATATGTATTTTATTAATATTCTTAATAAGTTATGTATACTTTACCAAAATATATATTTTTAAAGTTTTATTTTAAACTTTTATATTTTTCTGATAGTGACATAAGATAGGATTCGTTTTATTGAGAGATTTGTTTTAGTAAGGGAAAATTACTTCACTATTAAGACTGTGAGGAAAGTTGGACTGGAGAAAGTAGAGTTTCAAAGAAAGGAAGACAAAGAGTTCTAAGTGATTAGTGGAGTTGGTAGAATGATGGAGGCAAGAGATTAAATTGACAGAATGGGATAGAAAGGAATAAGGCTGTAGAGGATGGAAAAAGAGGCAATTCCACATTAGTAGTCTTTGACAGGGAATATTAGAGTTGACATATGCAAAGTATCATCTTTGAAGCGAAAGGAATCATACAGTGAATAATTAGGACAACTGAGATGAACAAGTAGTAGACACAACCAAAATTGGGATTCTGTCAGAAAAAAGTAAGTGGTGCTTGGCAGACAGTAGTTGGACATTGAGATTGGAACTGAGGCCACTTATGTTTATGAAATGAATGAAGAATTTTTCACAAATAAGTTTGTTCTATTATTTTGACTATTCATGATGCATTCAGTACATATATAATATCATTGTAGGTACACCATTGTTTACCCATAAATTAAACTACATAAATAGTGTAACAGCATCGTTTTTAATTGTATCTCATATTGTGGCTACCTTCACAATGAGATACCAGGTATTGCACTACTTCGAATAAGTAACACTTCTCTAGTATAGAAGACTACTGTTATTTATTCTCAGTGGATACCACCAACCAGATGGCACCGTTTCAAAGCTGTTGGCCTATCATTGATGATGGGCAGGTAACCTGATAATGCAAACATGCCATCACAGTTACGAAGTAGTTCCACAATATGAGAGATGCAAATGGTGAACAAATGATAATGTATTTTAAAGATGAAATGCACAGAGCACAATAACATATGGATTTAAATAACTATATAATATCGGTGTAAATACACCATAGTTTACCAATAAATTAAACTACGTACAAAGTGTAAAGGCATCATTTTTAATTGCATTTCATATTGTGGCTACCTTCACAATGAGATACCAGGTATGGCACTACTTTAAATAGATAAAGCCCTGTACGTTTCATCTTTAAAATACATTATTACTTGTTCACCATTTAGCATCTCTCATATTGTGGAACCACATTGCAACTGTGATGGCATGTTTGAATTATCAGGGTACCTGCCTACCCACCAATGATAGGCCAACAGCTTTGAAATGGTGCAGTCTGGGTGGTTGTATCCACTGGAGGTAGCCACAAGCAGCTGCAAAAAAAGATAGGGAACAGGGTATGTCTGCCCGGGGCAACAGCTGATGATGTTGTAGAGCAGATATCATCTTTTAAGGGCACAAAAGGTGATGTTGTACACATTGGAACTAATGACATTAAGAGTAAGAGATCTGCAGATTTATTCAAGTACAGGTCAAATTGTTGAAAAAAAGTCGCGTTAGGGTTGAATGTGAAAGTGTCTGCAATTCTGCCCAGACACGATAGGAGGAAATATATGATGAGAGCCTTGTCTATCAATTTAGCCCTGGAGAAATTGTGCAAGGCTCAAGGGGAAGAATTTTTTTCAGTCTGGTCTGTGCTTGTTAAAGGAGAGACTGCTTCTACAGGAATGGGGGTACACTTAAATAGAAAGGGTACAAGAAGATTTGCTAATGCTATCGAGGCAGTGTCAGGTGGGTCGGAAAACTGCTAGCTTGGAGGGGATGTACTTATAAAAGGTTAACAGTGGCCGCAGGTAGAGGCAAAAGTAATTCTTGCATTGTTTCTATTAGAATGAGCAGCAGCCTGGAAAGCAACATAATGGAGATTTCCAGGATCCTTGGGTGTCATATTGGAACAAGTAAATACATGTGCTGTGTTAGGGTACCAGGAGTAGGAACAGGTGGATGTATACTTGCATGTACACAAATGCTAGGAGTATAGTTAATAAATTTGATGAGCTTGAAGTGCTAGTCAAGACATCAAAGGCAGATACTGTTGGAATATCAGAGATGTGGTTTCACACAGATATAAGCAGTGCAAAATTGGAATTTGGGGAGTACAATGTGTACTCCCCAAAAAGAAAGTATAGACAGGACAGGAAGGGAGGAGGGGGTTATTAGCATTAGTAGAGGCATACGCCATCAGCCAAAAAAAAAAAAAAACCACTTCCATTTCACCCCTCCGTTCGTTCCAGATATCTGTCCAGCTGAGCCTTAAATTTATTTAGGTTATCAACTTCCACAACAAGGGATGGAAGTCTGTTCCACCAACCAGTTACCCGCTGGGTAAAGGAAAATTTCCGCACATCTATCCTACATCTGTCTTTCCTCAATCTCAATTTATGCCCTCTCAGGTAATTCTTCTGAGCAAGAGGAAGAATCCCAACGGCATTGAACATGCTCAAACCATTCAAGGCTTTATACACCTCTATCAGATCACCTTGCCGGTGCCTAGTCTCCAGACACTGTAATTTGCAAAACATAAGCCTTTCTTCGTAAGAGCAACCCTTTGTTCCATTCACTAATCTTGTTGCTCTTCTCTGTACTCGTTCCAGCAGCTCTACGTCCTTCTTGAAATGAGGCCTCCAGACCTGTATACAGTACTCAAAGTGTGGCCTGACCATTACCTTATACAAGGGAATAATCACCTCATCTCTGCTAGAAACATTCCTGTATATCATTGGCAAGACACCAAGAGCTGTCAGTATAGTACCACAGAGTTGATACGTTGCTCTTGGGTTGCTGTTTCCCATATGTAGTACTTTACATTTATCAATGTTAAACTTCATTTGCCACCTCTCAGCCCATCTGCTCAACCTTTCCAGATCCTATTGCAGCAGTATAGTGTCAGTAATGTCCTTAACAACCCTGCCAACTGTTCTATCGTCTGCAAACTTGGACATTAAGCTTGATATACCATCATCAATATCATTTATAAATACAGAAAACAATAATGAGCCCAACACTGAACCCTGAGAGACTCCACTAATAACATTAGTCCACAATGAGCAGTGTCCATTGATTACCACTTTCTGGCTCCCCCCCCCCCCTCAACCACCCCTTTATCCATAGCAGCAATTTGCCTCCAATGCCACACTGCTCCAATTTGTGCAGTAGTCATCCATGTGCAACAGTGTCAAAAGCCTTTCTAAGATCCAAATATATAATATCAAAGTTATTCACTGCATCCATTTCTTTTGTGACAGCATCACAGTATCCAATAAAATTGGTCAGGCAAGACTTTCCCTTAAAAAAACCATGCTGTGCCCAAGCTATAACTGAAGTCATTCTAGATGATCCTGCAGTGCTTTTTTAACCAGTGCCTCCATTAATTTTCCGGGAACAGAAGTTAAACTCATAGGTCTCTAATTACTTGTGTTGGCCTTTGATCCTCATTTGTGGATAGGGGTCACATTTGCACATTTCCAGTGCATGGGTACCTCCCCTGAGCCCAAGGAAGCAGCCATAATTATTGCTAAGGGTTTGTTTACTTCCTTTATTGCCTCCCTTAATATAACTGGATAGATTCTATCCACCCCAGTGTCTTTCTTATGTTTATCTTCAAAAATTTCTCTTCCACTTTACTCTCAGTTATTACTAGATTATATAGCTTTCTGCCAGAGTTTAATACACCTCTGGCATTCCCGTCCCTTACTAATTCCTCATGTGTGAATGTAGATGCAAAATATTCATTTAGTTTATTAGACACCTGAGTAGGATCATCAACAGTTGAACCATTGATATCAAATGGACCAATCTGATTCATCTCCTTCCTTCTTAAGTAAAGAATGCTGTTTTTCTTTGCATCCTTTGCCAAAGATTTCTCGTAATCTGCCTTTGCCTGTCTAACCTCGGTTGTGACTGGGTTACAGACCAGCTTATATCTATCATAGATGTCTGTATCACCTGTTAATTTATATGTATACCATGCATTTTTCTTCACTGCCACATGTCTAATTAGTTCATCTGACATCGATTTAGGCCTAAATCTTGAACAATATTTATTAGTTGGTATGAAAAGCCTAGTAGTTTCCAAGATTTTTTTCTTTGAATGCTTCCCATTTTGAATTTATTGTTGGTAACATCATCAGTTGGACCCACCGTATAGAATTGAAATAGAAGAACTCTTTATTGCATACAAAATGCACATGCCGTACACAATACCCTTCACGGCTACAAGCCAGGGGAGGTACCCCTGGCTTGTAGCCGTGAAATACTGTCTCAGACCAACGTAATCACCTTTACGAAAGCAAAAACCCTTCCCATTACACCTGATGGTAGTCACCTCTTTGAGTAAATCCCACTTCAGCAAACTGTGATCACTGCCACCTAGTGTTTTCTTTATCTGCAGATTCTTAATCCACGAAAAACCACTATCGATATTCAGTTCAAGAGTATTACTCCCTCTAGTTGCCTCCCAAACATGCTGCTGTAGCAAATAATCATCCAATATATCCACAAGTAATGAACGAGCGAGTAACGATATCCACAAATTCCAGTCATTCTTTGGGAAATTAAAATCCTCCATTATAAGACACTGATTTACTGGTTCACTCTATTTCTCTGCACAATTGCTCATTATACTCATCAGATTCATTAAGTCTATAACACACACCTATTCCCATTTTTCCTTTCCCAGTGCTTGTGTCCAATCACAAATGAGATTAGGCAGGCAAAGGCAGATGTAGTAGTACTTTTCTACTGGATATTGATGGTTCAACAGTTGAGGATCCTGCTCAGGTGGCTAACAAACTAAAGGAGTATTTTGCATCTACATTCACACATGAGGAGTGATTCAGGAAGGGGAATGCCAGAGGTGAAGTAAATTCTTGCTGGGAGCTAGATGATTTTGTAATAACTGAGAGGAAAGTGGAGGAGAAATTGTTGAGGATAAACATAAAAAAGGCACCCGGGGTGGATGGGATCTATCCAGTTATATTAAAGGAGGCAGCAAAGGAAGTAAGACAATCCTTAGCCATGATTATGAGAGCTTCTTTGGACTCGGCTGAGGTACCCATAGACTGGAGATGTGCAATGTGCAAATGTAACCCCAATTCACAAAGGAAGATCAGAGGCTGACACAAGTAATTATAGACCTGAGAGTTTAACTTCTGTTCGTGGAAAATTAATGGAGGCACTGGTTAAAGAAGCACTGCAGGATTATCTAGACAAGACTTCAGTTATAGCTCGGACACAGCATGGTTTTCTTAAGGGTCTTTCCTAACCAGTTTGATTGGATACTATGAAGCAGTCACAAAAGAACTGGATGCAGGGAATAACTTTGATATTATATATTTGGATCTTAGAAAGGCTTTTGATACTGTTGCACATGGAAGACTTCTGCACAATTTGGAGCAGTGTGGCATTGGAGTCAAATTGCTGCTATGGATAAAGGGATGGTTGAGGGGGAGAAGACAGAGAGTGGTAATCAATGGAAACTGCTCATTGTGGACTAATGTTATTAGTGGTGTCCCACAGGGTTCGGTGTTGGGACTCCACTTACAAAGAGAGGCTTAAGTTCTGCAAATATAAGTAAATATAAGTAATGCACCTCTCAAAGTTTTTTGCATTTTGTACTCTGATCCATGCCCAAGGCAGGATTCGAACCCGGGACCTTTTGGTTGCCAGGCAGGCACTTTACCCACTCAGCTAGCCCGGTCAGCTCTATATTTATTATTGATACAAATGAAAGTATATCAGGCTTAATGTCCAAGTTTGCAGACGATACGAAGGTTGGCAGGGTTGTTAAGGACACTACTGATGCTATGCTGCTGCAGCAGTTTCTGGAAAGGTTGAGCAGATGGGCTGAGAGGTGGCAAATGAAGTTTAACATTGAGAAATGTAAAGTACTACATATGGAAAACAGCAACCCCAGAGCAACATATCAACTCTGTGGTACTACACTAGAGAACGAAAAGGACCTGGGGGTAATTGTGCAGGCAGATATGAAGTTCTCTGAGCAGTGCAGATGGGCGGCAAGATTAGCTCATGGTGTCTTGTCAGTGATATACAGGAATTTTTCTAGCAGGGATAAGGAGGTGATTATTCCCTTGTATAAGGCAATGGTCAGGCCACACCTTGAGTACTGTATACAGGTCTGAAGGCTTAATTTCAAGAAGGATGTAGAGCTGCTGGAACGAGTACAGAGAAGGGCAACAAGATTAGTGAATGGAACAAAGGTTTGCTCTTACAAAGAAAGGCTTAAGTTTTGCAAATTACAGTGTCTGGAGACTAGGCACCTGCGTGGTGATCTCATAGAGGTGTATAAAGCCTTGAATGGTTTGAGTATGCTCAATGCCGATGGGATTCTTCCTCTTGCTCACAATAATCACCTGAGAGGGCATAAATTCAAATTGAGGAAAGACAGATGTGCAGAAATTTGCCTTTAGCCAGCAGGTAGTTGTTTGGTGGAACAGACTTCCATCCCTTGTTGTGGAAGTTGATAGCCTAAATAAATTTAAGGCTCAGCTGGACAGGTATTTCGAATGAACGGAGGGGTAAAATGGGAGTGGATTTTTTTTTTTTTTTGGCTAATGCTGCGTAAGCTTGCTTTCTTGCATAATATGCCTCTAGTAATGCTAATGTCACACCAAAGAGACTCAACATTGCATTGTCCACCAACATCAGTTGGATGCACTTCCTTAGATTTTATTCCTTAGTGTTTCTTAACTAACAGCATAACTCCTCCTCCCTTCCTGTCCTGTCTATCATTTCTGTACACATTGTACTCCCAAAATTCCAATTAAGCACTGCTTATGTCTGTGTGACATCACGTCTTTCATATTCCAGCAATATCTGCCTTTGATGTCTTGACTAGCAGTTCAAGCTCATCAAATTTATTAACTATACTCCTAGCATTGGTGTACACACAAGTATACATGAATCTGTTTCTACTCTTAGTTACCCTAATACGGCCCATGTATTTACTTGTTCTACTATGACTCCCAGCAGTCCTGGAAATACCGCATTGCTTTGCTTTCCAGGCTGCTGCTCAGTTGCATTTCAATAGAAGAAGTGCAAGAATCTGCTTCGTTAGCATCAGCAAATATTCTTGCACCCTTTCTATTTAAGTGTATCCCATCCCTGTAGAAGTAGTCTCTTCTGTTAACAAGTACAGACCACACTGAGAAAAATTCTATCCCTTGAGCCTTGCACAATCTCTCCAGGGCCGAATTTATCAACAAGACTCTCCTCATATACTCCTTTCTATCGTGTTTGGGCAGAATTGCAGACACTTTCAAATTCAACCCTAAATAACTGCTTTTTTTCAACATTGACCTGTACTTATTAAGTAATCCTTCCGGTCTCCTACTCCTAATATCATTAGTGCCAACCTGTACAACAATATCACCCTTTGTGCCCTTAAAGGATGATATCTGCTCTACAATGTCATCAACCTTTGCCTCTGGCAGACGTACCTTAGACACCTATTCTCTTTGCACAATATGTTTCCCATTTCCCTGACAATAGAGTCACCGACAACAACTAGTTCCTTTGGGACCAGCGCATTCTGCCTTGGGGGTTGCCGGTGTGCTGTGCGATGTTCAAGTGCAAGCTCTGACATTGATGTAGCCAGCTGAGAGCTTGATGGGCCCTCAATTTAAATCCTTTTAGGGCATCCACCCTCTCCTTCATGCTCTCATATAAGCCCATAACAACGTTGATTTGGCAACTGATTTCCTCACACTCCTTACATCACATGAACACAACAACATTCCCCTTGGCAATATCATGTCCCATCCCTTATTGCTCCACAAACATCAAACAAGCAGTACATTTCGAAAGCCTGTGATTCAGAGGACAACCCCCCCCCTCAGTTCTCCCTGAGCCACAGCACTCCCATTACTTTGAGCCTTTTGTTTTGCTGCTCTGGTCTGGGTCATGATTTCTATTCAACTTCAGATTAAATTCCAATACAAAATATCACCCTAAATTTATATCCAAATGCAGTTATAACACTATATATGTGTATTTCAGCATCAAATATTATCTCCAAGTTATGTTATATGACTTTCTTATCTCCTGTCAAGTTATATGTATTAATTTATAATGTTACATTTGTAAAAACTAGGTTGTTATATGTATTTAGTTAAAATAGTACAATTTAATTGACAATGAAATTTGATAAGATTAGTAAATTTTACTGATTAATTTATACTACTATACTCGGCATCTAGTTTTCCCTTAAACCTTATGCTATTTAGTTCGTGGTACACGTATCGTATAACAAAGATGGCAAGTTACGAACGGTAAAGCTTCGGACACGAGGTGTTAATTACTTTCAAAATCGCACTATCTGAATTCAAAATAAACCACGGAGCTTGACCAAGTTTATAAGCTACTTATAGAAAATAATTTAATCTAACTATTATGTCAATAAACCGGCCAAATATAATTAAAAACTTAGTGTTCGTGGAAGCTGCAAAACTTGTCCAACAGTGGATTATATACCCTTACCAATACTAAGTAATAACCTACAAAATCTCTGTCTAAGTTCAAATTAAACTAAATTATTGTTAATAGGAATATAAAAGCAACTCTAGAAAATAAATTAATATGCCAATTTAAGGCAATAAAAAAGCAAAAATTTTAAAAACTTCTCTACTAGCTGGAGCCGTAAAAACTTCTCTTGTACTCTCAGGTAGCTGATAAACTGAACAAGTATTTTGCACCTATATTCATACGAGGGAGAAGAAATGCCAGAAGTTTATCAAATTTTAACAGGAAGCTAAGTGATTTTGTAATAACTGAGAGCAAAGTGGAGGAGAAATCGTTGAAGTTAAACATAAGGAAGGCACCTGAGGCATTAGCATTAGCATTAGTAGAGGCATATGATGCAAGAAAGCAAGCTTATTCAGCATCAGCCAAAAAAAAAAAAAAAAAACCCTCTCCCATTTCACCCCTCCGTTCGTTCGAAATACCTGTCCAGTTGAGCTTTAAATTTGTTTAGGCTATCAACTTCAACAACAAGTGATGGAAGTCGGTTCCACCAACCAACCACCCGCTGGCCAAAGGCAAATTTCCGCACATCTATCCGACATCCGTCCTTCCTCAATTTGAATTTATGCCCTCTGAGGTGATTATTCTGAGAAAGATGAAGAATCCCATTGGCATTGAGCATGCTCAAACCATTCAAAGCCTTATACACCTCTATCAGATCACCTCGCCGGTGCCTAGTCTCCAGACTCTGTAATTTGCAAAACTTAAGCCTTTCTTCGTAAGAGCAACCCTTTGTTCCATTCACTAATCTTGTTGCCCTTCTCTGTACCCGTTCCAGCAGCTCTACATCCTTCTTGAAATGAGGCCTCCAGACCTGTATACAGTACTCAAGATGTGGCCTAACCATTGCCTTATACAAGGGAATAATCACCTCCTTATCCCTGCAGGGAGGCGGATGGTATCTATCCAGTTTTATTAAAGGAGGCAGCAAAGGAAGTAAGCCAATCCTCAGCCATAATTATGGTAGCTTCCTTGGACTTAGGGGAGGTCCCCCATGGACTAAAGGTGTGCAAATTTATCCCCAATTCAAAAAGGAGATTCAAAAGGTGACGTGACACAAGTAACTATTGTGCATGGAAGATTGCTCTACAAATTGGAGTGGTCTGGCATTAAGAACAAGTTGCTACAATGGATAAAGGGATGGTTGAGTGGGAGACGACAGAGAGTGGTAATCAATGGACACTGCTCTTTGTGAACTAATGTTATTAGTGGAGTTGCCCAGGGTTCAGTGCTAGGCCCATTGTTGTTTTGTGTTTTCATCAATAATATTGAAGAAGGTATGTCAATCTTAATGTCCAAGTTTGCAGATAATACAAAGGTTGGCAGGGTTGTTAACGACAGTAAAGAGAGAATGCTACTGCAACAGGATCTAGATAAGTTGGGGAGATTGGCAGAGAAGTTGCAACTGGAGTTTAACATTGACAAATGCAAACTACTGCATATGGGTAGCAGTAACCCAAGAGAAACATACCAACTGTGTGTTACTACACTCATGGAGGTGGAGAATGTAAAAGACCTTGGGGTAATTGTGCAGTGAGATATGAAGTTCACCGAGCAGTCCAGATGGGCTGCCAGGACAGACCATGGAGTCTTGTCAATGATCTTTAGGAATTTTGCTAGCAGGGATATGGAGGTGATTATCCCATTGCATAAGGCAATGGTCAGGCCACCCCTTGAGTGCTGTGTACAGGTCTGGAGGCTTTATTTTAGGAAGGATGTAGAGTTTCTAGAATGAGTACAAAGAAGGGCAAAAGATTGGTGAGGGGAACAAAGGGGTGCTCTTACCAAGAAAGGCTTAAGTTCTGCAAATTGCAGAACCTGGAGATTAGGTACCTGCTAGGTGATCTGTTTTGAGGTGTATAAGGCCTTGAATGGGTTGAGCAAGCTGAATGCTTGCTTCGATTCTTCCTTTTGCTCAGATTATAAACCTGAGGGAGCATAGATTCAAATTGAGGAAAGACAGTTGTAGAATAGATGTGCAGAAATTTGCATTTAGCCAGCAGGTCGTTGATTGCTGAAATAGACTTCCATCTCTTGGTGTGGAAGTTGATAGTTTGAATGAATTTAAGACTGAGCTAGACAGGCTGGAGTAATGGATGCGTGAAATTTGAGGGGTTTTTTTGGCTCATGCTGCATAAGCTTGCTTACTTGCATCATATGCCTCAGCTAATGCTAATGCTTCTGCTTATAGGATAAACATCACAAGAAACAAAAGAATAAGTTAGTTGATGTGGAGAGATTTTTTTAGTTTCAAATAAAATAATCAGTCCTAAAACAGTATGAAAGCATAAGACAGGAAGCCTAGAGGCAGTCTAACATACAGTTAGTGATGACTGGTTTTACAGTCTATACACCTCTTAAAAATCGATGTGTATATTTGAAAAAAAAAAATGGTGAGAAGATGAACATAATAAAAGCACCCGGGGTAGTAGTAGTAGTAGTAGTGGCATGTGATGCAAGAAAGCAAGTGTATGAGCTTATGCAGCATCAGCCAAAAAAAAAAAATCACACCATTCCCTCCAAATGCCTGTCCAATTCCTCCTTAAATTTATTTAACCTGTCAACTTCCACAACGACAGATGGAAGTTTGTTCCTGCAATTAACCACCTGCTGGCTAAAGGCAAATTTCCGCACATCTATTGTACATCTGTTTTTTCGTAATTTGAATTTATGCCCCCTTAGGTTCATAATCTAAACAAGTGGAAGGATCCCATCAGAATTCAGCGTGCTCAACCGATTCAAGGCCTTATATATCTCAATCAGATCACAGCGCAGGTGCCTAGTCTCTAGCCACTGCAATTTGCAGAACTTAAGCCTCTCTTGGTAAGATGATCCCTTCATTTCCCTCACCAATCTTGTTGCCCTTCTCTGTACACGCTCAAGTAAATCTACATCCTTCCTAAAATGAGGCCTCCAGACCTGTATGCAGTACTCAAGCCGTGGCCTAACCATTGCCTTATACAGAGGGACAATCACCTCCTTCTCCCTGCTAGCAAAATCCCTATATATCATTGAAAAAACCCCATGACCTGCCCTGGCAGCCTGTCTGCATTGCTCAGAAAACTTCATATCTGACTGCACAATTATTCCCAGGTCTTTTTCATTTTCTACCGCCTTAAGTGTAGTACCACACAGTTGATATGTTTCTCTGGGGTTACTTCTACCCATATGCAGTACTTTGCATTTGTCAAGGTTAAACTTCAGTTGCCACTTCTTAGCCCATTTGCCCAAATTATCTAGATCCTGTTGCAGTAGCACACTGCCATTACTGTCATTAACAACCCTGCCAACCTTTGTATCATCTGCAAACTTCGACAATAAGCCTGATATACCTTCATCAATATCATTGATAAATATACAAAACAACAGTGGACCTAACACCGAATCCTGTGGGACTCCACTAATGACATTAGTCCATGAAGAGCAGCACCCATTGATTACCACCCTCTGTCTTCTCCCACTTAACCATCCTTTTATCCATTGTAGCAACTTACCCTTAATACCATTCTGCTCCAATTTGTACAATAGTCTTCCATGCGCAACAGTGTCAAAAGCTTTCCTGAAATCCAAATATATGATATCAAAATTATTTTTTGCATCCAGTTCCTTTGTAACTACATCATAATATCCTATCAAATTTGTCAGACAAGACTTTCCCTTAACAAACCCATGCTGTGTCTGAATTATTGCTGTAGTCTTGTCTAGATGATCCTGCAATGCATCTTTAGCCAGTGACTCCATTATTTTACCCGGAACAGAAGTTAAACTAACTGGTCTGTAATTACTCGTGTCACCCTTCGATTCCCCTTTGTGAATTGGGGATACATATGCACATCTCCAGTCCGTGGGGACCTCCAATGAATCCAAGGATGCTCTCATAATTATGGCTAAGGGTTTGCTTAGTTGCTTTGCCCCCTCCTTTAATATAACTGGATAGATCCCATCCACACCAGGTGCTTTTCTTATGTTTAACTTCAACAATTTCTCCTCCACTTTGCTTTCAGTTATTAGAAAATCATTAAGTATCCTGCTACAATTTGATAACCTTGTGCCATTTTTACAGCTTAATAATTCCTCATGTGTGAATGTAGATGCAAAATACTCATTCAGTTTGTTTGCTATCTAAGCAGGATCATCAACAGTCGAACCATCGATGTCAAGTGGACCAATCAGATTCATCCCCTTTCTTTTAGAGTTTATATAAGTAAAGAAATCCTTGCTGTTTTTCTTAGCATCTTTTGCCAAGAATTTCTCGTAATCTGCCTTCGCCTGCCTAACCTCCTTTGTGACCTGATTACAGACTAGCTTATATCTGCCATAGGCTTCTGAGTCACTTGATAATTTATATGCATCCCATGCATTTTTGTTCTCTGTTACGAGTCTCATTATTTCATTAGATAACCATTTAGGCCTAAACCTTGAACAATATTTCTTAATAGGTATGAAACTTTTAGTAGCATCCACGATTAATTCCTTGAATGGTTCCCACTTAGAATTTACTGTTGGTAACATTGTCAGTTGATTCCACTGTACAGAATTTAAAAACTGTCGGAGACCACTGTACTCACCTTTACGGAAGAAAAAACCCTTTCCTTTACCCCTGATGGTAATTAAATCTTTAAGTAAATCCCACATCAGTACACTGTGATCACTGCCACCTAGTGGTTCCTTTATCTGCAACTTCTTAATGCATGAATGATCACTGCTGATAATCAGATCAAGAGTATTACTTTCTCTGGTTGCCTCTCAAAGATGCTGCTGCAGAAAACAATCATCCAATAAATCCACAAAAGTCTGACTAGTGTGTGAGTGACCAACCCACAAGTTCCAGTCAATATCTGGGAAGTTAAAATCCCCCATTATAAGACATTCCGATTTACTAGCCCACTCTATTTCTCTGTACAATTGTTCATTGTACTCATTCGAGTCATTAGGCCTATAACACACGCCTTCCGGGGTTCGAGCCCGTCACCACCAAATACGGAGGATGCGGAAAGGTCAAGGAATGACCACTGCATTTCCCGGAGCAATATGGCCTTAGTTGCTAATGCTCCTAAAAACCAAATAACAAACAAACAAACACACGCCTACTCTTATTTTTGCTTTCGCAGTGCTTATGTCACACCAAACTGACTCAACAGTGCACTGTTCATCTATATCAACTGGATGCACTTCTTTTGATTTTATGTTTTTCTTAATTAACAGCATAACACCTCCTCCCTTTCTATCCTGTCTATCCTTTCTGTACACATTGTACTCCCCAAATTCCAGTTCAGCATTTCTTATATCTGTGTGACACCACGTCTCTGCTGTCCCAACAATATCCACCTTTGATATCTTGACCAACACTTCAAATTCATCAAATATATTTACTATACTTCTAGCATTGGTATACATGCAAGCATACATGCTCCTACTCCTATTCCTAGTTACCCTAACACATCCCATATACCCACCTATTTCCGGATGACTGCCATCCATCCCTGAAACCCCCAACACCCCACGCTCCAGTTCGCTACTTATTCTAATAGAAGTTGTGCAAGAATCACCTTCACCTCTGCCTACGGCTACTGTTAAACTTAAAATAAATAGATATAATTATATCTATCTATTTATTATATATATATATATAATAAATAGATAGATATAATTTTGCCCATGCCAGGGATTAACATAAATTAACATGTTTTTATAAGCCATACATAATATAACTCTTTATTGAAAAGACAAAAAAAAAAGGTGATGTGATATATATATATATATATATATTTATTTACTTTTAGATGTGGCCCAAGTATATATGAAAATCTTTAGAGATATCAAAAGATTACCCCAGCTTAAAAAGTACTATCATAAGTGTCAGAAGGTAAGTTTCAATTACTAACTTGATTTGTTTAATTTTTTAACTTTCAATTCATGAAGAACATTATGAAAGTAGGTTTTATCAGTACCAGTACACAAAATTAAATTTTTTTAAGAATTGAAATAACACTGTTAATGTTATGAAGCAGATATTTAACATGTTTGTTGCATTTATGCACATATGCATAAAACAGTACTAGGAGCATGTGTTGCCTGATAATTTATCATAAATAATTTTTTACATTCTCTTATTGCTGATGCTTTAAAAAAAAGTTCCTAAAATATGCGACAAATTCCTCACTTCATAATAACATCCTGTTTCCCTTCAACACTTACCAAAATAATGGAGAAATTCATATGACTGCTAACTCTTTCTTAAAATGTTCCAATTTGATTAACAGTCATCATGAGATTGATTTGTCATTGTTCATCCACTCCACTCATATGAGTCTTGCTTATTTTATTCATTTTTGAATAAATTCCATAGAAAAGTTTGGCAAAAATTGAAGTAGTTGCTCCTGATGTTTTTGTGGCATCCAATTGCTTTTGGCATGAGATACAAGCAAGCTTTGATCTTATTGTTATTTAAATTGGTTCTGGGTAACAAGTCCCTCCTCTTCACACACTCATTGTTTGTGATAGTTGATGTCTTGTAACTTTTCAACTAATGCTTCTTCTAATGGAGATCCTTCCGAGCTCTGTTCCTTTACCCATTCTTTCCCTCTTATATATTAATGATCTTAATAATCTTCTTTCATTGGCTGGAATCCTATATGGTGATTTTCAGGTGATAGTACACCACATCACACTTTACAATTTGTCAAACTCTGCTCTGCACAAACAACTTTGTCATCTCAAACATCCACTACCAGTTCCTTAAGTATTGTTCTCCCAGTAATTCTCTAGAGGGAAGAGAAAATTTAGATAACTTCAATCTGTACGAAATCCAGTCCTGGCTTATTTCTTGCCAGAAAGAATCTGCTGCTGCGTTATTCTCTTCAACAGAAATCTTTCAGTGTTATTGCTTTCTGGAAATGAATACTTGATTAATTATTTTGCCCTTTGCCCAATTGGCCTGTTGACACTAGTACCCCAGCTCTTCTTATAGGCCATTTAGTTTTAAAGATCAGATGATGCTAGTGGTAGGTTCTTGTTATCTTAGGGTTTTTGAGCCTACTTAGGCTCAGAAGTCCTAACCAATACCACAAATGAATAGCTTTAAGCTTTCTTGGGGTGTGCGTGTATGTGTGCGTGTGTGTGTGTGTGTATGTGATCTTCTCTATCACATAAAGGAGTGGACTGTCGGAGGACATTACCTTAGAGATATTAATTCACTCTTTATAATAATAAGTGAGTTTCAGTATTCAAAATAAGTACTTAATATATATCACTACATGTAGTGTAGCACATTAGTATTAATTGAAATTATCTGATTATTATTTAATCATATCTAAAAATTATTAAAAAATGTTTCACACAGAATACTGTAGAAAAATATTAGGTATATTTGACTAAGGCAACTTGCTTGTTTTATCAAAGAAATTTCTTTCTTTCTTTGCATATTACTAGGCCCATTTGCTTCAACAGTGGCATCAGATAGTGGAATCAGATCCAGAAGATACTCTCACAGATTGGCTTAATAATTTCTACGATATTTTGCTTTCAACCTGGCATTCTCAGGTGTGATTTTCTAAATGTTTGGAATTGAATTTAAATCTAATATAAATACCTGACTGATTTTTGAAATTTTGTTGACTTGATGCTGTACATTGTTGTTTTTCACCCATCACACTCTGAATAAACATGATACAATCTTTTATTCCCAAACGTTTGCACACAAAGTTTGCATAACTTGTTTGTGAATAATTGGTAAGAGGTCTTCAAGAGTTACAGTGAATCTGCAGATTGAGCAATTTACGTTCACCAGATTTTAAGGAAGCAAAGAAAGAAAAAAAAATCTTTATAATTAGAATTGCCTCATTTTATTATTTCTTAGTGACCTGTAAAGTTGTATTTGTAGAAATGGAATACATTTGAACAAAGGTGGTGTATGGGCCTTTGCTAATATAATTGAAAGGCCATATGGAGGCAGCAAAGGAAGTAAGCAAATTCTTAGCCATAATTATGAGAGCAACTTTGGATTCAGGGAGGTTCCCACAGACTGTAGATGTGCAAATGTATTCCCATTTCACAAAGGGGGCACCGACCGGCTAGCCAGTTGGGTAAAGTGCCTGCCTGGCAACCCAAAGGTCACGGGTTTGAATCCCGCCTCGGGCTTGGATCACAGTAAAATGCAAAAATTTGGGAGGTGCATTATGGCCACAGAAGCTGATGTACCAACAACTAACAAAAAAAAAACAAAGGGTGACACAAGTAATTACGAACCTGTTAGTTTAGCTTCTGTTTCAGGGAAAATAATGGAGTCACTGGTTAAAGAAGCATTTCAGGATCATCTAAACAAGACAGCAGTAATAATTCAAACACAGCATGAGTTTGTCTGACAAATTTGATTGGATACTACAATGTGGTCACACAGGAACTGATGCAAAAAATAATTTTGTTATATATACTTGGATTTCAAGAAAGCCTTTGACACTGTTGGACATGAAGACTGCTGTACAATTTGGAGCAGTATGGCATTAAGGGCAAGTTGCTGCTATGGATAAAGGGATGGTTAAATGGGAGAAGACAGAGTGGTAATCAATGGACACTGCTCTCCGTGAAATAATGTTATTATTGGAGGCTCCCCCAGCGTTTGGTTCTGGTCTACTGTTGTTTTCTATATTTATATATAGATAAAGCTACATCAGACTTAATGTCCGTTTACAGATGATATGAAGGTTGGCAGAGTTGTTAATGACAGTATGCTACTGCAACAGGATCAAGAAAAGTTGAGAAGATGAGCCGAGAGATGGCAACTGAAGTTTAACATTCACACATGCAAAATACTGCATATGGGAAGCAGTAACCCCAGAGTGATATACCAACTTCTTCAAGAGAAGAATGTTGCATATTGTAATTGGCTTGTTTCTAATTCTTCAGTTTCATCTTCTGTCTACACCAAAGCTTGCAACAATTGTAAAGCAGTTATTAATCAGTCCAAACTAGAGTTTGAACAGGCTAAGAGTAGAAAACTTGTTTCTTGCCCTCATGGCAGCCGAGCATTCTGGTCTCTTGCCATAGCTATTGGCCGCAACTTTTGCCCACCTGTGCTCCCACCTCTGTCCAAACCAGATGGTTCTGTTGTCACTTCAGCCAAGGATAAAGCTGACCTGCTAGCATCCCATTTTTCTTCCAACTCATGTATTAATGATCTTGGTAAAACACCTCTGACCATTCCCAACATGCTCCATTCAGTGCCTCATGTGGTCTTCCATCAAAAGGATGTCAGAAGGATTTTGATGAATCTTGATGCTAAGAAAGCTCCAGGTCCCAATGGTATTTCTCCACTTTTTCTCAAAACCTGTGCTCCTGAACTTACTCCTATTCTTTACCGCCTTTTTTCACTTTCTTATTCCAAAGGTGTTTTTCCTTCTGCTTGGAAATTTGCTCATATCCAGCCAGTTCCTAAAAAGGGTGAAAAATCTCTCCCATCTAATTATCATCCCATTGTAATTACTTCTACTCTTTCTACAATAATGGAGAAATCAATTAACTGCCAACTCTTAAACTGCCTAGAAACCTTCCGTCTGATCATCAACGATCGCAGTATGGATTCCATCAGTATCGATCCACTGGTGATATTCTGGCTTATGTTACCCATTTATGGACTAATTCAATGGAAAGGTTCTGTGAAATACAAGTAGTTGCTCTTGACACCTCAAAGGCTTTCGATCGTGTTTGGCATAAAGTCTTCTAAACAAGCTTCCATCGTATGGTTTGGCAACTGTTTTAAGTAATTGGTTATCCAGTTTTCTCTCTGATCACTCATGAGGTTGATGGTAGATGGCTCTCTATCTTCTAACTGCTCCACTAATGCCAGTGTCCCTCAAGGTTCAGTTCTTTCCCCCACCCTTTTCCTCTTGTATATTAATGACCTTCTTCCATTGACAGGAAATCCTATCCATAGTTTTGCCGATGATAGCACATTGCATTCCACTTTCCATTTTGAGAAACCTTGCCCTGCTCAATCAGCTTCAACTTCTCAAAAATCTGCTACCAATTCCTTAAATGCCGATCTTCAGGTAATTCTCCAGTGGGGCAAAGACAACCTAGTTGATTTCAACCCTTCTAAAACTCAGTCTTGTCTTATATCTTGCAAAAAGGATTCTTCTGCTCCTATGCTTATCTTTAGTGACATTCCAATTTCTAGGCAAAATGATATATCTCTTTTGGGGATTACCTTGACTTCTAATCTCTCTTGGCACAAGCACATTAGAAATATTGCTTCCTCTGCATCTAAAAAACTTGGTTTTCTCTTTCGCTCTCGGCGTTACTTTTCTTCCTAAACACCTGCTCACTCTGTATAAATCGCAAATCTGCCCTGCCATGGAATATTTTTCCCACATCAGAGACGGTGCCCCCAAAATCTCTCTCAGGCTTCTTGATTCCATTCAGAAGAGGGCAGTTAGGTTAATTAATTATTCATCTCTAACAGAGTCTCTCCACTCGCTGTCTCATAGACGTACTGTTTCTCCTGCATGCCTCTTCTACAGATACGTCCATGGGCACTGTTCTTCTGAATTGGCTTCTATAATTCTCTCTCTCTCTCTTTAAAAACAGTTCGAACACGTGCCGCCACCAGCCAACATCCATTTGCTGTCCAACTTCAAACTCACAGAACCAACTTTTCATCTTCTTCGTTTATTCATTCAACTGCCGTTTTCTGGAACAGCTACCTTCATATGTATTTCCTAAAAATTACAGTCTACAGAAATTCAAGTCTAATGTCAACAAATATCTTCTTTCGTCTTCTCAACCTCAAACCCAAGCACAGCACTAAGTACTATAGGTTCTAATACCTCTCGTGTTTGGGGTTTACATTAAAAAAAAAAAAAAAAAAAAACCTATGTGGCTGCACTTGGTAGTGGAGAATGAAAAAGACCTGGGGGTAATTTTGCAGTCAGATACGAAGTTTTGAGAGCAGAGCAGCTCATGAGGTATTGTCAATGATATACAAGAACTTTGCTAGCAGGGATAAAGAGGTGATTGACCTCTAGACCTGTATGCAGTACACAGGCCCTGCCAAATATGGAGGATGTGGAAAGGTCAGGGAATGACTACCGCATATCCCCGGAGCAATATGGCCTTAGTTGTTAATGCTCCTAAAAACCAAATAACAACAACCCTCTAGTTGCCTCCCGAACATGCTGATGTAGAAAACAATCATCCAATAAATCCACAAAAGCCTTGCTAGTGTGTGAGGCTTTTGTGGATTTATTGGATGATTGTTTTCTACATCAGCGTGTTCGAGAGGCAGCTAGAGGGAATAATACTCTTTAGCATTAGCATTAGCATTAGTAGAGGCATTTGATGCAAGAAAGCAAGCTTATGCAGCATCAGCCAAAAAAAAAAAAAAAAAAAAAAAAAAAAAAAGTAACATAAATAAATAAAAATAACCACTTCCACTTCACCCCTCTGTTCGTTCGAAATACCTGTCCAGCTGAGCCTTAAACTTATTTAAGCTATCAACTTCCACGACAGGGGATGGAAGTCTGTTCCACCCACCAACCACCCGCTGGCTAAAGGCAAATTTCCGCACATCTATCCTACATCTGTCTTTCCTCAATTTGAATTTATGCCCTCTCAGGTGATTTTTCTGAGCTAGAGGAAGAATCCCATCAGCATTGAGCATGCTCAAACCATTCAAGGCTTTGTACACCTCTATCAGATCACCCCGCTGGTGCCTAGTTTCCAGACACTGTAATTTGCAAAACTTAAGCCTTTCTTCGTAAGAGAACCCCTTTGTCCCATTCACCAATCTAGTTGCCCTTCTCTGTACTCGTTCCAGCAGCTCTACATCCTTCCTGAAATGAGGCCTCCAGGCCTGTATACAGTACTCTAGGTGTGGCCTGACCATTGCCTTATACAAGGGAATAATCACCTCCTTATCCCTGCTAGAAAAATTCCTATATATCATTGACAATACACCATGAGCTACTCTCGCAGCTCGTCTGCACTGCTCAGAGAACTTCATATCTGCCTGCACCACCACCCCCAGGTCCCTTTCATTCTCTACCACTGTCAGTGTAGTACCACAGAGTTGATACGTTGCTCTGGGGTTGCTGTTTCCCATATGTAGTACTTTACATTTGTCAATGTTAAACTTCATTTGCCACCTCGAAGCCCATCTGCTCAACCTTTCCAAATCCTGTTGCAGCAGCATAGTGTCAGTAGTGTCCTTGACAACCCTGCCAACCTTCGTATCGTCTGCAAACTTGGACATTAAGCCTGATATACCATCATCAATATCATTTATAAATACAGAAAACAATAAAGGCCCCAATACTGAACCCTGAGGGACTCCACTAATAACATTAGTCCACGATGAGCAGTGTCCATTGATTACCACTCTCTGTCTTCTCCCCCTCAACCACCCCTTTATCCATAGCAGCAACTTGCCTCCAATGCCACACTGCTCCAATTTGTGCAGCAGTCTTCCATGTGCAACAGTATCAAAAGCCTTTCTAAGATCCAAGTATATAATATCAAAGTTATTCCCTGCATCCAGTTCTTGTGTGACTGCATCATAGTATCCAATCAAATTGGTCAGGCAAGACTTCCCCTTAACAAAACCATGCTGTGTCCTAGCTATAACTGAAGTCTTGTCTAGATGATCCTGCAGTGCTTCTTTCACCAGTGCCTCCATTAATTTTCCGGGAACAGAAGTTAAACTCACAGGTCTATAATTACTTGTGTCAGCCTTTGATCCCCCTTTGTGAATTGGGGTCACATTTGCACATCTCCAGTCAATGGGTACCTCCCCTGAGTCCAAGGAAGCTCTCATAATTATGGCTAAGGGTTTGCTTACCTCCTTTGCTGCCTCCTTTAATATAACTGGATAGATCCCATCCACCCCAGGTGCCTTTCTTGTGTTCATCTTCAACAATTTCTCCTCCACTTTGCTCTCAGTTATTACAAGATTCTCTAGCTTACTGCTAGAGTTGAATACACCTCTGGCATTCCCCTCGCTGAATAACTCCTCGTGTGTGAATGTCGATGCAAAATATTCATTTAGTTTGTTAGCTACCCGAGCAGGGTCATCAACAGTTGACCCATCGATCTCAAGTGGACCAATCTGATTCATCCCCTTCCTTCTAGAGTTTACATAAGTAAAGAACTCTTTGCTGTTTTTCTTCGCATCCCTTGCCAAGGATCTCTCGTAATCTGCCTTCGCCTGCCTAACCTCCTTTGTAACTTGGTTACAGATCAACTTGTATCTATCATAGGCATCCGTGTCACGTGTTAATTTGTATGTATCCCATGCATTTTTCTTCTCTGCCATATGCCTCATTAGTTCATCTGACAACCATTTAGGCCTAAACCTTGAACAATATTTCTTAGTTGGTATGTAAAGCCTAGTAGCTTCCACGATAAGTTCTTTGAATGCTTCCCATTTTGAATTTGCTGTTGGCAATATCATCAGTTGATCCCACTGTATAGAATTTAAATACTGTCTCAGTCCATTGTAGTCGCCTTTACGAAAGCAATACCCCTTCCCTTTACCCCTAATGGTAGTTACCTCTTTGAGTAACTCCCACTTCAGCACACTGTGATCACTGCCACCAAGTGGTTCATTTATCTGCAGATTCTTAATGCATGAAGAATCACTACTGATAATCAAATCAAGAGTATTACTCCCTCTAGTTGCCTCCCGAACATGCTGATGTAGAAAACAATCATCCAATAAATCCACAAAAGCCTTGCTACTGTGTGAGTGACCAGCCCCCAAATTCCAGTCAATATCTGGGAAATTAAAATCCCCCATTATAAGACTCTCTGATTTACTGGCCCACTCTATTTCTCCGAACAGTTTCTTATTATACTCATCAGAGTCATTAGGCCTATAGCACACTCCTACTCTCAATTTTGATCTCCCAATGCTTATGTCACACCAAACTGACTCGACACTGCACTGTCCAGCGATGTCGACTGGCTTCACTTCCTTGGATTTTATGTGTTTCTTAATTAATAGCATAACCCCTCCTCCCTTCCTATCCTGTCTATCCTTTCTGTACACATTGTACTCCCCAAATTCCAGTTCTGCATTTCTTATATCTGTGTGACACCACGTCTCTGAAATCCCCACAATATCTGCCTTTGATGTTTTGAGCAATACCTCAAATTCATCAAATTTATTTACTAAACTCCTAGCATTGGTGTACACACAAGTATACATGCACCTGTTCTTTTTCTTAGCTACCCTAACACAACCCATGTGTTTACTTGTACCCCAATGATTCCCAGCAGTCTCTGAAATATCCTGCATCTTATTTTCCAGGCTGCGGCTCATTCCAATAGAAGCAGTGCAAGAATCACTTTCACCTCTGCCAGTGGCTACTGTTAATCTATTAGTCCTTGTATCCCCCCAATCTAGCAGTTTTCCGACCCACCTAACATTGCCTCGATAGCATCAGCAAACATTCTTGCACCCTTTCTATTTAAGTGTATCCCATCCCTGTAGAAGCAGTCTCTCCTGTTAACAAGTACAGACCAGGCTGAAAAAAATTCTACCCCTTGAGCCCTGCACAATCTTTCCAGGGCCGAATTGATTGACAGGGCTCTCATCATATACTCCCTCCTATCGTGTCTGGGCAGAATTGCAGACACTTTCAATTTCAACCCTAATTCACGGCTTTTTTTCATCAGTGACCTGTACTTGTCAAGTAATTCCGCCGGTCTCCTACTCTTAATGTCATTAGTGCCAACGTGTACAACTATATCACCTTTTGTGCCCTTAAAAGATGATATCCGCTCTACAACGTCATCAACTTTTGCCCCTGGCAGACATACCCTGGTCCTATTCCACCTATCCTTTTTACAAAGCATGTTTCCCGTTTCCCTGACAATAGAGTCACCAACAACTACTAGTTCCTTTGGGACCAGCGCATTCTGCCTTGGGGGCTGCCGCTGTGTTCCGCGATGACCAAGTGCAAGCTCTGGCATTGGTGTGGGCAGCTGAGAGCTTGATGGGCCCCTCACTTGTAATCCTTCGAGGGCATCCACCCTATCCTTCAAGCTCTCATATAGGCCCATAACAACGCTGAGTTGTCGCCTTATCTCCTTACACTCCTTGCATCGCACACACACAAAGACATCCCCCATGGCAGTATCATGTCCCATACTTGACTGCTCCGCAAACATCAAGCAAATAGTGCATCTTACAAGGCTGTGATTCAGAGGACAACTGCCCCCCTCAGTTCTCCCCTGGGCCACAGCATTCCCATTAGCTTGAGCCCTTTGCTTTGCTGCTCTGGTTTGAGTCATGATTTAGATTTACTTTCAATAAAATTTCAATTTCTGTACAAAATTAAATCCTAAACTTGTATCCAAACACAGTTATAACGCTATATTTATGTTTCAGTAACGAGTGTTATCTACGGAATATTTACGTTTCAGTAACGAGTGTTATCTACGAAATATTTACGTTTCAGTAACGAGTGTTATCTGCGAAATCCCTTTATATAACTTTCGTATCAAGTTATGTATTAATTATTTGTTTTTACTAATTATTTATGTTACGTAACCTAAGTGGTTATATGTATAATTAATTATGTTAAATAAAATTAATTATATTACGTTTGTAATCTAAGTCGTTATATGTATTTATTTAAACGTACAATTTAACTGCTAACGAACTAACGCTATCTAGTACGGTATATCGTATCACAAAGGCGGGAAAATTACGAACGGTTAGCGGAGTTGAAACACGTGGAAACCTTTACCGATACTTTTATGCAATAAAAGGCCGAGTAAAGAATAAATACACCAAATTAATCAGAAAATCACAAAATAATGTTATACTACTAAATTTAAATCAAAAGTTTTAGAAAAACAATAATTTCAAATCAATAATTAACAAAAATCCACTTAGCGGCTTTGAAAACGACCGTCTCTAGTAGCCTCGTCAGCAGACTCTTGATCTGATTATCAGTAGTGATTCTTCATGTATTAAGAAATTCTACAAATTGTATCATCTGGAGACTAGGCACCTGTGAGGTGATTTGATATTAGCATTAGTAGAGGCATTTGATGCAAGAACGCAAGCTTATGCAGCATCAGCCAAAAAAAACAAATAAATAAATAAATAAAAAATAACCACTTCCACTTCACTCCTCTGTTCGTTTGAAATACCTGTCCAGCTGAGCCTTAAACTTATTTAAGCTATCAACTTCCACAACAAGGGATGGAAGTCTATTCCACCAACCAACCAACCACCCGCTGGCTAAAGGCAAATTTCCTCACGTCTATCCTACATCTGTCTTTCCTCAATTTGAATTTATGCCCTCTCAGGTGATTATTCTGAGCAGAGGAAGAATCCCATCAGCATTGAGCATGCTCAAACCATTCAAGGCTTTATACACCTCTATCAGATCACCTTGCCGGTGCCTAGTCTCCAGACACTGTAATTTGCAAAACGTAAGCCTTTCTTCATAAGAGCACCACTTTTTTCCATTCACTAATCTTGTTGCCCCTCTCTGTACTTCTTCCAGCATCTCTACATCCTTCTTGAAATGAGGCCTCCAGACCTGTATACAGTACTCTAGGTGCGGTCTGACCATTGCCTTATACAAGGGAATAATCACCTCCTTATCCCTGCTAGAAAAATTTCTATATATCATCAACAATACACCATGAGCTACTCTTGCAGCCTGTCTGCACTGCTCAGAAAACTTCATATCTGCCTGCACAACCACCCCCAGGTCCCTTTCATTCTCTACCACTGTCAGTGTAGTACCACAGAGTTGATACGTTGCTCTGGGGTTGCTGTTTCCCATATGTAGTACTTTACATTTGTCAAGGTTAAACTTCATTTGCCACCTCTCAGCCCATCTGCTCAACCTTTCCAGATCCTGTTGCAGTAGCATAGTGTCAGTAGTGTCCTTGACAACCCTGCCAACCTTTGTATCGTCTGCAAACTTGGACATTAAACTTGATATACCATCATCAATATCATTTATAAATACAGAAAACAATAACGGACCCAATACTGAACTCCACTGAGGGACTCCACTAATAACATTAGTCCCTGATGAGCAGTGTCCATTGATTGATATAGATGTATAAGGCCTTGAATGGTTTGAGCAAGCTCAGTGCTGATGGGATTCTTCCTCTTGCTAAGATTACATACCTAAGAGGGCATAAATTCAAATTGAAGAAAGACAGTTATAGAATAGATGTGCAGAAATCTGGTGAGTACTGGCTTGGCATACCCGGGCTCTTGAGCTGGATATCATCATTCTTCTTTTTCTTGGTGACTCTCTCTCTCTCTCTCAGGGGTAACTCAGAAATTTTTTTTTGCCTGATGCAGTAAAAGCCTCAGGCTTCCTTGCAGCATATGGCTTATAATGATAATGAACTTCCATCTGTCTCTGTGGATGCTGATAGCTTAAATAATTTCAAGGAAGAATTGGAGCAAATGGATGGGTAAAATGGGATGTTTTTTTTTCTTTTTTTGTTGATGCTATTGTTTTCTTACATCATATGTTTCTACTAATGCTAAAGAGCACAAAGAAACTGCTAGTTTGGTGGATAATAGATACGTATTTATTGGAACATGGGTCAAAGTAACATTTTCAAGAGTTCTTGTTTGTGGCCACAAAAGCTAATATTGGCAAGATGTGCCAAAGATAGCAGTGTCAAATGAATGGGAAGCTAATGCTAGGGAATCAAGCATTAAATAATGTCAAGGGTGTGCCAGAACAGTAAACTGTACTAGCACAATTAATCTTAATTGTGCCTAGTATTGTCATGAACATTGTCAGTAAAATGAATGAGTTCAGACTGCTGGTTTTTGTCAGCTCATTAGTGAAGGGCTAGATGAAAAATGGAAAAATCAAAAATACAGCGAAAATCATAAAGATGTTTTTTTTTAATATTAGTCATAAATGATACATGAAATCCAGCTTGTACGGCATCAGAAAAAAAAATAACACTTTCACATCACGATATCATCCTCTCTAACAATTAGTCAAATACTTGAATTTATTCATGCTACCTAGTTTGTTCCAACCATCAACCACCCATAGGCAGAAAACAAATTTCCGTTCATCGTGCAACCAGGGTACATCATGGTTAGTCTGAGCAACATAAATGATTTCATGAGAATTGAGCTTAATTAATCCATTCACAGTATTAAATATCTCAATCAGATTTCCTTGATATTTAGTTTCCAGACACTGCAATTTGCAGGATTGAAGCTTTTTCTGGTAAGTGCACTATTGTTCCCCTCACTAATCATATTGCTGATCTCTGTGCCCATTCAAACGGATCCACAACCTTCCTTTGCAGATGATACAAAGGTTGACAGGGTTGTTAATGACAGTAATGGCAGTGTGCTACTGCAACAGGATCTAGATAATTTGGGCAGATGGGCCAAGAAGTGCAACTGAAGTTTAACCTTGACAAATGCAAAGTACTGCATATGGGTAGAAGTAACCCCAGAGAAACGTACCAACTGTGTGGTACTACGCTTAAGGTGGTAGAAAATGAAAAAGACCTGGGAGTAATTGTGCAGTCAGATATGAAGTTTTCTGAGCAATGCAGACAGGCTGCCAGGGCAAGTCATGGGGTTTTGTCAATGATATATAGGAATTTTGCTAGCAGGGAGAAGGAGGTGATTGTCCCTCTGTATAAGACAGCGGTCAGGCCACGCTTTGAGTACTGTGTACAGGTCTGGAGGCCTCATTTTAGAAAGGAGGTAGATTTACTTGAGCATGTACAGAGAAGGGCAACAAGATTGGTGAGGGGAATGAAGGGATCATTCCCTTCATTCCCCTCACCAAGAGAGGCTTAAGTTCTGCAAATTGCAGTGGCCGGAGACTAGGCACCTGCAATGTGATCTGATTGAGGTGTATAACGCCTCGAATGGGTTGAGCACGCTGAATTCTGATAGGATCCTTCCACTCGTTCAGATTACGTACCTAAGGGGGCATAAATTCAAATTAAGAAAAGACAGATGTAGAATAGATGTGCGGAAATTTGCCTTTAGCCAGCGGGTGGTTAATTGCTGGAATAAACTTCCATCTGTCGTGAGAGTTGATAGGTTGAATGAATTTAAGGAGGAACTGGACAGGCCTTTGGAGGGAATGGTGTGATTTTTTTTTTTTTTTTTTTTTTGGCTGATGCTGCATAAGCTCATACACTTGCTTTCTTGCATCACATGCCACTACTACTACTCATGTTGTTGTTGTTATTTGGTTTTTAGGAGCATTAGCAACTAAGGCCATATTGCTCCGGGATATGCGGTGGTCATTCCCTGACCTTTCTGCATCCTCTGTATTTGGTGGTGACGGGCTCGAACCCCGGTCTAATCAAGAAGCGTGTGCTACGCACTGCTGCTCCTTCCCACCTGGCTACGGAGGCGCCTACTACTACTCATCATAAGGCCTAAACATTGCTTTATACAATGGGAGGGCCACATATAATCACGTCCTTTTTTCTGCCGAAAATTACTGTATATCATTGACAAATCCCCATGAGCTGTTCTGGTAACCTGTCTGCACTGGTCAGCGAACTTCGTATCTAGACCACACAGTTACTCCGAGCTTCTTCTCATTTTCCATTCAGCCTGTACCTCACGGTTTGTATGTTAATCTGGAATTTCTGCTACCCATACAGAGTACTTTTCATATGTCAATATTAAACTTCATTTGCAATTTTCAGCCTATCTGCCTAATTTGTCTAGATGTTATTGCAGTAGTATACCCTGATTATTGTCAATAATCACCCTGTGAACCTTCATATCATTTGCAAACTTAGGCATTAAGTGTGATATCCCTTCATCAGTATCATTAAACATTGAAAACAATAATGGGACCAGCACTGAACCTTGGGGGGGGGGGGACTCTGCTAATAACATTAGGCCAAGAAGAGCAGTGCCCATTGATAAACACTCTCTGTCTTCTCCCACTCAACCATTCCTTTATCCATAACAGTACCTTACACTTAATGCCACAGGGATCCAATTTATATAGCAGCCTTTTATTTGCAACAGTATCAAAAGCTTTTCTAAAGTCGTGTACTTATTAACAGGAGAGGCTGTTTTTACAGTGATGAGATACTGTTAAATAGATGGGATGCAAGAATATTTGTTTTACAGTGATGAGATACTGTTAAATAGATGAGATGCAAGAATATTTGTTGATAGTATCAGTGAAGTGTTAGGTAGATCAAATAACTGCTAGCTTTTGGAAGAGAGAATAGATGGAATAATGAATTCTATCTCTGTTACCCACTGGCCTCTTAGCCCAGTGGGTAGCAGAATATACCAACCTGTTGAGGTCTGATTTAGGACTTGGACAAAGCACTTTCAGTAGTAGCGGAAACAAAATTCTCGCGACTCATATTTGAAAAAAAAGCTTATTTCTCCATCATATTCATCAGCTATATGCAAAATACATGAGAGGGCTGAACCTTCTCCATACTTTCTGTCTCTTCTGTTTCTTGGGGTGCAGACCAATGCACTTTACTCTGTATCGTATATATATGTCTACCAGAAACCAGTGCCCTTTGGTGGCTTGACCTCATTCACCATTAGGCTATTTGTACTGCTGTATTCAGAACCTCCCCTGTCCAAAGTCTATATGTGGAAGCAAATGAACCATCCTAGTCGCTTCGACAAAAACAATTCTTTCTACAATATGCTTTTAAGCTGAACTCCCTGGGAGACCACCTCACGTGGTCATCCGTTTTTGAGCCACCAATGGGAAAATTTCTATAACACCCATTGGACTGTCAACTGCTCATTCAGTATTTGTTTCCAAGAGCCAGTCAGCGAGCTTAACAGCATGATAGACAAGGTTTCCCAATCAACAAAGCAACCCCTTCCACCCTAGCATGCTCAAATTTCAGCATGTGACTTCTCCCTTAAAAACTGAATGAAGTCTGATATGCCATCTGCTGTCTACCTTCAGCTCTATTCACAACACTAAACCAAACATTGACTTCTTGTCCTTATACACAGCCAGAAGCTCAAAGTCAGAATTGTGTGTGAGATCTGCTGCTGCTGTCTTTTATGACTATATTATATCTGAGCAGATTTCTTCTGAATCTAGCATATAGGCTGCAGAGCTGCATATATAGAGTTAGCCTTGAACCACATAAGAACTCGCCAATGAGGTCAGTTTATTATATACACCAGTATATAATAAGTGTCAGAGATTTTACAAAAGTTTAGAGGGTATTGTTCTGTTGTGTAATGTCGTGGTATATTGTTTCTCTGACCTTTTAACCTTTGGGCCCCTAAGTGTAAGGTGTAAGGTGTATTTAGTGTCAGACGGCACCAGGGGTTTCCCCCATCTCCGTGTTGCTTTCATTGTGGGTGTACCAGTTCACTGGGAAATGCCAGAGATTTAAAAGTGTGTGGGCTTTGTATCTGTATGATGTCGTGTACCATTGTTCATCTGGTCATTTAGCCGCTGGACCCCTGCTGAGGCCCAACATTGCCCCACCTTCGCCCTGTGGAGGCAGACCAGGAACCCAGTAGTTTTAGTTTCACTCTGGCAAGTCCTGCCACCTAATTTCCTGAGATTTCAGAGGCTAGGACCTAAAAAAAAAAAAAAAAAAAACGCGCGCACTCTTCTATATGCACGTACGTACAGACAGATACATATATCCCTCATCATCGGTTTGATCATCGTTGGGTGAGGGGGATAATGCTTGCATAATAAAGGCCGAAAGAATGGGCGAACGGGAATTTTGACATAATTAAGTTTTTGTGTGTGGGACATTCGCCTGCATAAAGATAGAGTGGGTGGAAGACTGAAGGCTGGGGGGAGGGTTAAGGCAGAAATATGGGGATGATAGAGTAGGCAACCCCAGAAGTCAGTGAGGCATGCCTATGCCTCACCAGGAGAAAGTAGGGGGCGCCGGGGGGGGGGGGGGGGTGACCGTCCCACCACCGGCGCAGGGGGTGGGGATTGAAAGGCACCAGGCAAGGGAGCCCGGTGAGCTGAAGAACAGATGTTCTTTGGTTATAATGGTAGTGGGTTGTGGGCTGCGGCCATTTGGTTTCTCCTCGTTCTCCTCCTCATGAACAGTGCGTAATCTGAGAAGGCTTAATACTCCTCCTTCGTGTCTAGGAGGTGATGTTCTTGTCCCTGTGGTAAGTAGTGGATTCTGGTGAGTAAAACACCACGTAGGTCTTCATAGAGCCTGCAGTCATACATTAGGTGCTGCCAGCTCTCCAGCCCTTCCCGCAAGTGCAAGTTGGATCAACCTGAATCCTAAGTAGAGACAGTTTGGCATTAATCGCTCCGTGTCCAGTTAAGAGGTACGTTGCTTGTAGACCTGGGGAGAACCAGTTGGGTGAGGTTGGGTAGTTTTGTTCAATATTGGGTAGAAATTTCTTTGTGATCTCTCCCTTTTGAGAGTTGCACCACCTTTCCTGCCATGCCTGCTGCAAGTGAGTTTGTATCCTCTTCTTTTCCACATTTCTGTTGCTGGTTAGGTCAATAGTGAACCCCAGAAAAGTCTGCGGGGTGCCTTTGTCTAGGTAGTATAGTAGGCCACTTTGTATGATTTCTAAGTCCAGCGGGAGAGTGCCTGCGAGCACTTGCAGGGCGTGGGTGCTCACCGTGCGGCAAACGCGAGTGATGGTTAGGAGGATGGATCTGTGAATTTGGTCCATGATACGTCTGTTTACTGGTGTTGTAGTTTTTTGAAACCATGCGCCGGATGCGTAGGTGACGATCGGAGTGAAGATAGCTTTGTAGAACAGTTTGAGGACTCGCTTTTTCAAGCCCCATTCTTTACGCGTGACCCTGGCAACCATGGCTGCGTAGCGTCTTATTTTTTTACGGAGATATTTCAGATGGTCCTGAAATGACAGGTTTTGGTCCAATATCACGCCTAGGTATTTCAGTTGGTTGGAGAATTTGATTGTTTCCTGTCCAATTTTTATTTGCGGAGGCCGCCTAAGATCAAGGCGTCCCTTTAGTAGGATGGAGTTTGTTTTTGTGTGCGATATTTTGAGTTGATTTCGGTTTGCCCATTCTTGGAGAGTGGTCAGGGCTCGATTTGCGAGGACCTCTAACACAGCTCTTGAGTTTGCCTGTATCGTCAGAATGAGGTCGTCCGCGAATGCCTGAGATTGTACTTCATTGAGATCGATGTTAAGAAAGGTGTCCAAGACAATATTCCACAGTAGTGGGCCAAGGACCGAACCTTGAGGGCAGCCCCGATGGACATGCCTGGAGAGTGTGCCATAGGGGATGGTGACTTTGATGGTTCTGTTGCTTAGGTAACGTTTGATGGTGTTATAGAGGTTTTCTGGCATGTTGACTTCGCGCAGCCTCGCCAGGACACTTGGCCACCAAAGTGAGTTGAACGCCCCAGCGAAGTCCACGGCTATCACTAGGAAGTACTTTGTATTGCATCTGTTTACTTTGGTCAGTAGGTGAGTTAAGGCGTCCACGGCGGAGGTTCCCCGTCTGAAGCCGAATTGGTTTGCTGAGGCTAGGCCTGCCTCATCATAGTAATGTTGGATCCGTGTGTAAAGTAGTCGTTCAAATAGCTTACTGATCACTGTCAAAAGTGCAATGGGCCGGTAGGAGTCCGGAAGGTGTGGTGGCTTTGTTGGATACTTTAGGATGAGTTTAACGTTTGCCATCTTCCAGGAATTCGGAAAGGTACCTTCTCTGAGACAGAGGTTATATAGGTTTAGTAGTAAGTTCGGAGCGTACTCTACCGTTTTTTTGATAATTTCGGGTTACAGAAGGTCTGGTCCAGGGCATCTATTTCCCTTTATTTGGTCTGATGCATTGCTGATCTCTTCCATGGTGAAAGGGTGCTCTTTTGTTGCCGTTTGATGAGTCTTGTTGGCCTGGCAAACTTGGCTCTGTTCTGTTGTCATTGTTTGTATCTCTGGATGAAAGGCAGCCTCAAGGATATTGTTGATGGTGCGTTCCCAAGTGATAGTCAAGTATCCTTCAGGTGTTTTAGTGGCTTCAACTACTTCCCCTCTGGGAAGTTTGTTGGTGACAAGCTTGTATACAAGTCCCCAAGGGTCCTTGTTTTGGGCCCGTAGTGGGACTCCCCATTGCCCACACTTTGCCTTGAGGAGTCAGGTCAGGTCAGGTCAGTCAACCCAGTAGATTATTTGAGTACTCTATTAGGCCCAGCCACCTAATTTCCAAGGATTTCAGTGGCAAGAGCATATGTGATTAAAAAAAAAAAAAAAAAATCGGGATAAATGCTAGAAGCTATATTAGGCTGAAATGGTTTAATCAGAGTGAGGTTAAATTTGGATGCAAGTTAGTAATTTAGGTACGTTTAGTTGGCGTACACTATCAGTCTAGTTAGAATGGGAGTAGAGACTGAAGACTGGGGGACAGGGACAATAGAGTAGGCATCTCTGAGACAGTCATTGGGAATGAACCCGACCAAGCATAATAAAGGGACAACGAGTGAGAACCCCTCCTCTCCCTGCCAAGGGGAATGGGGTGAACAGAGAGCCCAGTTCAGATTTCCTTAAGGCACTGTGGCGGCAGTGCTGCAGGTCAACACTGTCGACAATCCAGGTCAAAGCTTTTTTTTTTCCCTTCTTTTTCTCTTCTTTTTAAAAAAAAAATGAGTAATAGGAAACTTGGAAGCTCAGCTATAGCATATGCATATGATCTTATTAGATCATGTTGCTGTCCTCTGAACTAAATATGAGAAAAGCCATATCAGCCTCACAGTCTTCGAGCTATATCTGAACTATATTTGAGCTAAGATGTAATACAGTGTTGACCGAAATCTGGAATAAAAGTATTTCCATAAACCCAACAAAAGTGCTACTTCTATAAATGTCCTGGAAAATTTGGAAAAATACATCATGGTATGGAGAACAGTCAGTATTTAAATACTATTTTTTATAAATTTATAACTAATATTAAAACTAATATGTTTTTTTTTATATTTTTGTCTGATTCTATACAGGCTTGCTTCCTTGCATCATTTGTCACTACTAATGCTATTCTAAGTCAAGTCACAAATAAATTTTTTTTTGTTTCTTTCTTCTCATTTGAACAAAGCATCTTTGCTTAGTGTCACTTCATTTGATAAAATGAACATAATTCTTTAGACAGAAGAATGTTCACTTTGCAATTTAAGACATCTTTTAATGGAATTACTGACAGAATTTATCAAAGTTTGTAAAACCCAGTGCTGTTAAGACCATTTTCTTTAATACATTCACTTCATTCAGAACCAGAAAAAGAACAACGATTTAGTAGTAGATAACAAAACATTGAATTTAGTAAAAGAAAAGGGTGATTCATTTTATTTTCATCAGTTAGGCACTACATTGTCATGCATTTTTAGTACACTGTTAACAGGTTTCTATTAAATCACAAACTGCTAAAATATGCAGAAGTTGTCAGACAAATGCAAGGTTTTTATTCCATCCCCCTCGTATAACCTGTGGTGGATGGCGATCAAGAGATGTATGGCTGATGGTCGAAATGAAGCCCAGGAGTTCACAGCTATTCAGATGGATAGAATTTCAGCAATTACTGCAATAGAAGATAATGTCGATGTAAAATGAGCCAAGTTATCCATTGTTTTTTGTTTTTTTTTTTATCAAATCAGTTAATTGCAAATGCTTTATGTACAGCCTCCAGCCTTTGGCTGGAGGCTGTACATGAAGTGTTAGAAGTAGTTCTAGAAGGTTTTGTGGAGAATTTTGAAGTAATTGTTTTATTCTTTCTCATTGTTCTTCATAGTAATAAAAATTGTGAATATATTTTCTGTCTTGCCAAAAAGAACAGAATGGAAGTCAAATCATGCATTTCAGAGAAAAGTGGTTCTTTATTATGAACATTTAGTGTAGATTTCTTGAGGAAAGGGAGAAGACTGTTGCTATTTCTTTAAAATATTCTGCATCAGTTGAATAGATAAAGAAAAACTATTTATGTTTTCATTGATATGTTTATAGTGTAAAAATTTTGATAAAGATTGATTTTTTTTGACATTTTTTTGTAATTTGGATGGCTGGCTTTGTAATTAGTATTAATTAATCATATTGCCCTTTTTTATTTGTGAAAGTTTACTTTAATTTTATTATTATTTTTTTTTTTTAGTGCAAAAATATCCAGGAAGCCAATACTCCATAATTGAACAAAATGGAGGGATACAAATTAAAATTTTTAGAATTTTGAAGCAGATTACTCAAAAATACAAGTTATTACATTTCCTAACAAACATAATTTTACCAATGATATGCATGAATTAGCATCATAATAATTATTAACAGTATTTTATAAAATATAATAATAATATTATATTATATTTTAATATTAAATATGATTATTTAAGTATGAATTTAATAGCAGATGACAACAGCCTGTCTCAAATTTCCTATATTGATAATTTATGAGTGCAAAAACTTTAAAAAAATTACATTTTACAGAGATGCAAATAGACTTAAGTGATCTCCATGCAAGTTATTACTAATTTACTCCACAGCCAGTAGATGGGAGCCATCAGAATTATTGCATAGGTGCACTAATTTTTATACCACTTAAGAGATGATTGATATTTGAAAATGAGTGAGCAACAAGTAATTATTAAGTTTTGCTTTGGTTTGGGTAAAAATTCTTCCTGAGATCCATAACAGTTGCATCAGCCTTGTGTTAATTCAGCTGAATTATAGTCATTTTCTTAGTGAAAGTTGAAGATTATCCCAAATTAAATTTGTTAATCAGCTCTGCATAATTTTGCAAAATGCCTATTGAAAATAGGCATTTTGCAAAACAGCTGTATTATTTTTACATTTTTCGTTACATTTTGGCAGAGATAATGGACAATAAAAAGCTGAACATGACTGATTTTGTGATACATGATCCAAGAATAAACGGAAACTCGTTAATTCATGTCGTACTTTTCAAAACTGTAATTGTTTATAACATATTCTCTACTTGAAAATGAAACTTGGTGTTGGAGCATATGACCATGCAGTAAAATGGAGGCAATGTTACTATTCTACCAGAGTACCACTGCAATAAACTTCCCTGCTGCCAGCAGTGAAAATTGAAAACTGTATTTGTCATATATTTTTCATTTTAAGTAAAGGTATCATATTCATGGTATTCATTAATATAAGTTAAACATAATTTCTACAAAGTATTTTACTGGCGCATGAATATTTGTCATTGCCAACCCATATTGTGGATAAGAAAGTAATTTCTGCAAGAGTATATCATTATTATCCTGAGTTTGTGGGCAGAAAGTTTTTTTTTTTTGTAAGCGGCAGTAATTTGCCAGTATGTCAACCTGCCAGATTTTGACAGAAGAAATATTTGATGTTTTACCACATGCCCTATATCTACCAGCACTTTTTCTCTGGACTTTTTTTTAAAATATGTTTGCAGCCCAAACAAGCAATAAAAGGTCATTTTTGCATAGAAATTCAGTCCATTGAAATGACCATAGTTAATATTATGATGAGGATTCCAGAAAGCAGCTTGCCAAGTTGCTTCTGTGACCTTCAACAGAATAACACTTTGAAGGAAAAGAATCCCAGTAGTTGTAAGTATCCACTATTCTTTTTTTATTTATTCAGTCCAGAAGCTTTAGAAAATTAATTTAAAAATTGCAAAGTTCTCTGCCTTAAAGTTTTCTAATGCTGAAATTTTTTGAATTTCAGATAAATTGGTGTGGCCAAGTTTTTGTAGATATGGCTGCAGTCGAAATATTGCCAGAACTGATTGTTGATGTGCTAACCAGTCTAGAACCATCCATTCCCTTTTGTATAGATGCTGCATTAAAATTACAAGAAAATCCTCTTTTGCATCTTATTGAAATTAAGCAGGTTAGTTTTTTGTTGTGAATTTTCATGTATTTAATTGTAACTACACTTAACTCTGTAGAACAAGATAAAATTGGTTTTATAAAATTAGATTGCACAAGGTTTGCCAAAATTAAAATGGTACTTGTACTCTAACAGATCAGATTGCTCATTAGTTCATCAGACCGTGGATAGCTTCATTATGAAATATCCTTAGTTTGTAGGATCGACTCTGTAATAATTATTGCTTTCATTTCCTTGTCCACTGAAAATTGTCTCTCTTTAATGTGATGCAAGAATCACAAGGATGTGGATCTTAACTGAAAGGCTTTTTTTTTTTACAGGGGTATTCTCAGTGAAATGAAAAAGTATCTCAGAAAGATTGTGTGAGTAATGTGTGCAAAATCTTTCCAAAAAGGCACTCCAGTTATAATTGAATATACTTCCCAAAGTACATGACATATATCAGGGATGTCCAAACTGTGGGCTGCATGCGGCCCACAGAATGATTTTGTGTGGCCCTCGTGTGGATTAGGTCTTTTGATTTTCATGCACAAAAAAATAAAACTCTCATTGAAAAACACTACTTGCGAGTGCAAACCTGGCTTCTATGCATGACTTAAAGTGCATTTCATTGCTTCCATGCTAGATGTCTCGTTTCATTGCACATGCTCTGGGGTGGGTCACCTGTCGTTAGTATCATTCGTTCTTCCGTTTACCAAGGTTTTGTCATCAGGGCTCACCAAATTACTAGATATGCATTGCGATTGATTTCCATGTTATCTTAAATACATGTTATCTTAATCAATTTTACTTAATAAATTACTACTTATCGTTGAATAACCATGTCTCACAAGAAAAGAAAAATTGAAGAAGAAATGCGAATGTATCAAAGCTGATGAGAATCAGACTATTTGATTATGAACAACAAGAATAAAATTTAATGTCTTGTTTGCTTGCAAACAAGACATTAAATTTTATGTCAGTGCCTAAAGAGTATAATGTGAAACGACACTACACTACATTACTACATTACAGTAAAAGATTTGAGATGTATATTGGAGAATCAAGAAGCACCATTATTGTGGAATATAACTGATGCATCAAATGAGTTTTTTTGGTAAACTTAGCACTGCACAAAGTTCTAGCCTTGCTGCTTCGTACAAAGTAGCATTGGAGTTAGCAAAAGCAAAAAAAAAAGCCTTTTAGTGACAGTGTGATTGTGAAGACATGTGCAATTGAAATGGCAAAACAATTTAATGAACTGAAATTAGCCGAGAAGTTCGAAACAGTGGCATTATCTCATCAGACCATTGAAAGACATGTAGAACATATGGATCAATACGTTTCAAAAAGACTGTGTGATTCAGTGGCAAAATGTGGGTACTTTTCATTGTGTCTGGATGTAAGCACTGATCAAGCAGACGTAAGTCAACTTTTAATTTTTGTTCGAACTATTCAGGAGGACTTTACTATTAACGAAGAACTGCTCAGTCTTATATCTTTCTTTGCATGGGACTACTAAAGGTACTGATATTTTCGAAGTACTTCAAAACTCTGTGAAAAACTATGGAGGATTCGATAAATGTTCCTGCATTGTCACTGATGGGGCCAAAGCTATGATGGGAACTGGAATCGGGATTTATGGACAATTTTAACTGCCTTGCCATTCATTGCATCATTCATCAAGAAGCACTCTGTGGAAAATCTCTACATCAAGTCAATGCCATGAAAGTAGCTGTAAAAGTAACCAATATTATACGAGGAGGTTTTAGATCTCTGACCCATCGTAAGTTTCGCGATTTCTTGAGAGAAATGGATGCTGCGTATGGCGATTTGCTCCTCCATTCTGATATTTGCTGGTTAAGTGCCGGAAAATGTCGAGCACTTTTTTGCCATTTGGAAAGAAATACCCATATTTCTTAAAAACAAAGTGAAGTCTGACACAACAGAACTTGAAAATCAAATGGAAGATCCCACCTTTTCATCTGATCTTGCATTTTTAACAGATATGACCAACCATTTGAATGAGTTGAACTTAAAGCTGCAGGGCAAACAACAGAATATTGCCAACTTATATGTCATTTGAATGGTTTTAAAAGTAAATTGAAGCTTTTGAAATCAATATTGGCCAATAATATTTTTACTTTTTTTTTCCTAATTGCAAAAAACAGTTTGAAGAAATGAAGAATTTTGAGAGAGCATCATTTTCAGCTCATATAAAGTGCATTGAAACAATCATGGAGGACTTTGAGAATGATTTTGGTGATACTAAGGAAATTGAAGATATTTCAGTTTTCATTAAACCATTGACTGTCAGCATTGAAAATGTAAGATCTGACCTCCAACTGGAATTGTGCAATTTGCAACCAGTCCCTTTTGATACTGGCAGAATCGAAAAAAGGAGAAGATTTTTTAAATTTATTATCAAGAGAAAGCGCTATCTGAAATTGAGGGACTTCGGACTCGAAGATGTGCTCAATGCTCGGGAGCACATATCTTTGTGAAAGCACTTTTCCAACGATGAAATTCATAAAATCCAAATACAGATGTTCGTTGACTGATAAATCACTTTCACATTTACTGCAATTGGCAACTTTTCATTAGTAAATGAAAATGAACATCCTCAGAGCTCTCATTAAAATGAAATAATAATTTTAAACAATTGTATCTTGTCTACTGATTCAATAAAAACTTTTATAAGCAACATGACTTTCCTTTATTATGAAATTTTAGAAGTGCTTGCTAAACCTAACGGCAGGACTCTCCAAATATTTTAATATCTGTACTGTATTTATTATTCTGGATGCAGCCATTGATCTTTTTTTTTAATGTGGCCCTCGGATTACCTAAGATTGGACAGCCCTGATGTATATGAATATCATTGTTGTCTCTGAACTTAAATAGTCTTGGAAGAATGGTATTTATGCAAAAAGTTTTTTTAACATGTGTACTGTCAGCATTGAAAATATTTGTAGTTGTCTTTGGAAATGGTTTATTACTACAGCCAGAGTTTCTTCATTGATATTTGTAGTTGTCAAAATTTTTTGTTTCAATTCTTGATCTTCTGATCTGAAGAGAAGGGAGACTAAAAGAACATGATTGCTTCATGTGGTCAGGCCCCCATTTCTGTTTGAAAAAATATTTATATCCATACTTTGTAGGAAAGAGATAAATCATTCTTCAAGGAGTGCAGATAAGTTGGCAGTCACTGTATCATTGAGAAAAATTGATCCAACAATGTCATGAGCCAAAATCAGCATACCACACTGTGCATTTCTGCTGGGGAAGGAGGGAGAATAATTGAGCCTCCATTATTTTATGCTGGTTTCCATGGCTCATACATGTATACTCTACTCATTAATGCAGCATTCGATTAAATCATTACATCAAATTACAGATTATGGTTTACAAATTAGAACATCAGAATTGTTCTTCAAAAAATGCAGAGATGTGTGTCTGATGTATTACTGGATTACAGAAATATTATTTCATATTGCAGCAATGCATTTAAATTTAAGTGTTCTCACAGTAGTTCATACCAATTCATTTCAATATGATGCTGATAAAAATTGAAAAAATGCATGCTCATGACAGTTGTTATCATTTCTATAACCAAGAGGTTGTTTCATTTAAATTTTGTATGGAAACGGTTCACATCTTTTCATACAGTCCTGCACATAGTTGATTCTCTTAATTCAAGTTGTTGAGAAAGATATTTTATATTTTTACCAGGACTTAGTGACAGCTGAACATATGCAATGTTTCCTGCTGTTCTGGCATTTTATTTTTTTTTAATGAGAGTATTTATTGTTCTATTTGTTACTCTATTTATTGGCAACCATGGATACAGTAATTTCAGACTTGTCTGTTTGAAACTAGTCTAATTAGTTCATTTGTTGTGAGTCTATTTAACTAGTTTAACTAGTCTGTTTGTTGCAGACCTCCTTTAAGCTTGCTCAAATTTGAATTTTACTTATAATTCATTCTGATTTATAATACTAGTATTATGGTAAAATTGTTTCAGTAAGAGTGTATGTTGCTCGTTTGTGTATTCTATCTTGCTCAGCAAGGGTTAGTTGTAGCTTAGCATACTCAATCAGCTGTGCATCTTATATATTTCTTGGCTACAGTTTTTTTTAACTTGAACTAGAAACAAACATATAATTGTAAGCTTTGTGTGTCGGTATCAGGCAGATTCTCATGCTAATGTTACTATGAGTTAAAAGTAGAAAAGAAGTGATTGGACTGTACCTGCTGGGTGCACTCATGCTATAACTCTAAAAAATGATGTATAAAATTTCAAAAACATACCAAATAAAATAAAAATTTGTCTATATTTATGAAGGTATAGAAAATCACAGATTTTTATATCCAGCCAATGTGGGCTCATTATTTTCAACTTACAAATAACAGATGTAGCAGTACCAAAACTGCAGGGTTAATATAGCTTCTATTAAAAGTTTTTGTTGAATTGAAGAACATGAGGATGAGTAAGTCTAAAAATGATCTTGAGCAAAATTTGGCACACCAAATTATAGTTGATAAAGAAGTGGAAATCAAAAGCTGAACCACCAGTCGCTTAATGTGAAGTGGATGAGTATAAAGTTAAGTAATTTTTGTAAGCAGTGACTTCTTACATAGGGTCAGATAGAAAGAAATATACATTAAGAGACAAAATGGAATGCTGTGTTAATTTGATAAATGAAGTAACTGGTTTGTTTGTTTGTTATTTGGTTTTTAGGAGCATTAGCAACTAAGGCCCTATTGCTCCACCAAATACGGAGGATGCAGAAAGGTCATTCCCTGACCTTTCTGCATCCTCCGTATTTGGTGGTCACGGTCTAGAACACCGGTCTAATCAAGAAGCCTGTGCTATGCACTGCTGCTCCTGCCCACCTGGCTACGGAGGCAAGTAACTGGTTGTGATGTAATTAATAACTTAAACAGAAAGGCAGTGCCAATAGTTTATATGCCATTTGAACATGGGTAGAACATTGAAGAGGATAATGACTTATTTACATGTTGTAAATAAATCATCAATAAAAAGAAATAGAATAAGAGTTAATAGCTGTTATCAAAGAAATGTGTTCTGTTGAAGACTGCATAATGTCTATTCATGAAATAGTGAGAGAAAAGTGTAACTGATGTTTGAATAACACCATTCAATCTGATTTAAATTAATAAATGGGATTGTCTTATAACTGGAGATTTTAACTTTCCACATGTTGACTAGAACTTGTGGGTTGGACACTCACACAGTAGCAGAAATTTTCTGTATTTATTGAATATGACTGTTTTCTACAACAGTATGCTAGAAAAAGCTTCCTCAACAAGAGAAAGCAGTACTGTTGATCTGATTATGACTAGTGGCTCCTCATGCATTAAGAATATTCAGATAAAGGAACCATTAGGTGGGAATGATCATAATATGTAACATATATCATAATGTATTTTGGGATATACTTAAAAATGTAACTACTGTCAAGGGGAAGGGATTTTGCTTATGTAAAGGTGACTACAGTGGTGGTCTTAAGACAATTCTTAAATTTCTTTGTGGAAACAACTGATCAGTACCGGCGCTAGGCTGGATGTTGCCCGCCTGCAAAACTGAAATGAGTGCCCCTGCTTTGCAAGGCGGGCGCCCCCAGACATACTAAACTTCATACTAACACTTCGAAAAAGCACCCACCTTGTAGTGGTGCTCACCTGCAATGCAGGGGCCCTGCAGTCATGCTTTTGCCGGGCCTGCAACTAATGATGTTACCCACTGCAAATTCTAAATTGGAGCCATTCAGGTAAGTAATCATAGAAGCTGCTATACTTTTTATACCAACAAGAGATATAGTTAATGGTTCAAACCTAAATGGATATCAGATCAACTGATGACATAGTACAAAGAAGCAAGACGTTGTATGGCGGAGGGTGGGGATCCTATCTGACCAACCTGATTAGACAACATTGGCCAACTAGACTGAATGTCAAACTAAATAAATATTTTTCATTTACATTCATACATGAAGACGTTAACATTACCATTAGTAGAGGCATATGATGCAAGAAAGCAAGCTTATACATCATCAGCCCAAAAAAAAAAAAAAAAACCCCTTCCCATTCACCCATCCATTCATTCCAAATGTTTGTCTAGTTCTGCCTGCCTTGAAATTTTTTAAGCTGTTAACTTTCATGACAGATGGAAGTTCACAGCTTAAAAACCAGCAATCGACCACCCGCTGGCTAAAGGCAATTTTTGTACATCGATGCTACAACTGTCTTTTCTTAATTTGAATTTATGCCCTCTCAGGCAATTAATCTGGGCAAGAGGAAGAATCCCATCGGCATTGAGCTTGCTCAACCAATTCAAGGCCTTATACACCTCAATGAGATCACCTCAGAGGTGCCTAGTCTCCAAATGCTGCAGTTTGCAGAGCCTAAGCCTTTCTTCATAAGAGCACCCCTTTATTCCATTTACCAATCTCGTTTCCCTTCTCTGTACTTGTTCCAGCAGCTCTACATCCTTCCTAAAATGAGGCCTCCAGACCTGCATACAATACTGAAGGTGTGGCCTGACCATTGCCTTATGCAAAATTATAATCACCTCCTTATCCCTGCTAGAAAAATTCCTGTATATCATTGACAAGACTCCGTGAGCTACTCTTGCAGACTGTCTACATTGCTCAGAAAACTTCATATCTGACTGCACAATTACACCCAGGTCTTTTTCATTCTCTACTACCCCGAGTGTAATACCACACAGTTGGTATGTCACTCTGGGGTTACTGCTAACCAGTGCTTTTTTTTGGGATGGCACACAATGTTATGGTGTACCAGCACCTTTATTAACAGTGGCATGTGACATTTGGATGCAGTACCTTTCGAATTTGCAATATTCAGTAAATTTTATTTACATATTTGCCTACTACTGAAATAAGCTTAAAGTTATTTAACTAAATTTGCATTTTTCACTGTCTGTTGTTAAGATATTTTCTATATAAAACTTTATAACAGTTTTTAGAATTTTAAATTACTTAATGGGACCTCTGTTTATCGAACTCCTTTATAATGAAGTTTTTTGAATTCCCCTTGGAAATTGCATTTAAAATACGTAGTTTCATTGAGTGAAAAAAATTTTTTTATAATGAACGGATTAGGAGAGACTTAACTCGATACACACTGTTTGCACTTCTGGCCTTCAGGCAATTAGTATTGCTGTACAAATTAAGAGAGATAAAGGGATAACCATTGTACAACTTAGTGGTACTCGTGAAACCTATCTGACCACCTATCCCACATATCGAGAAGTTGCGATGGTCAACAGTGAGCAGATCAAGGGGTATTCCCAATGCAGATAATGGACTGTGGTCAACTGTAAGCATCCTTTTCGAGAATTGGAGAGTGATTTTCTTTTACCACGACAAATAATCATCTGTTTTGCGGAAGTGCATTATCCGCATTTTTCCGTAAATTTTTCCCTATCTCTGTTTACATGGTCACAGTAGCTGAATATCCGAATGACTCCGATATTTTCTACAGTTTTAAAAAAAAAAAAAAACCTGTCCAGTATTACAAAAATGCCACCAAAGCTGCCAAAAATCTATGATTTAAAGGAGTTTCACTTCATGGGACATATTACAGAAATTATTTTCCAATTGATCCAGAAGCTTTCTGCAGAAGTTTGAAAAAATCTGTGGAAAGCAGGCTGCTTGGTAGTAAAAATGCTGATTTGGCAGCATCAGTCTGAATACTTGATAGGAAACATTGTTCTGAAGATATTAACTCTCAAGTTACATTTGGTGAGAGTGAAGTTAAAATATTGTAAATTTGGTTTCGGTTAAATGAAAGAGATACAATTTGTGGATTTCGGGAATACTTAATTGAAAAGACAGTTTCGGAAGAATTGAAGCATTTGATGAATGCCCCGAGTACGATATCAATTTCATCAAGTTAATGTGAATTGAGGATTTTCACAAACGAATCTGATCGTCTGCACAACCAGAGTTTCATTGATGACAAAAACAATTTCTTCACTGCTATTTCTTAAAATTGTAGGCCGACTGCTGACCTACGTCGATCCAGCAAAATATGTCGATTTGTGGCTGCTTCAGAAACGTCATTCAGCAACAGACACAAAGTAAGAAACTATAACAGATACAACAGACACAGTAAGAAAAGAAATCAGCATAGTGTGTCGGATGAGAACCTAATAAAATTTTGGAATATTCTATGAAACTTTATTATGAAATGATTTTTTACTTATTTTTTATACATTTTATTTATTTTTTTATATACTTGTATAATAAATTTAGGCTTTATAATCTGTGTGTTAATATACTTAATTTGTTGTTCTTATTCCAAAAACATTACTATTGAATTATAATATTAGAAAATAATTTTTTAGTTTACTTTTCATATCCTTTTTAATTTTCAAATTTTCCTGATAGCAAAGAATGAGTACTGGCACCTATTTATTTTTATAAAAAAAGCAATGTTGCTACCCATATGCAGTACTTTACATTTGTCAATGTTAAAATTTAGTTGCCACTTCTCAGCCCATCTTCTCAATTTTTCTAGATCTTATTTCAGTAGCGTACTGTCATTAGTGTCATTAACAACCCTGCCAACCTTCATATTGTTTGAAAACTTGGACATTAAACCTGATATACCTTCATCAATATTATTAATAAATACAGAAAACAACAATGGGCCCAACGATCTTGAATCCTGGGGGACTCCATTAATAACATTAGTCCACGATGAGCAGTGTCCATTGATTACCACTCTCTGTCTTCTCCCACTCAACCATTCCTTTATCCATAGGAGAAATTTGCCTCCAATGCCACACTGCTCCAATTTGTGCAGCAGTTTTCCATGTGCAACAGTATCAAAAGCTTTCCTAAAATCCAAGTATGTGATATCAAAATTATTTTTTGCATCCAGTACCTTCGTGACTGCACCATAGTATGCAATTAAATTGGTCAGACAAGACTTTCCCTTTACAAACTCATGCTATGTCTGAACTATAACTGCAGTCTTGTCTAGATGGTTCTGCATTACTTCTTTAACCAGACTTCATTAATTTTCCTGGAGCAGAAGTTAAACTAACAGGTTTTGTAATTACTTGTGCCACCCTTTGATTCCCCTTTGTGAATTGGGGACACATTTGCATATCTCCAGTCCATGGGGACCTTCCCTGAGTTCAAAGAAGTTCTCATAATTATTGCTAAGGGTTTGCTTATATCCTTTGTCACCTCCTTTAATATAACTGGATAGATCCCATCCATCCCCGCTGCTTTTCTTATGTTTAACTTCAACAATTTCTCCTCCACTTTGTTCTCAGTTATTACATAATTATTTATCTCCCTGCCAGAGTTTGATCTTAAGACAATTCTTAAATTAGGTTTTCAGGGAAGGAAACACCAGAAGTATACCAAGTTATAACTGAAAGCTAAATGATTTTTTTTTCAACTGAGAAGAAAGTGAAAAAGAAATTTCTGAAGCTAAAAGTAAATAAGCCACCTGGGGCTGATGAGCTCTATCCAATGATATTAAAAGAAGCAGCAAAAGAGATAAGCAAATCTTTGGCCATAATTATGACAACATCCTTCGATTCAGTGGACATTCTTATAGACATTCTTAGTTACAAATGGCTCCTATTTACGAAGTAGGATCAAAGGATGACATGAGCTAAAGGAATATAGGATAATCTCAACAGGAATGGAATTATATTGAAATCCCAGAATTGGTTTGTTAAGTGGGGGGGGGGGAGGAAGGAAGGAATCCTATCCAATTAACTACTATGATGCAGTAACAAAGGAACAGGATGCAACAAATAATTGTGGCATCATATATTTAGATTTCAGTAAAGCTTTTTATAGTGTTCTGCACACCTTTTTATAAAAATTGAAAAATAAAAATATGAAAGATTGCTTTATAAATTGGAGCAGTATGGTATTAGGGGTTATTAATAATAATAACATTATCAGATGTCTAAATAATTTAGTGGAGGTCATTATAGTTAGCTTATTAGCATATATTCCATTCTGAAAAAAGAAGAATACATATACAACTAGTTGAGACAAATGACTATATCTGTGTGAGGTATTAAACTGAATTGTGTAATTGATTTTTCAAGTGTTGGATTTCTAGTGGCTGCAAGAGGTATAGCTGCAAACTGTGTGGCATTACTATGACGGCTTTCTTTTTTACACCCTTTGACTCTTCTCCATCACACCATTATAATATAGCTGACGGAGTTTCTGTTTATTTTTGCAAAAACTCAATTTTTTACCATCTTTTTCTTTTCATAAAAAAAAAATAAAACTACAATAAAATTGGATTTTTTAAAAACATTTTGTGAATTTCTGCTTATTTTTATTAAGAATTGGCTGTCATGTGTGCTGCATAGTCTACATTCCAAATATAAATGCATCATAATAGCATTATTCTGTGCTGTATGCAATTATTTCATTGCAGTCCATTCAGTTGTGTAGTGTGAAGCTAATAAACAATTAATTTATTGCTAAAGAAATGACAGTAATTTAAAATAGCAAGGGCTTAAAATGCCAAGAATTATGTCATGGCTTAATAGTCATGGCTTAATAGTAGTGGCACTCACCTCAATGATCCATTATAGTTACATGAATTATGAAAACGGAAGGGAAGTTTCTAATTAAAAAACTAAAATCAGAAGTTAAGAATCGTAAACTAAAAATTGTAAATTAAAGAATTAACCCAGAGGAAAGAGAGAGAGAGATGCACCACATCATCCTCTAGTTGTCAGTTATAATGCTATAAAAGTTATGGTATATTAAAATGGGGGATAAGGCGAATAGTCGTGAACGACGGACTTTCGTTGTGATCATCTTCAGTTGGCACTAGAGTAAGATAAGGAACAGAGAGATGCTGTAAATCTTAAGTACCTGAAATGTTTGGCTGAATAAGTGGTATTTTAACTCTCGCGAGATTCCAAATAGAGGAAAAGGAAACAGGAAGTTTGGTGTTTAAGACGTTGAAGTTGGTGTTAAGACGGTACCATTCTATTATGAGGGTTTCGTATTTGAAGGAGCTTATAGCTTGAATTTAATTTAATAATAGTAATTGCCACATCGACTGAGGGATTATGGTTGTAAGTACATGCATGCTGAGAGAGCTCTGTATTTTCTTGATGTGTTCGAAAACTATTAACATGATAGTATGTGCGTGTATTTGCAGTGGTGGATAAACCAAATTTGTTGGCGGTGCTCCCAATGTAAATATTTCATGAAACTAATGCTATCATAAATTTTCACCTTACATCCTGGTCCAACATAACTAAACAACAACAAATTGATATATGTAAGTTTAAAAATAACCCTAACATTATTCAAAAAGCTGATAAGGGTGACACTATTGTTATTTTAGAGAAACAGGTTTACGTAAAAATAATACATGAATACCTTGCTTAGTGCGGTTAATTCGTTCAAAAAAAATACTGCGCTATGCGAAACTGCGCTGATCAAGGTATTATTAGTATGTATTTTAATGTAATGCTTTCCGACAATTTGATTATACAAAGAGTACTAGGAAAGTTTTGCAATATGACGCAACAATGAATCACAGGAAGCTGCTTGTTGCTGCATGTTGAGACATGTTCATACGTGCATAGTAGCCGCTGCACCAAGTCGATGGGCTCAGTTATTCATTAGTAGTGAGAGTGTAAAGTGCTTGCGATGGCATCGTGGTCACGAAATGAGATAAGGACAGTTTTGCAATATAATTTTGTGCGTGGTTTAACCATAGACCAGTGATTAGAAGAAATGACTCTTGCACTAGATGATGATTGTCCACATCGTACAACGATATTCAGGTGGTATAGAGAATTCCAAAGGGGAAATTTCACTCTGGAGGATTCTGAGAGGCCGGGAAGGCCATGAACGTCAGTTACGGAGGAAAACGTTACTGCTGTGAGGAAAATGCTTGACGAAAACAGGCGAGTGACCTACCAACAGATAGAGGATACTTTGGGCCTAAATGCACCAGCAATTCGTTCGATTCTGCAAGATCATTTGCACGTGAAGAAACTTTGTTCTCTCTGGGTGCCGCATCAACTGACTGAAGAGCAGATGACACGATGTGTGACTTGGTGCCGGGAGATGTTAAAAAAGTTTGATAAGGGACAATCTCGGTATGTGAACAACATCGTGACAGGTGACGAGACTTGGCTGTACTATTACGATCTGCCGACCAAGGCTCAAAACAAAGTTTGGGTCTTTGATGATGATGACACAGCCGTAATTGTCAGAAAATCCTGATCTGTAAAGAAGAAAATGATAGCTGTATTTTTCAAATCGAGTGGAATTGTGGAACGTGTCGTTTTGGACACGTAGAAGACAGTCACAGCTAAGTGGTATACTGAACAATGCCTGCCTAAAGTCATTGGATCTATGAAGAACCTGCGGCCAAAGTCAAGAATGGACACCTGGTACCTCCATCACGATAATGCTGCAGCTCACCGCGCCAAAGCCTGCACCGAATATTTGACCACGACAGGACTGAAACTTCTCGAGCACCCTCTCTACAGTCCAGACCTTGCTCCCTGCGACTTTGCACTGTTCCCGCATGTGAAAATGAAGCTAAAAGGGAGGCGGTTTTCCAGTGATGAGGACCTTCTACGGGCTTGGGACAACGAGTGTGCTTTACTCCCTAGTGAAACTTGGCAGAACTGGTTTAAAGATTGGTTTCGGAGGATGGAGAGGTGTATTGAATGTAGAGGAAATTACTTTGAAAAAATTAAATAAACAAAGCTGTATTGCAAGACTTTCCTAGTACCCTTTGTATGGGTCGAGTTGCAAAAATATATAGGTTTTTGTTTACCATAAATTGATGCACACAAAGTTCTTGCAAAAAAAAAAATTAAAATGATAAAAATGAAAAATACTAGTAAGTACAGTACAAATGATTTTTATTGTAGTATGTACATACCAAAAGAATATAAGTGAAGTATGTACTGAACTTTTATTTTGAAAAATAACTGATCCGCTTAGTTTGCACAGTTTTTCCTTTTTTTTTATCTGCATACATCTCTTTACATCGAATTTCATTTTGCAATGCTTGCCTTACTTTCATAACTCGTTCGATGTTTGGATCTAGACGAACTCTCAGCGCCATTACATTTCTTCTTCACACTCATGCTTGTTGTTGTTGTTGTTTGTTTGGTTTTTAGGAGCATTAGCAACTAAGGCCATATTGCTCCGTGAATATTCGGTGGTCATTCCTGATCTTTCCGCATCCTCCATATTTGGTGGTGACGGGCTCGAACACCGGTCTAATCAAGAAGCGTGTGCTACGCACTGCTGCTCCTTCCCACCTGGCTACGGAGGCGCCCACACTCATGCCGACCGGGCTAGCCGAGTGGGTAAAGTACCTGCCCGGCAACCCACAGGTCGCGGGTTTGATTCCTGCCTCGGGCTTGGATCAAAGTACTGCAAAAACCTTGGGAGGTGCAATATGGCCACAGAAGCCGATGCGCCAACAACTACCAAATCAAAAAAAAAAAAAAAAAAAAAATCACACTCATATTTGCGTATAAAGGTGTAACTTTTTTAAAAATATAAATCTTGAATAAAAATACACAGCAAAAAATATTTGTACAGCTTATGCACAGTGAACGACCTCACTGCTCGGAATCTAGACTGTTTACTAATGTATGAATGCTAGCAGAGTCCGTATATAATGGGAGTTGCGACAGCAATCAGCGTGGCATTGAATCGATAACGCATTGGCCTACATGCTGGCATTATAATACACACATATACAGGGTGATTCACTACCAGTGCGACAAACTTGCAGGAGGTGTAGGGGGTACAAAGACGAATCGGAATCACATAGCATTGCACGGTCTGAAATGCCTTCGTCATGCTGTAGAGGACGTTGAATGGGAGGTCGCGCGAACAGCGATCCCGCTGGAAGTCAGCATTTGCGAAACGTTTCTGTTGAAGAAACCAAGTAGCAAAAGTCCTCCGGAGTGGATAATCCGCAGGCTCCAATGATTGGACGCGTTGCAGATGGTATGAACACGAGTACTCGAGCGATATGCCAATTGTTGGCCTATCGCTTGAGTACTCGTACTCGGATTGCCTTCTGCAAGATGTAGGACATTCTCCTCATTGTCTGGCGTCCTCGTCATTCACTCTTGATTCATGGTACCGCTCGTGAAACAACCAGTCTCACGTAACCTTCTGTGCACACGTGCGAAAATCGTATGATGAGGAGCATGCCTGTGCGGGAAACGTTCCTGGTACAAGCGCAGAGCGGCATGCCTGTTACAATCTGCAGCTCCATACACGAGGTGCATGTCGGCCAGTTCAACGTTTGAATACTCGTCCATCCTACTGCCTCAGGTACCGGTTCACAAATGCTGACTTCCAGCGGGATTGCTGTTCATGCAACCTCCCATTCAACGTCCTCTACTGCATGATGAAGGCATTTCGGACCCTGCAATGCTATGTGATTCCGATTCGCCTTTGTGCCCCCTACACCTCCTGCAAGTTTGTTGCACTGGTTGTGAATCACCCTGTATATCAAATGTATTGGTGCATAATGTAGTTAATTTTTTTACTATTTGTAAACCCCACTATAGCTAAACCCACGCTGTTTGAAACCACACTATGTGAGGTATTCCTGTATAACAAATTCTCTCCAACACATAATTATACCAGTTCAGAGTTAAAAGATAAGTTAGATACCCTACTTAGAGCAAACCATGAAATAAACTTACACATTTTACAACAAATAGGTATCCGTAATAACATCCATATGCTCCATATGTTTGGTATCATCAAACTTCACAAATCTGATCACCCTTTACGTCTGATTATTTCCTCCAGCAAATTTACTTTTGCAAATTTAGCATTAGCATTAGCATTAGTAGAGGCATATGATGCAAGAAAGCAAGCTTATTCAGCATCAGCCAAAAAAAAAAAAAAAAAAAACACACACCACTCCCATTTCACCCCTCTGTTCGTTCGAAATACCTGTCCAGTTGAGCTTTAAATTTGTTTAGGCTATCAACTTCAACAACAAGTGATGGAAGTCGGTTCCACCAACCAACCACCCGCTGGCCAAAGGCAAATTTCCGCACATCTATCCGACATCCGTCCTTCCTCAATTTGAATTTATGCCCTCTGAGCTGATTATTCTGAGCAAGATGAAGAATCCCATTGGCATTGAGCATGCTCAAACAATTCAAAGCCTTATACACCTCTATCAGATCACCTCTCCGGTGCCTAGTCTCCAGACTCTGTAATTTGCAAAACTTAAGCCTTTCTTCGTAAGAGCAACCCTTTGTTCCATTCACTAATCTTGTTGCCCTTCTCTGTACCCGTTCCAGCAGCTCCACATCCTTCCTGAAATGAGGCCTCCAGACCTGTATACAGTACTCAAGATGTGGCCTAACCATTGCCTTATACAAGGGAATAATCACCTCATCCCTGCTAGAAAAATTCCTCTTTATCATTGACAAGACACCATGAGCTACTCTTGCAGCTCGTCTGCACTGCTCAGAGAACTTCATATCTGCCTGCACAATTATCCCCAGGTCCTTTTCATTCTCCACCACTGTCAGTGTAGTACCGCAGAGTTGATACGTTGCTCTGGGGTTACTGTTTCCCATATGTAGTACTTTACATTTGTCAATGTTAAACTTCATTTGCCACCTCTCAGCCTATCTGTTCAACCTTTCCAGATCCTGTTGCAGCAGCATAACGTCAGTAGTGTCCTTAACAACCCTGCCAACCTTTGTATCATCTGCAAACTTGGACATTAAACTTGATATCCCATCATCAATATCATTCATAAACACCGAAAACAACAACGGACCCAACACTGAACCCTGAGGAACTCCACTAATAACATTAGTCCACGTTGAGCAGTGTCCATTGATTACCACTCTCTGTCTTCTGCCACTCAACCATCCCCTTATCCATAGCAGCAATTTGCCTCCAATGCCACACTGCTCCAATTTGTGCAGCAGTCTTCCATGTGCAACAGTATCAAAAGCCTTTCTAAGATCCAAATATATAATATCAAAGTTATTCCCTGCATCCAGTTCTTTTGTAACTACATCATAGTATCCAATCAAATTGGTTAGGCAAGACCTGCCCTTAACAAAACCATGCTGCATCTGAGCTATAACTGAATTCTTGTCTAGATGATCCTGCAGTGCTTCTTTAACCAGTGCCTCCATTAATTTACCTGGAACAGAAGTTAAACTAACAGGTCTATAATTACTTGTGTCAGCCTTTGATCCTCCTTTGTGAATTGGGGTTACATTTGCACATCTACAGTCGATGGGTACCTCCCCTGAGTCCAAAGAAGCTCTCATAATTATGGCTAGGGGCTTGCTTACTTCCTTTGCTGCCTCCTTTAATATAACTGGATAGATCCCATCCACCCCAGGTGCCTTTTTTATGTTTATCCTGAACAATCTCTCCTCCACTTTCCTCTCAGTTATTACAAAATCATCCAGCTCACTGCCAATGTTTACTTTACCTACATCATTCTCCTTCCTGAATAACTCCTCATGCGTGAATGTAGATGCAAAATACTCGTTTAAATTGTTAGCCACCTGAGCAGGATCCTCAACTGTTGACCCATCAATATCCAGTGGACCAATCTGATTCATCCCTTTCCTTCTTGAGTTTAAATATGTAAAGAACTCTTTTCTGTTTTTCTTTGCATCCTTTGCCAAGGATTTTTCGTAGTCTGCCTTTGCCTGCCTAATCTCCTTTGTGACTTGGTTACAGACCAACTTATATCTATCATAGGCTTCCATGTCACCCATTAATTTGTATGTATCCCATGCATTTTTCTTCTCTGCCACATGTCTCATTAGTTCATCTGACAACCATTTAGGCCTAAACCTTGATTGGTTGGTTGGTTTTTATGAGCATTAGCAACTAAGGCCATATTGCTCCGGGATATGCGGTGGTCATTCCTTGACCTTTCCGCATCCTCCGTATGTGGTGGTGACGGGCTCGAACCCCGGTCTAATCAAGAAGCGTGTGCTACGCACTGCTGCTGCTCCTTCCCACCTGGCTACGGAGGCGCCCCTAAACCTTGAACAATATTTCTTAGTTGGTATGTAAAGCCTGGTAGCCTCCAAGATTAGTTCCTTGAATGCCTCCCATTTTAAGTTTGCTGTTGGTAACATCATCAGTTGGTCCCACTGTATAGGATTTAAATACTGTCTCAGACCATCATAGTCGCCTTTACGAAAACAAAAACCCTTCCCTTTACCTCTGATGGTAGTTACCTCCTTGAGTAAATCCCACTTCAACACACTGTGATCACTGCCACCTAGTGGTTCATTTACCTGCAGATTCTTAATGCATGAAGAATCACTACTGATAATCAGATCAAGAGTATTGCTCCCTCTTGTTGCATCACGAACATGCTGATTTACCATCCTTCCGGGTAAAGATTATCTCTCACCCCATGAAATCTTCTAAATTTCGAGTTAATAACACATGCCAAACTTTTTAATGGATTAACTCCATTACGATCTCTTGAAATGATTTGTTAGCTTCCTTTGACATGGTGTCCCTATACACTAATGTTGATCTAGATTACACTTTACAAGCCTTATGTGATCTAATTTTGGATAATACCTTAACCAGCCGCATATCACTTAACATTGATAGCATTTTAGAACTCGTCACTGTATTAATCAGAGCTAGACATTTCTATTTTCAAGATCAGGTGTACAAACAAATTTTCGGACTCCCCATGGGTCTCGGAATATCAGCTCCCTATCTGAAATATACCTGAAATATACATAGAGCATCAAACTTTTCAACCATTCCCAGCAGGTATTAAACTTTATATCCATTATGCTGATGATGTTCTAATAATTGGAGACAAATTTATCATTAACAATCTCTTTATCAAATTTCAATCAATTCACCCCAAATTAAAATACAACTTAAAGTAGAAACAAATAACACAGTTAATTTTCTCAACTTATCTGTACATAAGCTAAATAATAGGCTAGGTACGAAAATCTACAGGAAAAAAATAAACATAGGTAAATATCTACACTTCCATTCACATCACTCCCCCCTTAGTGAAAAAAAATCCATTCTCTATAATCAAGTTTTTAATGCTTTAAAATACTGCCATTCACAGGATGATTTGGCTATTGAGCTAAAATATCTTACAGGAAAATTTACAGCCAGATAATACCCCATAAAACTAATTCAACAAACTATTTCAGCAGATAGGATTAATAATTTTGTGATAAAAAAAATCTAACATTTAAAATATTCATATTGTCCTCCCTTACCATTGTCAGATCGCTAGTGGCTACGTCAAACCTTCATTAATATAGATATTTCCTTAATTTTTTCCACTTATAACAAATTAGGAACTCCCTTTAGCAAATACAAAGAAACCCATATATATGACATGAAAGATATTAATAACATAGTTTATTTAATTAAATGCCAGTGTGATTGCATCGTGTGTTACATCGGGAGCACCACCAACAAATTTGGTTTATCCATCACTGCAAATACACGCACATACTATCATGTTAATAGTTTTCGAACACATTAAGAAAATACAGAGCTCTCTCAGCATGCATGTACCTACAACCATAATCCCTCAGTTGATGTGGCAGTTACTATTATTAAATTAAATTCAAGCTATAAGCTCCTTCAAATACGAAACCCTCATAATAGAATGGTACTGTCTTAACACCAACTTCAACGTCTTAAACACCAAACTTCCTGTTTCCTTTTCCCCTATTTGGAATCTCGTGCAAGCCAAAATATCACATGTCAGCAAAACATTTCGGGTACTTAAGATTTACAGCGTCTCTCTGTTCCATATCTTACTCTAGTACCAACTGAAGATGATCACAGCGAAAGTCCGTCGTTCACGACTATTGGCCTTATCCCCCATTTTAATATACCCTAACTTTTATAGCATTATAATTGACAACTAGAGGATGATGTGGTGCACCTCTCTCTCTCTCCTCTGGGCCTAATTCTTTAATTTACAATTATTAGTTTATGATTCTTAATTTCTGATTTTAGTTTTTTAATTAGAGATCTCCCTTCCCTTTTCACAATTCATGTAACTATAACAGATCATTGAGGTGAGTGCCACTATTATTAAGCCTTGACTAAAGCACATATTTTTTGCTAAAGAAATATAATGTCAAATATCAGTGAAAGATTTTCTCCGTTGTAAATTCTGAAAAGGGTAACACGTTTGCCTTGTGGTATGTAGACATATTTATGTTTTGTCGACTCCAGCTGTAAGATAAGAAATTTGCAAACAAATAAGCATAAAGTCAGCACAGAAAGAAATGCAACAAAACTAGATGTTGCAGTTCATTGCGATAATGATGTCATATGTGCTGAAAATATTTGCATCTATTTGTCATAGAACATAATCTTCCTCTGAGCTCTGGTTATAATGTAGGTGCATTATTCATAAATGTATTTCCCAATAGTGAAATAGCAAAAAAAATATGGTTGTGGAAGAGCAAAATCAACAGGCATTGTTAGTGAAATTGCACAGATAGAGAAAGAAGAGGTAGTGATGGCTCTGAAAAATGGTCTATTTTTGATTGCTACAAATGGTATTAATCAAAGTGATTCCAAGCTATATAATGACATTGTTGCCACCTTTTATAATTTAAAAAATTTCAGTTTCGTAAAAAAAAAAAAGAAAAAAAACTGAAATGGGTACTGCATGTTTTCCTGTAAAAATAGACGATTATTTTGTGGACATTTAGTAGAGAAAAATGTTAAAAAGAAGGATACTCGTAGATTTAAACAATTTCAACTGATGCATACCACTGAATTAAAAAAAAAAAAAAACCTGTTTACATGTTGGCTGTCTTTCCAGTGAAATTTAATTTCTATTGTACTGTTGACTTTAAAAACCTCCTCCTACTTTTCATATATTTTATCCTAGAAACCTCCTGTTTTCCTACTGCTTACAAATGTATGATCTCCAGGTTTTTGAAAGTCTGAAGTTGGCAGCTATGAAGAAATAAACAAGTAAACATATAAAGGCTGGATGAATTAGAGTTTGACAGATTGATTTTGTGATAGTGGAATCATTTCTACAGAGTTTATTATAATGTTTTCCACATTAATATCTGATAGTGCTTTCCAAATGATTTTAACATGAATCTGTCCAGATCATAAATCAAGAAAAATGATTTTATTTGCAATGACTCTGACCAGGCATCTAAACGATTATGCTTGGAAATTAATGTTTTAAATTCTCAATTATCTAAAGATGAAGTTGTATCTGAAAAAAATACTGTGAAACTTTTAAGAATGTTAACTAGTAAGAACATCCAATAAGTTTGTTAGATCACACTTGCAATTCACTCTTAATTTATCAGTTATTAATTTTTATTTGTGCAGTATCTAATTACTTATTTCAGAAATGTTTAGAATATTAAGTTTATTCAAACAGAATTTTTTTAGCTTACAGACAGATTTGCTAAAAGCTTAGATGTTGCCATTCAAGTTACAGGAGCAGGTAATGTATAGTTTTTTCAGCCAAGAAGATATGATATTGAAAATTTTTTTAGGATATTGACACTATGGTACTGTCTATATATTTAAAAAAAAATTCTTTTGTTTATAGAATTTGAAATAAAAATTTTTAACTTGACAGCACATAGCCACTAATCTTCATTTATTGGAACGTAGGTTTTTCTTATATAGTAGTAGTGGTAGTATGAATCAGAGCTGTACTACTCAATATGTTCTACGTTGATAATAATATTAGTAAAATAATAAGAGGAGTTTACCTCAATATAGTGCGTAGAACACTTCCGTATGATACCCTCCAGAAATTTCTGGAGGGTATCATACGCACTATATTGAGGTAAACTCCTCTTATTATTTTACTAATACTAGTAGTAGTGGTAGTAATAATGGAGGCATGTGATGCAAGAAAGCAAGTGTATGAGCTTATGTAACATTAATGGAAAAAAAAAAAAAAGTAAAAACAATTTCACACATCCATTCCCTCTGAAAGTTGCCCAGTTCCTCCTTGAATTTATTTAAGCTATCAACTTTCACAGTGACAGATGGTGGTTTGTTCCAGCAATTAACCACCTGCTGGCTAAAGGCATATCTATTCTGCAACTGTCTTTCCTCAATTTGAATTTATGCCCCCTCAGGTTTGTAATCTGAGCAAGAAGAAGAATCCCATCAGAATTCAGCATGCTCAACCAATTCAAGGTCTTATACACCTCAATCAGATCACCTCGCAGGTGCCTAGTCTCCAGCCACTGGAATTTTCAGAACTTAAGCCTTTCTTGATAAGAGGACCCCCTTCATTCCCCTCACCAATCTTGTTGCCCTTCTCTGTACACGCTCAAGCAACTCCACATCCTTCCCAAAATGAAGCCTCCAGACCTGTACGCAGTACTCAAGGTGTGGCTTCACCATTGCCTTATATAAAGGAATGATCACTTCCTTTTCCTTACTAGCAAAATTCCTGTATATCATTGACAAAACCCCACAACCTGCTCTGGCAGCCTGTCTGCATTGCTCAGAAAACTTCATATCTGTTTGTTATTTGGTTGTTAGGAGCATTAGCAACTAAGGCCATGTTGCTCCGGGAATATGTGGTGGTCATTCCCTGACCTTTCCGCATCCTCCGTATTTGGTGGTGACGGGCTCGAACCCCAGTCTAATCAAGAAGCGTGTGCTACACACTGCTGCTCCTTCCCACCTGGCTATGGAGGCGCCGATCTGATTGCACAATTACTCCAAGATCTTTTCATTTTCTACCACCCTAAGTGTAGTACTACAGAGTTGGTACATTTCTCTGGGGTTACTTCTACCCATATATGCTATACCTTAATCAATATCACTGATAATATACAAAACAACAGTGGGCCCAACACCTAACCCTGGGGGACTCTACTAAAACATTAGTCCACAAAGAGAAGTGTTCATTGATTATCATGCTCTGTCTTCTCCCACTTAACTACCCTTTTATTACAACTTACTCTTAATACCATACTGCTTCAATTTGTACAGTAGTCTTGTCAAAAGCTTTCCTGAAATCCAAGTATATGATATCAAAATTATTTTGTGTCTAAGTTTTTGCAGATGATACCAAGGTTAGCAGGGTGTTTAATAGCAGTAATAAAGGTAAACTAGTGCAACAAGATTACAAAAAATAGGCAGATAGGGTGAGAAATGGCAGTTGAAGTTTAACATTGACAAATGCAAGATATACATGTGGGTAGCAGTAATCCCAGATTAATGTAATAACTGTGTTGGTACTATACTCAAGATCATGGAAAATAATAAAGACCTTGGGTAATTGTGTGGAGAGGCTGCCAGGACAGTTCATAGATTTTTGGTAAAGATAGGAATTTGGTAGCTGGGATAAGGAGCTGATTAGCTCATTGTGCAAGGCAATGGTTAGGTCACATCTTCATTTACTACATACAGGTCTGGAGGCCTCTTTTATTTATTTATTTTTAATGTAACACGAGGTATCGGAATCTATAGTACTTAGTACCGTGCATGAGATGAAGGTTGAGAAGATGAAAGAAGATACTTGCTGACATTACACTTGAATTCATGCAGATTGTATTTTCAGGAAATACATATCAAGGAAGGTTGTTCCAGAAACCAGAGGTTGAATGGATAAATGAGGAAGAAGAAATGTGAAGTTCTGCGAGTTTGAAGATGAAAAGTAAGAGGATGTTAACTGGTGCAGCATGTTTTTGGACTGCCTTCGTTAGAAGAGAGAGAGAGGGGGGAGGGAATTATAGAAGCCAATTCAGAAGAACAGTGCCCATGGAAGTACCCATAGAAAAGGCATGCAGCAGAAACAGAATGTCTGTGAGACAGAGAGTGGAGAGACTCTGTTAGAGATGAACTGCTCTCTTCTGAATGGAATCTAGAAACCTGAGAGAGGGTTTGGGGACACCGCCCCAGAAGTGGGAACAATATTCCATGGTAAAGTAGATCTGTGATTTGTACAGAGTGAACAGCTGCCTGAAAGAAAAGTAACACTGAGAGCAAAAGAGAAAACCCAGTTTTTTAGATGCAGAGGAAGCAATATTTGTAATGTGCTTATGCCAAGAGAGAGAGATTAGAAATTAGGGTAATCCTCAATAGATATATATGACCTTGCCTAGAAATCAGAGTGGCATCGAAGATAAGAATAGGAGCAAAAGAATCCATTTTTTGAGATATAACACAGGACAGAGTTAAAAATCAAATAAGAAGAAAGATCAGAGTAGAAGGATTAAAATCAAATAAGTTATCTTTGTCCCACTGGAGAATTACCTGGAGATCAGCATTTAAGGAATTAGTACTTGATATTCAAGGAGTTGAAGCTGTTTGTGCAGGGTAAGTTTCCTCAAACTGAAAGGTGGAATGCAATGTGAATTTCCAGTCAATGTAAGAAGTTCACTTATATATAAGAGGAAAAGAGAGGGAGAAAGAACCAAACCTTGGGAAACACCAGCATTAGTGAAGAAGTTAGAATACAGAGAGCAATCCAATTACAAAAAACACCATAAGGTGGAAGCTTATTTAGAAGGCCTTTATGCCAAACAGAATCAAAAGCCTTTGAAATATCTAAAACATCTATGGATAAATTTCATTGAATTTGTCCATAGATGGGTAACATAAGCCAGAATATCACAAGTGGATTGAATCCATATTGGCGATTGTTGATCAGATGGAAGGTTTCTAGATAGTTTAAGAGTTGGCAGTTAATTGATTTCTCCATTACTTTAGATAGAGTAGAAGTAAGTGCAATGGCACAATAATTGGATGGGAGGGATTTTTCGCCCTTTTTAGGACTGGCTGAATATTAGAAATTTTCCAAGAAGGGAAAACACCTTTGGAATAAGGAAGTGAAAAATAGGCTTCACGGAACAGGAGTAAGTTCAGGAGCACAGGTTTTCAGAAAACGTGGAGAAATACCATAAGGACCTGGAGGTCTTGATGGTATCATGATCAAGATTATTCAAAATACTTTGGACATCCTTTTGATGGTGGACCACATGAGGCACAAAATGGAGTGTACTTAGAATGGTAGGAGGTGGTTTACCAAAGTCCTCAATACATAAGTTAGAAGAAAAATAGGATACCAGCAGGTCAGTATCCTATCTTTGGCTGAAATAGCAATAGAACCGTCTGGTTTTGACAGAGATGGGCAAAAGTTGTGGCCAATAGAATTGGCAAAAGACCAGAATGCTCAACTACCATTTGGACAAGAAGCAAGTTTCTGCTCTTAGCCTGTTTGAAATCTAGTTTGGACTGATTGATAACTGCTTTACAATTGTTGTGAGCTTTGGTGTAGGCAGAAAGTGAACCTGGAGATTTAGATAGAAGAAAATTACAATTCTTTTCTTGAACAGCCTTAGCACATTTATTGGAAAACCAAGGTTTTAGATAAAGGACGAAATTTTAAGGAGTGCGTAATAAAGGATTTCATTCCTACAAGAATAATTTCATTGATACGATCTGAGCAAACATTGACATCACAAGATTTGAAACAGTAATCTGACCAAAGAAAAGAAGAAAAGAAATCTTGCAAAATCATCCCATTTTGCATTCTTGTAATGCCAAACAACATGAGGTTGAGAATGGCAACGAGAGAAAAATTCCATTGGAGAAGAGACCATCCCCAAGTTGTGATCTGAGATGCCTAGAGGACCACTCGCCTTGAGTTGTGTACTTCGAAGGGTTGTTTGTGATAAAAAGATCAGGCATTGGTTGCATAGTTAGGATTGTCTGCTATTCTAGTAGGTAAATGAACAATCTGTGTGAGGTAATTAGTATTTGCAAAAGCCTCAACGTCTCGACCAGCTGGTTCTGTGTGACCAGAAATTGGGAGCCAGCTGGAGTTATGAACATTAAAATCACCAATGAAAATTACCTCACTGTTAGGAAAGTTGGACTGGAGAAAGTTATGTTTCATAGAGAGGAAGTGAAAGAGTTCCAAGTGATTAGGGAAGTTGGGAGAACGATAGAGGCAGCAGATGAATTTGACAGATCTGGTGAAGAGATTTTAAGCCAGAGAAGATCGGAAAGAGGAGGTTCAAATTACTGGAACCTTCTCTCTCCGACAGGGAATATCAGAGCAGACATATGCACAAATACCACCTTTGAAGTGAAAGGAATCATACAGTTTGGACAACTGAGATGAGCAATGATTGAATCAATTGATAACTGTGATTCTGTCAGAACAAAGTACACGGAGTTTGGCAGACTGTAAGTGGAAATGGACATCACTGAGATTATATTGAGATTTTTGGAAGGATATAGATCTGCTGGAATGGCTGCAGAGAAGGGTAGTGAGAGTGGTGAGGGGGAACAAACAAAAGGGTGGTCTTAACAAGCCGCCAGTCCTCTGAATTTCTGCATATGAATAATAGGCACCTGCGAGGTGATCTGATTGAAGTTTAAGGCTTTCTCAGCAGTCTCAGTGCTGATGATATTCCTCTTGCCCAGACTGCACACGAGGGGACGGAAATTAAATTTGAGGAAAGGTAGTTGCAGGATAGATGTGCAGAAGTTTGCCATCAGCCAGCAGGTTGTTGATTGTTGAAACAAACTTCCATCTGTTATCATGGAAGTGGGTAGCTTGAATAAATTCAAAGAATAACTGGACAAAATTTGAATGGGATGGACTGGTGATGTGGGAAGGTTTTTTTTTTTTTTTTCTTTTCGTGTTTTGCTTTGTAAGCTTGCTTTCTTGCATCCTTTGTCAGTACTAACACTAATTTTTTTAATGATTTAGAAATGATGGGGAAGGGGACCTAGACAATGAAATTGAAAACACTTAAGTACTTGTTATTGTAAATGTCTGATTGTGAATAAATATTCATTTTAACTACAGTACTTAGCCCCAAGAATGTCAAAATTGGTAATATAAATGAAACTTCAATTCTTTTGTTAGGTGATTAATGTAACAGTTGAGGATATTATTCTGACGTTAGCTTAAAGAATAATACTTATTTCAGCTTTACTGCTTTTGTAGTTTACAACCTATTTCTCATTAATAAGCCATTCCCACCAATTTTAATAAAGGAGGTTGTGACCAAGAGAACTGATAAATAATATCCTGCCTCTGTGAGGAAAGAACTATGAAAAGAAAAAGAAAAAAAGAGAAGTGTTTCTGCAGTTGCACAAGTGGGAAATGTTTTTCACTTTTTTTATCTGATTTTTGTTTATTTACCTTACCAGTCCGTTATAACATGTTATATACATTATAATACGAAAAAAGGTGCTTTTAACTTCTTGTAAAAATTTTTATATACTTTTAAATGTATGGTTTGATTAGTTTATTTTATTAATAAGGAATTTTTCATGAAAAGGTGGTAGTTTTCAATGGAGGAAAGGAGATTTTTTTCAAAATTTGTGTTTTTTTTAGTCAGTTTTCCTAGAGCTTACATTATGTACAAGTCTCTCTTTTAATGTCCTTTATTGGAAACTCTCTTGTATACCTGGTTACTTTAACAGCAGTTACATAACATTCTAATGTATAGGGAAATTTTGCACAAATGCAAAAATTTTTTTTATTCATAAATTTAAAAACTGACGATTTCAGAGATAGTGATTAGTTGAATAAGAGATCTAAAGTGTTAGTGATATTACTATTATGCCAATATCACTATCTATCACTTTTCAGCTTAAATTTATACAAAAGTGTTCTGAATTGGGTTTGAATCGCAGACATGTTTAAATTCTGATTAGAGTGCAACTTACTTTTGAGAGTTTTTACTAAAAAAAAACTTTAGTTTGTGAAGTTTCTGCACCAGATTGCAAAATCGGCAAAACACTACTGCCTCTGCAAATTCCACTGGAAGCTGAAAATGTTTTACTGAAATGGGATTTCTAAAGCTTGCCATTTCTAGCTAAGGCCACAAGAATGATTGGGTAAATAGAGACTTGTAAATGAGTTGTAAAATTGTGAAATCAGCATTATAAAACTGTTCTGCCTAACTGCACACCTCTAATACAGCCTTTGAGCAAAATGTGATTCAGGAAATCAAATTACAATACTGTAAAAATCTTGTTCATATAGTTATCAAATGCTGAAGATATCATGACTATATATTAAAAAGATAAAATTAAAAAATATGTTGTTTTCTATCACTGAAGCCTTATATTTTACCGAAATTTATTAGTTTTAGTATTAATAGTGGCAAAGGAAGTAAGCTAATTAGGATCAGCCAAAAAAGGAAAAAAAAAAAAACTTTCCACATTGCCAGTCCATCTCCTATAATAATTTATTTAATTCTTCCTTAAATTTATTCATACTACCCATTTCCACAACACTAGATGGAAGTTTCTTCCAACAATCAGCAGGCATATTATGGCCTAACCACCTTGTGTTGTTAAGCCCAAAGAAACAATGCAACCAAAAATCTAACTACCCACTGGCTCAAAGCAAATTTCCACACATCTATCTTGCAACCATCCTTCCTCAATTTAAATTTATGTCCCCTGATATATGTTGTCTGAGGAAGAGTAAGAATAGAATCGACATATAGCTTACGCAATCCATTAAAAGCTATACATACCTCAATCAGATCTCCTGACAGGTCCTAGTTTCCAGATGCTGCAATTTTGCAGAACTGAAGTCTTTATTGGTAAAAGTACCCTTTTGCCCCCCCCCCACTAATTTGTTGCTCTTCTCTGCACCTGCTCCAACAGATCAACATTCTTCCATAAATGAGGCTTCCAGACCTGTGTGCAGTATGCAAGATGTGGCCTATGTTATACAGCTGGATGATCACCACTTTATCCCTACTGGAAAAATTCCTGCATATTATTGACAAAACCCCATGAGATGTCCTGGCATCTCATCTACACTTATCAGAGAACTGACTGCACAATTATCCCTCCCCTCAGATCTTTTTCATTATCCACTATCAGAGTAAACCCAGATTAATGTACCAACACACAGTTGGTACATTAATTTATCTAGACCTTTGCTGTAGCATGCCTTGATTACTTTTATTAACCACCATACCAACCTCATGATGACCTCTCCACCAACCCTAGTATCATCTGCAAATTTAGACTTTAGGTCTGATATGCCTTCATCAGTATCATTAATAAATATAGAAAACAACAGTGTGCCTATCACTGAACCTGGGGGATTCCACCAACAATGTTTTTCCAAGAAGAGCAGTGCCCATCAGTAACCACTTTCTGTCTTCTCCCACTTAACCATGCCTTTATTCACAGAAGTAACTTGCTCTTAATGCCATGCTGCTCCAATTTCTTCAGCAGTCTTTTATGCACAGTATATATCAAGAGGTTTTCTGATATCTAAGTATATGATGTCAAGATTATTTTTTGACATCATATACTTACATGACTGTAAGTATATGATGACAAGACTGCTTCTTAACAGATCTGTGACCTGACTAGTATAAATACTTGCCTCCTAACAGATCTTAGCCCTGATTGTAGTATAAATACATTTCTCTCTAGATGGCCCTGCATTACTTCTTTAACTAGTGACGTCATTATTTACACTGGAATATAATTCAGTCTAACTGATCTCCAATTACTCATGTCACTATACATTTGCACATCTCCAGTCAATAAGGACCTCCTCAGAATCCAAACTAATTAATTAAGCTCTTATAATTACGACTAAAGATTTGTTGATCGCTTTTGCTGTCTCTTTTAATATAATTGGATAGCTCCCACCCATCCCAGGTGCTTGGTTCGCATTTAGCTTTAACAATTTTTCTTCCACTTTCCTCTCAGTTATCACAAAGTTGTTCAGTTCCCTATTAGAATTTGATAAACATCTGGCATCCCCATCCCACAACCTATCATTTGTCAATGTTAAACTTCAGTTACTACTTCTCATTCCATTTGCCTAAATTTTCTAGATCTTGTTACAATAGCATAACTTGTTATTGTCATTAACCACCCTTTCAAACTTTTATCTCATCTGCATACTTAGATATTAAGCTTGACATGCTTTCATTGATATCATTAATAAATATCGAAAATAAAAATGCGCCCTGCACTAAGGGAATCCACTAATAATGTTAGTCAAAGAAGAACAGCCCATTAATAACCACTCTGTCTTTTCCCATTTAATCATCCCACTATCCATGTCAGTAACTTGCCCTTAATACCACACTGCTCCAATTTGTAGTAGTATCAAAATCTTTTCTGAATTCAAAGTATATGATTATAGAAGCCAATCAGAAGAACAGTGGCCAAGGAAGTATCTGTAGAAAAGGCATGCAGCAGAAACAGTACGTCTATGAGACAGACAGTGGAGAGACTCTGTTAGAGAGGCATCATTAATTAACCTAACTGCCCTCTGTGAATGGAATCTAGAAGCCTGAGAGAGGTTTTTGGGGCTCCGCCCTCAGTTGTGGGAACAATATTCCATGGTAGGGCAGATTTGCGATTTGTACAGAGTGAACAGCTGTTTGGAAGAAAAGTAATGTCAAGAGCGAAAGAGAAAAACCAAGTTTTTTAGATGCAGAGGAAGAAATATTTGTAATGTGCTTGTGCCAAGAGAGATTAGAAGTCAGCGTAATCCCCAAAAGTGATATATCATCTTGCCTAGAGATCAGAGTGTCATCAAAGATAAGCATAAGAGCAGAAGAATCCTTTTTTGTGAGATATAAGACAGGAGTGAATTTTAGAAGGATTGAAATCAACTAAGTTGTCTTTGCCCCACTGGAGGATTACCTGGAGATCGGCATTTAAGGAATTGGTAGCAGATATTCAAGAAGTTCAAGCTGATTGAGCAGGGCAAGGTTTCTCAAAATGGAAAGTGCAATGCAATGTGCTATCATCGACAAAACTGTACATAGGATTTCCGGTCAATGGAAGAAGGTCATTAATATACAAGAGGAAAAGAGTAGGGGAAAGAATTGAACCTTGGGAGACACCAACATTAGTGGAGAAGTTAGAAGACAGAGAGCTGCCTACCATCACCCTCAGTGAGCAGAGAGAAAACTGGATAACCAATTACAAAAAACAGTTGGCAAACCATAAGTTGGAAGCTTGTTTAGAAGACCTTTATGCCAAACAGGATCGAAAGCCAAGCCTTTGAGATGTCAAGAACAACTGCTTATGTTTCACTGAACTTTTCCATTGAATTTGTCCATAAATGGGTAACATAAGCCAGAATATTACCAGTGGATCGACACTGATGGAATCCATACTGGCAATTGATGGAGGATTCTAGGTAGTTTAAAAGTTGGCGATTAATTGATTTCTCCATTACTTTAGAAAGAGTAGAAGTAATTGCAATGGGATGATAATTGGATGGGAGGGATTTGTCACCCTTTTTAGGAACTGGCTGGATATGAGCAAATTTGCAAGCAGAAGGAAAAACACCTTTGGAATAAGAAAGTGAAAAAAAGGTGGCAAAGAACAGGAGTAAGTTCAAGAACACAGGTTTCAAGAACAAGTGGAGAAATACTATCAGGATATGGAGCTTTCTTAGCATCAAAATTCATCAAAATCCTTCTGACATCCTTTTGACGGAAGACCACAGGAGGCATTGAATGGAGCATGTTGGAAATGATGGGAGGTGTTTTACCAAGATCATTAATACACGAGTTGGAAGAAAAATGGGATGCTAGCAAGTCAATTTTATCCTTGGCTGAAGTGACAATAGAACCATCTGGTTTTGACAGCTGGGAGCAGAGATGGGCGAAAGTTTCAGCCAATAGCTTTGGCAGGAGACCAGAATGCTGGTCTCTTGGCAAGAGACCAGACCTAATGGCTGCCATTAGGGCAAGAAGCAAGTTTTCTACTCATAGCCTGTTCAAAATCTAGTTTGGACTGATTAATAACTGCTTTACAATTGTTGCGAGCTTTGGTGTAGGCAGAAAATGAAACTGAAGAATTGGAAACAAGCCAATTACGATATGCAACATTCTTCTCTTGAACAGCCGTGGCACATTTATTGGAAAACCAAGGTTTAGATAAAGGATGAGATTTTAAAGTGGAGTGCGGAATAAAGGATTCCATTTCTACAAGAATAATTTCAATGATATGATCTGAGCAAACATTGACATAAAAAGTTTTGAAACAGTAATCCTTGATATAATGTGGCCTCAACAATGCCCCCCGCATACACACTACTCGAACTCCCTCCAGTCACTATCTGGCAGAGTAGAGGTAGCAAGATTATACACTTGCTGATCTGGAAGCCTCCTAGAGAGTTACCTAGGTTCGATCTGGTATACTAACTAGTGGCTGGCCTGCAAACACTGTTTTAGAGTTGTATCCTCGAAATGTAAGGAAGTTTGGATCTCACAATGATGTCCATCATACCCTCAAAAGACATCAGCCAACCTTCATGATGGAAGAGAGATGGGGAAATTACTGCAACTTGGTATCCTGTCAGGTAAGATCACCCCCTTAAATCCATGCTATGAATACTTTTTAATTGCATTTCTGGCTAGATAGTTCCACATTGCTGCTTTAAACAATGAACTCATTATTTTCCTTGAAACAGAAATTTATAGAACAAGTTTGCATATATATAATCACACACTTCACCCTTTGAACTCTCTTTGTGAATTGGAGATAGATTTGCATATCACTAGTCTATAGGGACCTCCTCTGATTCTAAGGATGCTTTCACATTTTTGACTAAGGGTTTGCTCAACTATTTTGTTTTTTATTGATGCTCTGAATATAATTGGATCCCTTCTGCCCCAGATGCCTTATTTATTTTTAGCTTCAACAGTTTCTCTTGCGCTTTCCTCTTAATGTTAACAAAATTATTTAGCTCCCTTTTTGAATCAGATAGACTTCTATCCCCTATCCCTAATGACTTAAGCAGCACTTCGTATTCACCATCACCAACTTTGTTTACTATGTTCCTGGCATTAGTGCATACACGAGCATACATGCACCTGTTTTTATTTTTTGTTACCCTATCACAGCCATGTATTTGCTTATTCCATGAGGACCCCCAGCAAGCTTTGTAATTCTTGACACCTTGCCTTGCAGGCTGCTTATTGGAATAGAATCATGGCAAGAATACTTTCACCTTTGCCTGTTGCTGCTGTTAATCTGTTAGTCTGTATATCCACCCCACAAGCCCAAACTTTTAGTTTTTTTGACCTTTCTAATACTGCCTGAATAGCATTGGGCTAATATTCTTGCATCCCTTCTATTTAAGTTTATGCTGGTGGGCCTGTAAAAACAATCTCACCTATCAACACTTTCTCTGCATGCTTTTACAACTAACCATTTTGACCTGGGATTGGGGAATGGAGGAATATTTTTGGGCTTTATTCTCATTGTGGCTGAATTTGTCAGCTGCTAGTGAAGGTTGTTTGATAAAAATGTCCAATTTTTGTTCCATCAAAAAGGAAGAAAATGGCTCTAAAGTCGTGTCACCACAGGGGTTTTAATCCCCTCTAAATGTATTTAAACAACCCTGTGGGGCACATTTGCATCATGACACACAGTTAATGTGTTCACAAGTACAGCCTATTATGAGGAAATTCTAGCCCATTTATCCTTCACAGTCTTTCCATTGAAAACCTCTCATCATGTACTCCCTTCTGTTGTGCGTTGGCAGAATTCCAATCCCTTTCAAATTTGTTCCTGACTTTTAATTTCAAATTATACCTTTCAAATTTAATCCTAATTAACTCTTTCTCAGCATTGTCTCATATTTGTTCAGTAAATTTACATTTCTCCTACTCTTAATATTGTTAATAACAACATGTAATAGAATACCACCTTTGTATGCCCTTGAAAGATGATAGCTCTCAATGGTGTCATCAATTTTTGATACCAATAACACTGGCTGTGTGGGACTATTAAGTTTTAACTTATTGTTTTGACTTATTAAATCCTTAGTTGAATTCAAGGGCGCCTCCGTAGCCAGGTGGGAAGGAGCAGCAGTGCGTATCACACGCTTCTTGATTAGACTGGGGTTCGAGCCCGTCACCACCAAATACAGAGGATGCGGAAAAGTCAGGGAATGACCACCGCATATTCCCGGAGCAATATGGCCTTAGTTGCTAATGCTCCTAAAAACCAAATAACAAACAATAACAACAACAGCTGAATTCAAAAATAAGCTAGTATACATGATTAAGGCAAAACTATTTATTAAACAAATTGAGTATGTTAAATTAAATAAAAATTTGTCAAAATTTTCTAATAACATTTTTCAGGAGTGAAAAACGTGGTTAAAAGTGCTATAAAGACCATGATGAAAAAATTATGATTAAAATGAGATATTCTAAAATATTTAAGAATGGGGGGGCGACTGAATGATGAAGTTGAAGGCAGCTAAGAACTGATATTAATCTTTCTGGGGAATTAATCAAGAAAGCAAAATGTCAGGAAGAGACCACAGATTGTATTTACAAAGGTGTAGAAATGATTTCAATTTTTATACTGATATCAAAATTATTAATAGTGTCTTATTTGATTAAGGAAAGGAAAATGAAGTGTTAAGGTGTCATTCACACAAATTTGGTGAAACATGCTGTTATTGTTTCTTATTTGGTTTTTAGGAACATTAGCAACTAAGGCCATATTGCTCTGGGGATATGCGGTGGTCATTCCCTGATTTTTCCGCATCCTCCGTATTTGGTGGTCACGGGCTTGAACCCCGGTCTAATCAAGAAGCATGTGCTATGTACTGCTGCTCCTGCCCACCTGGCTATGGAGGCGCCGGTGAAACATATAGATGCTATTGCTCTAACACATGTATCAAACGGGCTATAGAAAATAACATGCCCTCACAGATGCTGCTTTTACTTGAGCCCCACAACTGTGTTTTAATGAAAAAACTAGGCAAAGTGGAAAAAAAGTTAAAATGCTATGATTCCTTTATTAACTTGACGTTGGGCATGTAAGGTCTTTGAGACCCCACACAACTTCATCTTTGTCTACTTGGTTCACACAGCTGAAACTCCCAATACTTTTAACAGAAGCGGTTTTTGTCATTTCTGCATAGAAACATTCTTGAAATCTCTGTTGGTTATCATTCAAACAGGGAAAAAAATGCAGGATCAAGTTAAGCCTATTCTCGATAATTGTATGCGTATGATGATAAACAAGAATTGAAAATTAGTAACATCTCTCATGTCTAATTATTGAAGTGTGCAGGATTTATGCTTTATGGTTTCACCTTATCAAAGATTCTGTTTGGCATCCAGTTGTTGAAGCACTAAAAAATTAAAAAATATATTCTTTTAATAAGAAAAATTGGTTTTTCACAGTTGTATTCATAATAGATTGAAAATAAAGGTGGCATCAGAAAGTGAACAATTTTGAACAATTTTATTGTTGATTTTTAAGACTATAACCCTAAAAATCACCAAGAAATGGGAGTAAACCACAGTGGGGTAACTGAGTGCACATATGGGACTCAAAAATATTGGTCTGCTTGCTTAAGGCTTAAGTAATGAATGAATATTATTTTATGAAATACATTCTGAATTTATATACATAAATTATTACTGTTGCATTTCATGTTAAAAACCTGCTGATCCAAACATTTTGGTAATTTAAACACCCCTTTCATTAATTAGTTTGGTTTACTGTGGTCACACTGTATATATTTGTACACATTATATATAGGTATTTAGCATATAGATCTAATGCAGTGATTGATATAATACTTTTATTATGTAGATTGTTTTTTTTATCATATGATTTATCATATGCTCTTTTGTTGTTTTTTAATATTAAGATAACCTTCAAAGTGCTCATGTTATTCTGCTTGTTCAAACATTGTATGCTCCACTCCGATCCCATATACAACGGTATGAATTGCTTGAAGAAAATGTCCTTTTGTACCAGCTGAAATCCATAAATTTGGTAGATATAAAACTGAATTGTTCTTTATAATTTTATATAAAATTATCCTATAAAACATATAATGTGATATTGCATAAATATAAATTGTGCTGAATTTAATACATTGTTTAGGTTGTTTTGTAATTTTGGTATTGAGTATATTTACATTCAAGGAGATAAAAACCTTCAGTAATATTTTCCTGTTGACATTTAAAATCAATTTTGAAATGATTTAGTAACATAAAAACTTATTATGTACGTGTTATATATAAACTCACTTTTTATATGTTGGAATGAAACTCACTTTTTATATATTGGAATGAAACTTCAGTATAATATAACATCGGCATCCAAACTTATGAAAGCCAGTAATTGTCATTGAGCAATATTTTAATGGTTAAACAGTTTGTTCTGACTGATTGACACAACTATATAAAGTATATAAAGTATCAGGTGACACAGAAGCCTATGGCAGGTATAAACTAGTCTGAAATCACGTCACAAAGGAGGTAAGGCAGGCGAAGGCAGATTACGAGAAATCTTTGGCAAATGATGCAAAGAAAAACAGCAAAGAATTCTTTACTTATTTAAACTCTAGAAGGAAAGGGATGTCAGATTGGACCACTTAACATACATGGGTTGACTATTGATGATCATGCTTAGGTAGCTGATAAACTGATGAGTATTTTGCATCTGCATTCACACATGAGGAGTTATTTAATGAGGGGAGTGCCAGAAGTTTATCAAATGCTAACAGGGAGCTAAGTGATTTTGTAATAATTGAGAGCAAAGTGGAGGAGAAATTGTTGAAGTTAAACATAAGAAAGGCACCTGGGGTGGATGGGATCTATCCAGTTATATTAAAGGGGGCAGCAAAGGAAATAAGCAAACCCTTAACCATAATTATAAGAGCTTCCTTGAACTCAGGGGAGGTCCCCACGGACTAGAGGTGTGCAAATGTATCACCAATTCACAAAGGGGATTCAAAAGGTAACACAAGTAACTACAGACCTGTTAGTTCAACTTGTATTCCGGGGAAAATAATGGAATAACTGGTTAAAGAGGCATTGCAGGATCATCTAGAGAAGACTGCAGTAATAGTTAAGACACAGAATGGGTTTTTTAAAATGTGGTCTTGTCTGACCAATTTGATTGGATACTATGATGTGGTCACAAAGGAACTGAATGCCAAAAATAACTTTTGATATCATATACATGGATTTCAGTAAAGCTTTTGTTGCACACGAAAGACTGCTGTACAAATTGGACAGGTATGGCATTAAGGGTACGTTTCTACAATGGATAAAGTGATGGTTGAGTGGGAGATGACAGAGTGGTAATCAATGGACACTGCTCTTTGTGGACAAATGTTATTAGTGGAGGGTTCGGTGTTGGGCCCATTATTGTTTTGTCTATTTATCAATGATATTGATGAAGGTATATCAGGTTTAATGTTTGCAGATGATACAAAGGTTGGCAGGGTTGTTAACAACAGTAAAGACAGTATGCTACTCCAACTGGATCTAGATAAGTTGGGTAAATGGACTGACAAGTGGCATCTGAAGTTTAACATTGACAAATGCACAGTACTGCATATGGGTAGAAATAACCGAAGAGAAACATACCAACTGTTTGGTACTACACTCAGGGAAGTGAAAAGTGAAAAAGACATGGGGATAATTGTGCAGTCAAATATGAATTTTGCTGAGCAGTGCAGACGGGCTGCCAGGGCAAGTCATGGAGTGTTGTTAAAGATATATAATAATTTTGCTAGCAGGGACAGGGAGGTGATTATCCCATTATACAAAGCAACGGGGCCTCAGACCTGTGTACAGGTACGAGGCCTCATTTTAGGAAGGATGTAGAGTTGCCAGAATGAGTACAAAGAAGGGCAACAAGATTGGTGAGTGAAACAAAGGGGGTGCTCTTACCAAGAAACGCTTAAGTTCTGCAAATTGCAGCACCTGGAGAGTAGACACGTGCGAGGTGATCTGATTGAGGTGTGCCTTGAATGGGTTGAGCAAGCTGAATGCTGATGGGATTCTTCCTCTCATCAGCTGAATGCTGATGAGAGGAATAATCATCAGATTCATGATATCAACCAACAAGCTTCTAGGCAGATATTGAGCTTGGGGAATTATCTTGCCACAATTGGGCTGCATCTCTGAGCCCTTCTAAATCAGCGCAATTGCCGATAACCAAGAAGAGAGTCAAAAATGATATCCGAATCTTTGTTAGTGGGGTGCCGGTGCAAAAAGTGACCTCCCATACTGACCTTGGCCTCACCTGGGATGTTGGGCTCACCTTTCAGCCTCACTTTATCAGGATGAGGCAGAAGACGTATACGGCTCTTTGGGCAGTGTGTCAGGAGCCCGTTGGTGTGCATCAGCCACCACTGCTTGTTTGGCACATCCTGAGGTGTATTACGCTGATTCCTCTCTATGCATCAGAAATTTGGTCATCTGCCCCTGCCTCATACCTTCACAAGTATCTCAGTTTAGAGTACTAAACTGAGATACTTGTGAATATTTATTTATCTACATCAGCATGTTCGGGAGGCAACTAGAGGGAGTAATACTCTTGATTTGATTATCAGCAGTGATTCTTCATGCATTAAGAATCTGCAGATAAATGAACCACTAGGTGGCAGTGATCACAGTGTGCTGAAGTGGGATTTACTCAAAGAGGTAACTACCATTAGGGGTAAAGGGAAGGGTTATTGCTTCCGTAAAGGCGACTACGATGGACTGAGACAGTATTTAAATTCTATACAGTGGGACCAACTGATGATGTTACCAACAGCAAATTCAAAATGGGAAGCATTCAAAGAACTTATCTTGGAAGCTACTAGGCTTTACATACCAACTAAGAAATATTGTTCAAGGTTTAGGCCAAAATGGATGTCAGATGAACTAATGAGGCATATGGCAGAGAAGAAAAATGCATGGGATACTTACAAATTAACACATGACACAGAAGCCTATGATAGATACAAGTTGATATGCAACCAAGTTACAAAGGAGGTTAGGCAGGCGAAGGCAGATTACGAGAAATCCTTGGCAAGGGATGCAAAGAAAAACAGCAAAGAGTTCTTTACTTATGTAAACTCTAGAAGGAAGGGGATGAATCAGATTGGTCCACTTGATATTGATGGGTCAACTGTTGATGATCCTGCTCAGGTAGCTAACAAACTAAATGAATATTTTGCATCGACATTCACACATGAGGAGTTATTCAGCAAGGGGAATGCCAGAGGTGTATTCAACTCTAGCAGTAAGCTACAGAATCTTGAAATAACTGGGAGTAAAGTGGAGGAGAAACTGTTGAAGATAAACACAAGAAAGGCACCCGGGGTGGATGGGATCTATCCAGTTATATTAAAGGAGGCAGCAAAGGAAGTAAGCAAACCCTCAGCCATAATTATGAGAGCTTCCTTGGACTCAGGGGAGGTACCCATAGACTGGAAATGTCCAAATGTGACCCCAATTCACAAAGGAGGATCAAAGGCTGACACAAGTAATTATAGACCTGTGAGTTTAACTTCTGTTCCAGGAAAATTAATGGAGGCACTGGTTAAAGAAGCACTGCAGGATCATTTAGACAAGACTTCAGTTATAGCTCAGACACAGCATGGTTTTGTTAAGGGGAAGTCTTGCCTGACCAACTTGATTGGATACTATGATGCAGTCACAAAAGAACTGGATGCAGAGAATAACTTTGATATTATATACTTGGATCTTAGAAAGGCTTTTGATACTGTTGCACATGGAAGACTGCTACACAAATTGGAGCAGTGTGACATTGGAGGCAAATTGCTGCTATGGATAAAGGGGTGGTTGAGGGGGAGAAGACAGAGAGTGGTAATCAATGGACACTGCTCATCGTGGACTAATGTTATTAGTGGAGTCCCTCAGGGCTCAGTGTTGGGTCCATTATTGTTTTCTGTATTTATAAATGATATTGATGATGGTATATCAAGCTTAATGTCCAGGTTTGCAGATGATACAAAGGTTGGCAGGGTTGTCAAGGACACTACTGACACTATGCTGCTGCAACAGGATCTGGAAAGGTTGAGCAGATGGGCTGAGAGGTGGCAAATGAAGTTTAACATTGACAAATGTAAAGTACTACACATGGGAAACAGCAACCCCAGAGCAACGTATCAACTCTGTGGTACTACACTGACAGTGGTAGAGAATGAAAGGGACTTGGGGGTGGTTGTGCAGGCAGATATGAAGTTCTCTGAGCAGTGCAGACGGGCTGCAAGAGTAGCTCATGGAGTATTGTCAATGATATACAGGAATTTTTCCAGCAGGGATAAGGAGGTGATTATTCCATTGTATAAGGCAATGGTCAGGCCACACCTGGAGTACTGTATACAGGTCTGGAGGCCTCATTTCAAGAAGGATGTAGAGCTGCTGGAACGAGTACAGAGAAGGGCAACAAGATTAGTGAATGGAACAAAGGGGTGTTCTTACGAAGAAAGGCTTAAGTTTTGCAAATTACAGTGTCTGGAGACTAGGCACCAGCGAGGTGATCTGATAGAGGTGTATAAAGCCTTGAATGGTTTGAGCATGCTCAATGCTGATGGGATTCTTCCTCTAGCTCAGAATAATCACCTGAGAGGGCATAAATTCAAATTGAGGAAAGACAGATGTAGGATAGACGTGCGGAAATTTGCCTTTAGCCAGCGGGTGGTTGGTTGGTGGAACAGACTTCCATCCCTTGTGGTGGAGGTTGATAGCCTAAATAAGTTTAAGGCTCAGTTGGACAGGTATTTTGAATGAACAGAGGGGTGAAGTGGAAGTGGGTTTTTTTTTTTTCCTTTTTTTTTGGCTGATGCTACATAAGCTTGCTTTCTTGCATCAAATGCCTCTACTAATGCTAATGCTACTGCTTGCTTAGATGGAAGAACAGGGTGGTAGGCCACCCCCTATCTCCAGATTGATCCTACAGGCAAATCTGGGTACTACTCCCTGTAGACATATCATCATGACAAAAGATATCTTCATGCTTGCACGGCTTCTAACGGGTTGAATTGATGCTCCATCAGTATCCACATTAATGTCGGGCCCGAGGGGTGCACCCCGACTCCCGTCTCCCTCTGTGCCTTACACTGTCAAGCATTGATTCCCTGAGGAACATGTTTCCTGCCAATTGTCTTCGGATCTTCAATAAATTTAGGATACACCCTGATAGGTTCTGTGAAGACATGCTCTACAGGAAGGAAATCCTCAAGAACTGCTACCAGATAATGAATCTATGATACTCACCTGCTCCTGGACATGACAGACTGGTTTTTTTTTTTTTTTTTTTTTAACTTGCCTATTTATATTTGACAAAGACTTTGTTTTGTCTTCATGCAATTGTATATTTTGTATATTTAATCATGTAAATCTCCGGGGTCGAGCACGCATGTACTCTTGTTTATTGTACATGTGTTCCTTGCACCTTAGTCTGTAAATATTCACACACTTCTGGCACAGAACTGTCCTGGGGTGACCCAAGGTTTCTTGGGAAATAAACTGATTTTAATAATAATAATAATAGCCTAAATAAATTTAAAGCTGAGCTGGATAGGCATTTGGAACGAATAGAGGGGTGAAATGGGAGAGGTTTTTTTTTTTTTTTCTTTTTTTTTTTGCTGATGCTGCACAAGCTTGCTTTCTTGCATTATATGCCTCTACTAATGCTAATGTTAACTATTAATGTTAATCCTTTTCAGATTTCATGTGTGTGTATATATGTCACTGTTAATAACAGCAATGACGATGTGCTGCTGCAACAGGAGCTGGAAAAGTTGGGTAGATGGGCTGAGGGGTAGCAGATGGGGTTTTTTTTATTGACAAATGCAGAGTACTGCATATGGGTAGCAGTAGTCCCGGAGAAATGTACCAACTATGTGGTGTTACACTCAGGGTAGTGGAGAATGAAATAGACCTGGGGGGGGGTAATTGCGCCTCATCAGATATGAAGTTTTTTGAGTAGTGCAGACAGGCTGCCAGAGTAGGTCATGGGGGTTTTGTCAATGATATACAGGAATTTTGCAAGCAGGGATAAGGAGGTGATTATCCCCTTTTGAAGGGAACAAAGGGGTGCTCTTATGAAGAAAGGCTTAATTTCTGCAAATTGCAGATTCTGGAGACTAGGTACCTGCAAGGCAATCTGATTGAGGTGTATAAGGCCTTGAATGGATTGAACAGGCTTAAAATGCTGATGGAATTCTTCCTCTTGCTCAGATTACAAACTTGAGGGGGCATAGAATTCAAACTGAGGAAAGACAGTTGTAGAATAGAGGTGCAGACAGTTGCCTTTAGCCAGTGGGTAATTGATTGCTGGAACAAACTTCCATCTGTTGTTATGGAAGTTGATAGCTTAAATAAGTTCAAGGCTGAACTAGACAATCATTTAGAATGAATGGATCAGTGAAATGGGAATGCTGTATAAGCTTGCTTTCTTGCATCATGTGCCTATGCTAATGCTAATGTGTTACATCCTACACAAGCACCACATGTCGGATACACTATAAATATGCCCCTAGGAGGGTGCCACACAAGCAATCACTCTGTACATGGCATTTCAGTTGCACTGAAGATTCCTTTGGCGAGTGGTGATGTTATCTGCAAATGGAGTGGACTGGTGCTGAAACTACAAAAAAAAAAAAAAAAAAAAAAAACAATCCTGAAAACCTCAGAAACTACTCAGCAATTCAGGTTGATATTGTCGTAGCTCACAAAAGTCCTTAGAGAGATGATTGCAACACATGATAGTACCAGTACATTGCTCAGAGTGCTGCATGATATGGGCTGCCACAATTGTGCAGCCATGCACATGCCAGTAATCACCCCACCTAATGCCAGATACCATCTAGAATGGTGTAAGCCCACTTTTCATAGACTGTAGATCCATGGAAAGCCATTCTTTGGAGTGATGAGTCATGGTATAGTCTTCCAACTGATGGGCATGCCTGGGTGTGGCAGGTGTCCAGAGAAAGCTACGTTCTGGCCTGTGTCATCCCAAAAATGAAGTTTGGTACAGGCAGCATGATAGTCTGGGCTGTTTTTCATGGTTTGACCCCAGACCACTGGCTGGTTGTTTTGGAAAGGTCTATCTAGATATCTTGAACAGTAATGCATTGCCTATGTTTTAGTAGTACATTATGGAAGGCCCATACGTGTATCAGCAGGACAACATTCCATGTCATGCTGCGTGCACTGAACTAGCTAGCCCAGAGTGCTGAACTCAGTTCTATAGAGAATGTCTGTCTGGGATGAATTGGAACATTGGGTGCATATGAAGAGAGACTATTCAAAAAAACAGAGCTGAACCATTGCTGCTTTGAAGGCCACATGGCAGAAAATATCAGAGGATATTTACAAAAATGGTGGAGAGTGTTCCATGGAGACTAGAGGCTGTTAAAAAAGCTAATGGTTTCACCACAAGCTATTAGTTTTCATGTAAATAAAGGTTATGTAGAAATGCAGTGTCTGGATATTTATGGTAGGGTAGTGTATGATTTTCATGGGTGGGCACTGGTAGTGTGCACACACTCTCACACATTTCATGGTCGTTTCAAGTAATGCATATACTTGTGAATGAATTTTCATGAAATATATAAGTGCTACCATCTGTTATCTCTGTTTCAAAATAATTAATGACACAGTCTATAATATAAATTTAGTAATCATTGTATTATGACCCCCCCATCCTTAATGGACTATGCCGCATAGTTCGCAGTATAAAAAGCTGAACAACTTCGTATGCTAGAGCAGTGGTAATTGGAATATGGTCATGTAAGTCAGAGTGTTAGAGGAGCAATTATGGTATGTAGTAAAGATATCACAGAGTTTCAAATGGGTAAGAAATACCCCTTTGAAACTCCATGATATCTTTACTACACGTTGTGGTATCTTTATTAAACATTGTGGCGAGTTCATATGTTGAGTTCTGCCATATTGGAAACAGCATGCCTTATCAATTACTCCTGGTCCACTGAGGTTAATGCTTACAAAGAATGGGGTTCAACGTGTCAAATGACCTCCCACCAACAGCACTGTAAAGGATTATGTTAGATGGATATTTGTTGTTAGTGAAGGGTATAGTGCATTGAATGGGCTAAATAGCAGGTCGCTGTATGCAGTTGACATTGCAATGCAATATGGGGAATGTAAGAACCGTATCCCAAATGACAGTGTGCCGCACACTCAGACATATGGGGCTCCACAGCAAACAACTTCCCAAGAGACACCCTCTTCTCATCGCTCATCATCACTGACTGCAAATGCTGTGGTGTCAACAACACGCTGTTTGGACACTGGAAGACTGGAAATGAGTGCTGTTTGGATGAGTCCAAATACCTGGTGCAACACACTGATGGATGCCTTCATGTGTGGCACAAGCAACACTAGTCCTTGGACCATTGTGCATGGTGCCTGCTGTCCAGGCAGGTGGCAGGAGTTGCTTAATACGGGGCATATTTTGCTGGCAAGAATTAGGACCCCTAGTGTGTATGGACCAACGTTTCACTGGTGAGGTCTACCAGCAGCTCTTAGGAGATCATGTGCATTCAGCCACATTGCATTTTTTCCCTGACAGAAATGGGATCTTCCAAGACGTTAATGCATCATGTCATCGGGCTCACACTGTGTTTCGAGGAACACAGTGAAGATATCACCCATCTTGATTGGCTTCCAAATTCACCTGACCTCAAGTTAAATGAACACTTGTGAGATGTTTTGGAAAGAGTAGAGAAGCATATGGACATGCAACCGTCTATTCCAACACAAAACCCTTGCAGGCATCATGGCTTCAGATCCCTACGGACATCTCTTGATATCTGGTGGAGTCAGTGCCTTGGAAAATAACAGCTGTTATCCATGCAAACAGTGGCCCAACACAGTATTAGGTAAGTGATCATAATTCAGTGATCACCGATTATAGTCCTATCATCATGTAGTAGTAGTAGTGGCATGTGATGCAAGAAAGCAAGTGTATGAGCTTATGCAGTATCAGCCAAAAAAAAAAAATTTACAAAACAATTTAAAAAAAAATTAGAATGAACTCAGTTCACTGCCATGCACAAGCTATTTAAGATGTAGAGGTATTAGTGAAGTTGCAAAAAAAAAGATGAATGCAGATTTATATTTATATTATAGACCAAGATGGAAATGAGATCAGGGTGGATTCTATCCATTAATTTGTTGTACATTTATATGATTACTTTTGTTAAAAAAAAAAAAAAACTTAATCTAAAAATCAATAAATTATTCTTATTACCCCTTTACTTCTAAAATAGATTGCATAAAATATGTTTGGTGAAATACAGAGTGTACATATGCAAAAAAGGTAAAAAATAAAACATCGAACCTGTTCTGCAAATGTCCAACAACTAATAACCTCATCAACTATAAGAGACTTAGAGCCAAAGTGCAACACATAAGAAGACAGGCAAGAAAAGATTCTTGGATTGGGTTTGCATCCACAATTACCAAAGATATAGATACCTTACTGATTTGGAAAACAATCAAAATAACTTAATGGCAAAACACCAACTTCTCTACCAATCCTCAATTGGAATGGGCAGGATATATCATCTCACAAAAAATTGCAAATGGCTTTGCAGAAAGGTTCACCCAAGTATATGCAGTGAATTTGTATTATAAAGCCTTTCAAAATACTAATGTAGTAGCAGAGAGCTGTAAAATAAACTGCTGTATAATCAATAATTCACTATGTCAGTGTTACAAGAATTGTTAATTAGATAGTTAACAATGCACTTGGTCCTGATAGAATATTTGATCTCACATTGCATCAATTAAACGACAACACCCTTCATCCCTTGCTAATCTTCTTCAACCAAATCCTTTCTGAAAGTTACTACCCTAGTGCTTGACATCACTCACTGACTTTTCCCAAACCAGGAAAAGACTAACCATGTACACAGAATTACCAACTGATTTTTTCTTACTTTCTGTCTCAAAATAAACATCGGGAAAAAATGATCCACAAACAACCTGAGTGATATCTGGAATCACAATCAATATGGTTTTCAGAAAAACAGATCCTCCTTAGATCTTATGGTCAAAGTTGAGGCAAAAATAAAAGTTTAAGGAAAAATGCCTTCATTAAAAAAGATCACTGGTAATAGCACGTGTCAGTATCCAAATGGTGTTTGATACCACATGATGTTTTTAAGGTGGTTTGAGATTTACACATTGGCATTAGCATTAGTAGAGGCATTTGGTGCAAGAAAGCAAGCTTATGCAGCATCAGCCAATAAAAAAAAAAAAAAAAAAAAAGACTTCCACTTTACCCCTCTGTTCGTTCGAAATACCTGTCCAGCTGAGCCTGCAACTTATTTAGGCTATCAACTTCCACGACAAGGGATGGAAGTCTGTTTCACCAACCAACCGCCTGCTGGCTAAAGGCAAATTTCCGCACGTCTATCCTATATCTGTCTTTCCTCAATTTGAATTTATGCCCTCTCAGGTGAGCAAGAGGAAGAATCCCATCAGCATTGAGCATGCTCAAACCATTCAAGGCTTTATACACCTCTATCAGATCACCTCGCTGGTGCCTAGTCTCCAGACACTGTAATTTGCAAAACTTAAGCCTTTCTTCGTAAGGGCACCCCCTTTGTTCCATTCACTAATCTTGTTGCCCTTCTCTTTACTCGTTCCAGCAGCTCTACATCCTTCTTGAAATGAGGCCTCCAGACCTGTATACAGTACTCTAGGTGTGGCCTGACCATTGCCTTATACAATGGAATAATCACCTCCTTATCCCTGCTAGAAAATTCCTATGTATCATTGACAGTACACCATGAGCTACTCTTTTGCGCCCGTCTGCACTGCTCAGAGAACTTCATATCTGCCTGCACAACCACCCCCAGGTCCTTTTTCATTCTCTACCACTGTCAGTGTAGTACCACAGAGTTGATACATTGCTCTGGGGTTACTGTTTCCCATAGTAGTACTTTATATTTGTCAATGTTAAACTTCATTTGCCATCTCTCAGCCCACCTGCTCAACCTTTCCAGATCCTGTTGCAGCAGCATAGTGTCAGTAGTGTCCTTGACAACCCTGCCAGCCTTCATATCATCTGCAAACTTGGACATTAAGCTTGATATACCATCATCAATATCATTTATAAATACAGAAAACAGTAATGGACCCAACACTTAACCCTGAGGGACTCCACTAATAACAATAGTCCACGATGAGCACTGTCCATTGATTACCACTCTCTGTCTTCTCCCCCTCAACCACCCCTTTATCCTTGCTTGGCCTACGAGAACATTTGCCACTTCTAATCGAGAGCTTTCTACAAACCTGTACTTTTCTTCAAGTTCATTATTAAAATGCCCTCTCCCAGTGTTTCATCCAAATAGAGGCAATTCCATGGAACTTAGTTATCAGTGCTACAGCAGAATAAAACAAAAACATTTCTGCTACTGTAGAAACATAGCTATGTTCTGGCAACCTTATTTCATGCCAGTCTCAATATAATATGAATTATATTGAGTGAAACTCCAATGTGCAATCAATAAAATTGAACTGTGGGTGTCATAGAATGGCTATCATCTCTCCTGATAGAAAACTACTGAAGTATATTTTTGGTAAAAATAGGCAGGTTACACCTTAAACCTGAATTACAACTGAGAACTCATCCTATTCTTAGGCCTAACTCTGGATAGTAAGCTTAGTTTTCTTAAACATGTACTAAATATCCAAACTACTTGCCAAAAAGAGATGAATATTCTTAGTGCAATGTCAACCCTGACATGGGGTGCTAATAGATACACTTATCAGATGTTGACTAGACCATGGCATTCCTGTATATGATTCTTCTAGGAAGAGTGCCCTTGAGTGGCTTAACCCAATCCTTAAGGAACTTAATCCTTGTATCCTTAAGGAACCTTTTGAACAGCTGTTCAAAGCTTATATCAAATGATCCACCACTTTATCTTAGGAAAAACTACTACTACTAAATTATGCCGACTAAATATAGAACCTATCAACTTATCCCATATGGCCCTATCACTTTGACCCACAGTTAAAAGGAAACTATAGTAACAAGCCTAAGGAAAATAAACCTGCTGGTAAAAAAAAAAAAAAAAAGGTAAAGTGCAGCCATTATCAACCCACTGCAGGATGGAAGCCTCCTCAACAATTCATGCTGAGGGAAATGGACCATAATCTGCCACGCTGGTCCAGGCAGATCGACCGTATTCAAAGAGCAAAGAGCATGTGCTACTGCACTCCCGCTCCTGACCACTCGGCTACGGAGGGATAAGACTGCAAGAGTTAATATAATAATATTGGAATGTACATAGACAACATATTCCAAGAAATTTCTGAACCAGATCCATGGGCTGTATATTCACCGTCTTATGACAACTATTTTTTTGTAAATGGGGAAAGCAGTCAATAGGAAATATGAATATGAAAAAACTGTATGTGGCACATGTAATAACAAATTCCCATTGTGCCCAGATATGTATTAATGGATCCAAATCAGTCACAGCTGTAGCACCCTTTCCTACTATCACCATATCTGCATCACCCCCAACAAAAAGCAATTGAATTTGTCCTAGATCACATAAATTTTTTTTCCCCACTCCTCAGGTAATATCCGAGATCTATCTCTCAATGATTGAACGTATACATTTGACACCTTTTCTACCCCGTATCACATACATTGGGAGGTATTTAGATGATGTTCTAGTCATTACCGATAGTAGCACTATCTAAGACATTTTACATTCGTTTAATAATATTCATTCTAGATTCAAATTTACATTGGGGAGGGAGAATATGAATACTAAGTCATTAAATTTTCTAAATTTCACGCTTACTTGGGACGTGAATAAAATTCAATTTAACATCTATCACAAACAAACCTACAAATACTGGTATGTTTTTTGCATTATAACAGCTATCACCCGTTCACCTACAAAAGATCGATTATCTTTAATCAATTTCTCAATGCTTATAAATATTCAATGACAGAATTTGTTTTGGGCTTAGAAATACAAATATTAACCAGCAGATTCTTAAACAGGGGTTACCCACTTGCTACAATAGATTACAAGCTAAGGATAGAATGCAAAAAAATACACCAACCAACAATAGTAAAATCAAAAATACTTTATTTATGTCCCATACATTGAAATGTGGCACAAACAACTTAACAGGTCCTTTAAAGATACCAAATTTCTTGTTTACTCTGAATTTTCATGCTAATCAACATGCGGCCTCAGTTCGTGCTTCTCGTTCAGCAGCATCAGAATTAGCCTTTCATTCCGTTAATGAAAAACATAATTTTTTCATTTAACAAGACCAAAATACTTAGTGTCCAATGTAATTATACAAGACTATTAATTGCAGAAACCATCGTAATTAAATTACATGAGAATTCTGTTAATGTTCGCCGGCCATATCTAATCTCCGACTTGTGATCCTTTATTTTTTTTAACTCGCATGCATGAAGAAATAATCCCTATTCGGTAGTTTTCATTCCTGTGATCACGAAATATGGTCGAAAAGCATTGTCAGCTTCAGGAAGGAAAATCGTTTCGCAATTTTTGCAAAAAAATTGCAAAAAATTAATTAATTTTTTACTTAATTTTTAATTTCATTACATTGATTTTTAATTGTGTTCATTTGATTTTTAATTACTGTTAATTATTTCTTACTGTAATGTAAGATTTTCAATTTTTTAATTGTTTTTGTTTTAATTTTTGGAGAGTATCATAGAGTGTTCTATGTATCATATTGAGGTAAACTTCTCATATTCTTTTACAAATATTAATATCAATGTAGAACGTAATTGATATAGCTCTGGTTCATACTAACAAATTCTCTAAGTGCAATGCCCTGCACTCAATGCAGATTATCAAGGCCCTGCATTTCAGTGCTCAGATTTTGAATGCCCCATTGAAGATCTCTTTCCCCTCCTGTTATGAAACAAATCTGATCATGGCTGATTCATCAATAAAAGGAACTATGGCAACCTGAGCAGGGGTTAAGGGGCAGTTGAGCAGTGTGGCCGCACAGGGTGCCAAAATTTAGGGGGCACAAAATTCCCCTCAAATTCACTGATTTGTTGTAAATCTCAAGTCGTGATCTTCTGAAAGTTGTGATACGAAGCCAATCTTACATTCCGATTCACCCAATTTGGAAGATTTCGGATTTCAGTTATTGTGCATTCGAATGAATAAAAAATATATTTGATTCTATCCTTCAGGGGATCTCATATGTTGTTTCTTTTTTAAAATAAAAAAGTAAGTATTTTTCAGTTAGTAGTAAAAGTATAATGCACAAATTTAATAGGAAGTTGGAGAGGGTGCTCCAAAAATATCTCGCACAGGGCACTGATAGATCTGGGGCCTGTTCTGAATCTGAGACTAAGAATAAACTGTTACAGATTAAATATTTTTTTAAACTGTCATACCACAACTGTGGAATGACAGTTTAAAAAAAAAATCAACATAAAGTTGTTCCTGCCAGAACACAGATTGAACTCTCTCATCTGATGCTGGTGCACTATGGCCATAGTTGCCGATGCGCCTAAGAAATCTCTAAACCAACCAACCAACCAACCAAACCAAACCAAACCAACCAACCAACCAACCAACCAACCAACCAGCCAACCAACCAACCAACCAACCAACCAACCGACCGACCGGCCAGACTTCAGCTTTTAAATCTCTATCAGATATATCTCAGTCATTAATATTACAACACCTCATAGGGAACAATAGGAAACAGTGAGGTGTTGTAATATTAACAGGAGTGAACTCTGCAGTTAATTAAAATGAATTAACTTATGCAATCACATATAATTAATCCCTGTCTCACATACTATCAACAGATTATGAACTGGTGTAATATTTGAGCCTATGAGCCATTATAATGGTTTTTGTAAAACAAATGCTTTCATGTTCTTAATGTCAGATTACTGGAGAACCGGCCCACTGGGCTAGCCGGGTGGGCAAAGTGCCTACCTGGCAACCCAAAGGTCATGGGTTTGAATCCCGCCTCAGGCTTGGATCAAAGTACTGTAAAACCCTTGGGAGGTGCATTATAGCCACAGAAGCCGATGCCCAATAACTAACAAAAAAAAAAAAACTGAAGAACCTTTCTTCAGTATGACTATTCCGACACCTAAAATTTCCAAATCTTAGGACAACAGTGCATCATGGGAATTAATATTAATTTCTGTTTAATGTAATATCTTTCCTTCCTTTTTTTTTCATATCTGAAACTGACTGTTGATTTGTTTATCACAAAACCTGTGGTCTTCGCTCCCAGTTCTTTCCACTGTTTTAACTGCTTAGATGTTTTTAAACAATCATATCAAAACAGGAGGTAAGTTTTGGTTTCATAGGCTTTTGTCAATTGAACTAATTGTCTAATTTTTTGAAACTATGTAACATAAAACTTTCAAAATACATTTCAGAATACTTTATATATATAAAAAAAAAGTAACAATGGGTTTTTTACGAATTTTTAATTGTTTCTTTATAATATTTTGTTATCAGAATTTGCATCAGCTTTTTCAAAAGAGCTGATTTTGTTTTTTACAGTAATTTTACTCTCATGTTGGTAATCAATTCAAAATAAGAACAAATTAATATTTAAAAGCATTTATGTATGACATTTTCATAAATTTTCAAAAATTCATGAATAAACTTGCTCCACAGAGCCCATTCAAAGCAGAAAACTCATTGCTCAGGATCTACACATGTTCAGGGAGCTTACTCCTGAAAGGGATAATGAATATCAGAATTGCAACTGTTCATACAGTTTTGTACAGAAACCTTGATCCCAAGATACTTCTTTGCTGGATCAAAAATTGCAATTTTTAGTAACTAGTAGCCTGCAACGTTTCACTCATTAATGACCTAACTGAATATGTTTCTGTCTGTATTATTGCGGAGATTAGATCATGGCACCATCACTTACATTCTTAAAATCAAACTTATGAGCATTCATTAGAAATATCTTTTCTCCTCACTGCCTGGTAAGTCTCAGACGAATGTAAGTCGGCGCCTCCGTAGCCAGGTGGGAAGGAGCAGCAGTGCGTAGCACACGCTTCTTGATTAGACCGGGGTTCGAGCCCGTCACCACCAAATACGGAAAGGTCAGGGAATGACCACCGCATATTCCCGGAGCAATATGGCCTTAGTTGCTAATGCTCCTAAAAACCAAACAACAAACGAATGTAAGTGGAGGCAAAGTGATGCTGGCATTTTTCTTTTGATCATCACAGACCACTGTTGATTGATTTTGTTTAGAATAGTACCACAGTTAATGTCCAGAGATACTCTTAACATATTTCCATGTTTACAGCAGCAGGCAATAAAATGTAAGTATCAAAGAAGGTTACTCTCTTGGATGCCACTGTCTGCTGTCCATTCTACTGTCCTTATATGGGAAACCTTTAGCCAGTTTAATTAGGGAGTATTCACACCAATTTCTTTAGTTTTCATTTATTTCCTTGTGATGTTCACACCTTTGGGACTCCTTTGGAAGGTAATGAAAGATTAATGGGAATTCTATATAATAGAATCTTTTAGCTCCCTTGGGTACCATTCTGTTATTTTCTTACTCCATCTGTCATCTTGTCTTCAAGCTATGTGTCCTACCCAAGTCCATTTCAGTTCTTTAGTTTTGATGAGAATGTCCTTTATTTGTGTTTGCTGCCTAATCCATGTGTTTCTCTTCTTATGTAACAGTCTGATTCCTAATGTAATTTATTCCATTCTTTGCTGTAGTTTTCAGCTTCTCTTCCATTCTTTGCTGTAGTTTTCAGCTTCTCTTCCATTCTTTTGGTGAGTTGCCAAGTTTCACATCCATAAGTCATGATGGAAAGTTTACATTGGTTCATTATTTTACATTTCAGAGAAATTGAATATTGCTCCTCAGTTATGTGACTATATTTCGTGAATGCTGTCCATCCAAAATTTATTCTTCTTTCGGCCATTTATCATTATTACATCTAATGACTTGTCTCAGATAAGTATATGAATCCACCTTTTCAATTATTGACCTTCAATGATTATATCCCTTTCTGTGGCATACTTGTTCATCATTACTTTTGTTTTAGCCATATATAAATTGGAATTGTTATGGGCTTATATGAGAACTTGAAGGACAGGGTGGATGCCCCTGAAGGATTTAAATTGAGAGGCCCATCAAGCACTCAGCTGCCCACATCAATGCCAGAGCTTGCACTTGAACATCACACAACACAGAGGCAACCCCCAAGACAGAATGCACTGGTCCCGAAGGAACTAGTTGTTGTAGGTGACTCTATTGTCAGGGAAACAGGAAACATATTGTGCAAAAAGGATAGATGGAATAGGACCAGGGTATGTCTGCCAGGGGTAAAGGTTGATGATGCTGTAGGGCAGATATCATTCTTTAAGGGCACAAAGGGTGATATTGTTGTACACATTGGCACTAATGATATTAAAAGTAGGAGACCGGCAGAATTACTTAACAAGTACAAGACAATGCTGAAAAAAAGCCATGAGTTAGGGTTGAATTTGAAAGTTCTGCAATTCTGCCAAGACATGATAGGAGGGAGTATATGATGAGAGCCTTCTCAATCAATTCAGCCCTGGAGAGATTGTGCAAGGCTCAAGGAGTAGAATTTTTCTCAGCCTGGTCTGTGCTTGTTAATTGGAGAGACTGCTTCTACAGGGATGGGATACATTTAAATAGAGAGGGTGCAAGAATATTTCCTAATGCTATTGACGCAGAGTTAGGTGGGTCGGAAAAATGCTAGCTTGGGAGGATATACGGACTAATAGATTAACAGTAGCTGCTGGCAGAGGTAAAAGTGATTCTTGCACTACTTCTATTGAAATGCAATTGAGCAGCAGCCTGGAAAGCAAGGCAATGGGAATTTCCAGGACTACTGGGAATCATAGTGGAATAAGTAAATACATGGGCTGTGTTAGGGTAACTAAGAGTAGAAACAGGTGCATGTATACTTGCATGTACACCAATTCTAGGAGTATAGTTAATAAATTCGATGAGCTTGAAGTGCTAGTCAAGACATTAAAGGCAGATATTGTTGGGATATCAGAGACATGGTGTCACACAGACATAAGCATTGCAGAACTAGAATTTGGGGAGTAAAATGTGTACACAAAGGATAGACAGGAAAGGAAGGGAGGAGTGGTTATGCTGATAGTTAAGAAACACATAAAATCTAAGGAGGTGTATCCAATTGATGTTGGCAAACAATGCAGTATTGAGTCTGTTTGGTGTGTGTTATAAGCCTAATGAATCTGATGAGTATAATGAGCAATTGTGCAGAGAAATAGAGTGGGCCAGTAAATTAGAGTGTCTTATAATGGGGGATTTTTATTTCCCGGATATTGACTGGAATTTGTGGGTTGGTTACTCACACACTAGCAAGGCTTTTGTGGATTTATTGGATGATTGTTTTCTACAGCAGCAGCATGTTTGGGCGGCAACTAGAGGGAGTAATACTCTTGAACTGATTAGCAGTAGTGATTCTTCACCCATTAAGAATCTGCAGATAAAGGAACCACTAGGTGGCAGTGATCACAGTGTGCTGAAGTGGGATTTACTCAAAGAAGTAACTACCATCAAGGTTAAAGGGAAGGGTTTTCGTTTTTGTAAAGGTGACTGTGGTGGTCTGAGACAGTATTCAAACTCTACACGGCAGAACTAACTGATGATGTTACCAACAGCAAATTCAAAATGGGAAGCATTCAAAGAATTAATCTTGGAAGCTACTAGGTTTTTCTTACCAACAGAGAAATATTTTTCAAGATTTAGGCCTAAATGGATGTCAGATGAACTAATTAGACATGTGACAGAGAAGAAAAATGCATAGGATACATATAAAATAACAGGTGACACAGAAGCCTATGATAGATATAAACTGGTCTGTAATCAAGTCACAAAGGAGGTTATGCAGGCAAAATCAGATTATGAGAAATCTTTGGCAGAGGATGCAAAGAAAAACAGCAAAGAGTTCTTTAATTATGTAAACTCTAGAAAGAAAGGGATGAATCAGATTGGTCCACTTGATATCGATGGTTCAACTGTTGACGATCCTGCTCAGGTAGCTAACAAACTAAATTAATATTTTGCATTTACATTCACACATGAGGAGTTATTCAGGGAGGAGAATGCCAGAGGTGTATTCAACTCTCGCAGTAAGCTAGATAATATTGTAATAACTGAGAGTAAAGTGGAGGAGAAATTGTTGAAGATACACACAAGATCTGTCCAGTTATATTAAACGAGGCAGTAAAGGAAATTAGCAAATCCTTAGACATAATTATGAGAGCTTCCCTGGACTCAGGAGAGGTACCCATGGACCGGAGATGTTCAAATGTGACCCCAATCCACAAAGGAGGATCAAATGGAGACAGGTAATTACAGACCTGTTCGTTCAACGTCTGTTCCAGGGAAATTAATGGAGGCATTAGTTAAAGAAGCATTGCAGGATCATCTACAAAGACTTCAGTTACAGCTCGGAAACAGCATGGGTTTGTTAAGGGGAAGTCTTGTCTGACCAATTTTATTGGATACTATGATGTAGTCACAAAGGAACTGGATGCAAAGAATAATTTTGATATCATATATTTGGAACTTAGAAAGTCCTTTGATATTTTATTCTGTTGCACATGGAAGACTGCTGCACAAATTGTAGCAGTGTGGCATTGGAGGCAAATTGCTGCTATGGATAAAGGGATGGTTGAGAGGGAGAAGACAGAGAGTGGTAATCAATGGACACTGCTCTTTGTGGACTAATGTTATTAATTCAGTCCCACAGGGTTCAGTGTTGGGTCCACTGCTGTTTTCTGTATTTATAAATAATATTGATGATGGTATATCAGGCTTTATGTCCAAGTTTGCTGACGAAATGAAGTTTCTCAGGGTTGTTAATGACACTAATGACAGTACACTGCTGCAACAGGTTCTAGAAAAGTTGAGAAGATGGGCTGAGAAGTGAAAATGAAGTTTAACATTGACAAATGTAAGGTACTACATATGGGAAGCAGTAATCCCAGAGTAACATATCAATTCTAATGTCTGTAATGTCTGCGATGCCACATTGACAGTGCTAGAGAATCAAAAGGACTTGGGGGTAATTGTGCAGGCAGATATGAAGTTTTCTGAGCAGTGCAGACGGGCGGCAAGCGTAGCTCATGATGTCTTGTCAATGATATAAGGAATTTTTCTAGCAGGGTTAAGGAGGTGATTATCCCCTTGTATAAAGTATTGGTCAGACTACACCTTCAGTACTGTATACAGGTCTGGAGGCCTCATTTTAAGAAGAATGTAGAGCTGTTGGAACGAGTACAGAGAAGGGCAAGAAGATTAGTGAAAGGAACAAAGGGTTGCTTTTACGAAGAAAGGCTTAAGTTTTGAAAATTGCAGTGTCTGCAGACTAGGCACCTGTGAGGTGATCTGATTGAGGTGTATATAGCCTTGAATGGTTTGAGCATGCTCAATGCTGACGGGATTCTTTCTCTTTCTCAGAATAATCGCCTGAGAGGGCATAAATTCAAATTGTGGAAAGACAGTTGTAGGATAGATGTGCAGAAGTTTGCCTTTAGCCAGCGGGTGGTTGATTGCTGGAAAAACTTCCATCTGTCGTAGAAGTTGATAGCTTAAATAGATTCAAGGTAGAACGTGACAAACAATTGGAGCGAGTGGATGAGTGAAATAAGGGGATTTTTTTTTTTTTTTGTCTGATGCTGCTTTTGCTTTCTTGCATCATGTGCCTTTGCTAATGCTAATGTATATATATATATATATATATTTTTTTTTTTTTTTTAATGAAAATCCCAAACATTAGAGGTATTAGAACCTATAGTACTTAGTATCCTGCTTGGGTTGGAGGTTAAGAAGACAAAAGAAGATATTTGTTGACATTAGACTTAAACTTCTGTAGGTTGTAATTTTCAGGAAATATGTTTGAAGGAAGGTCATTCCAGAAAACGGCAGTTGAATGAATAAATGAGGAAGATGAAAAGTTGGTTTGTTGTGAGTTTCAAGTTGGAAAGAAATGGATGTTGACTGGTGACAGCACGTGTTCGGACTGTTTTGAAAAATAGAGCAGGAATTATAGAAGCCAATTCACAACAGTGGCCATGGAAATATCTGTAGAAAAGGCATGCAGCAAAAACAGTACATCTATGAGATAGTAAGTGGAGAGACTGTTAGAAAGGAGTCATTAATTAACCTAACTGCCCTCTTCTGAAAGGAATGTAGAAGCCTGATAGAGGTTTTGGGGGCAAAGAGAAAACCAAGTTTTTTTGATGCAGAGGAAGCAATATTTATAATGTGTTTGTGCCAAGGGAGATTAGAAATTAGGGTAATTCCCCAAAAGAGATATATCAACTTGCCTAGAAATCGGAGTATCTCCAAAGATAAGCATAGGAGCAGAAGAATCCTTTTTGTGAGATATAAGACAAGACGGAGTTTTAGGATTGAAATCAACTAAGTAATCTTTGCCCCACTGGAAATTTACCTGGGGATCGGCATTTAAGGAATTGGTAGCGGATATTCGAGAAGTTGAAGCTGATTGAGAAGGGCAAGGTTTCTCAAAATGGAAAGTGAAATGCAATATGCTATCATCGGCAAAACTGTGGATAGGATTTCCAGTCAATGGAAGAAGGTCATTAATATACAAGAGAAAAAAATGGGGGAAAGAACTGAACTGAACCTGAGAAGTTAGAAGACAGAGAGCCATCTACTGTAACCCTCAGTGAACGATCAGAGAGAAAACTGCATAACCAATTACAAAAAACAGTTGGCACACCATAAGGTGGAAGTATGTTTAGAAGATATTTATGCCAAATATGATCGAAAGCCTTTGAGATGTCTAGAGCAACTGCTTGTGTTTCACCGAACTTTTCCATTGAATTTGTCCATAAATGGGTAACATAAGTTGGAATATCACAAGTGGATCAACACTGATGGAATCCATACTGGTGATCGTTGATCAGACGGAAGGTTTCTAGGTAGTTTAAGAGTTAGCGGTTAATTGATTTCTCCTTTATTTATAAACAGTAGAAGTAAATGCAAAGGGACGATAATTAGATGGGAGAGATTTGTCACCCTTTTTATGAACTGGCTAGATATGAGCAACTTTCCAAGCAGAAGGAAAATCACCTTTGGAATATGGAAGTGAAAAAGGTGGCAAAGAACAGGAGTAAGTTCAGGGCACAGGTTTTGAGAACAAATGATGAAATACCATCAGGACCGTGAGCTTTTTTTGCATCAAGATTCGTCAAAATCCTTCTGACATCCTTTTGGCGGAAGACCACAGTAGGCATTAAATGGAGTGTGTTGGGAATGGTGAGAGGTGTTTTACCAAGATCATTATTACCTAAGTTGGAATAAAAATGGGATGCTTGCAGGTCAGCATTACCCTTGGCTGAAGTGACAACAGAACCATCTGGTTTGGACAGAGGTGGGAGCAGAGATGGGCAAAAGTTGCGGTCAATAGTTTTGGCAAGAGACCAGAATGCTCGGCTACCATTAGTGCAAGAAGCAAGTTTTCTACTCTTAGCCTGTTCAAAATCTAGTTTTGACTGGTTAATAACTGTTTTACAATTGTTGCGAGCATTGGTGTATGCAAAAAATTAAATTGAAGAATTGGAAACAAGCCAATTACGACATGCAACATTCTTCACCTGAACGGCCTCAGCACATTTGTTGGAAAACCAAGGTTTAGATAAAGGACGAGATTTTAAAGTGGAGTGTGGGATAAAGGATTCCATTCTTACAAGAATAATTGACACAATCTACGCAAAAGCTGACAGCAGAAGTTTTGAAACAGTAGTCCGACCAAGGAAAATAAGAAAAGAAATCTCGCAGGTCATCCCATTTTGAATTCTTGTAATGCCAAACGATATGAGGTTGGGAATAGTTATGAGTTAAAGGCTCCATTGGAGAAGAGACAAACACCAAGTTGTAATCTGAGGCACCTAAAGGACCACTCACTTCGACTGTTTATCTAGAAGAGTTGTATGTGAGAAAAAGATCAGGCATGTTGGCTGTATGATTAGGATTGTCTGGTATTCTTGTAGGTAAGTGAACAATCTGTGCAAGGTCATTAGTAATTTTAAAAGCCTGAGCATCTCGACCGTCTGGGTCTGTGTGACTAGAAAACAGAAGCCAGCTAGAGTTGTGAATATTAAAATCACCAAGGAAAATTTCCTCACTGTTAGGAAATTTGGACCGGAGAAAGTCAAGTTGCAAAGAGAGGATGCCAAAGAGTTGTAAGTGATTAGTGGAGTTGGAAGAATGGTAGAGACAACAGATGAATTTGACACAACGAGGTAAAGAGATTTTAAGCCAGAGAAGATTTGAAAGAGGAGATTCCAAATTACCAAGTCTCTGACATAGAATATCGGAATGGACATATGAACAAGTACCACCTTTGAGGCAAAAGGAATCATACAGCAAAAAATTTGGGCAACTGAGATGAGCAGTAGCTGTATCAACTGATAACTGAGATTCTCTCAAAAAAGTACATGGGGTTTGGCAGATTGCAAGTGGAAATGGACATCGTTGAGATTAGATTTGAGACAACGTATATTTGTGAAATGAACTAAGAAGTGTTTGGGAGGTTTAGATCTTTTCACAGATAAGCTTACTCTATTAGTTTGACAATTCATGGTGTATTCAATAGTAAGAAAAAGTGGGGTGACATGCTCTATGAAGTAATGAAATTTTTGGATATGGCATACACATGGTAAGAATATACCCAGAACCTTGACATAACGTGGCCTCAACAATGTCCCCCGCATACACAATACTCAGACTCCCTCCAATCACTATCTGGCAGAGTCGAGGTAGCAAGACTATACACTAGCTGATCCGGAAGCCTCGTAAAGAGTTACCAGTAGGTTCGGTCCGTGTACTAACTAGCGGCCAGCCTGCGAACACAGTTTTTGAGCTGTACCCTCGAAATGTAAGGAAGATTGGATCTCGCCATGATGTTCATCATAACCCCAAAAGTCATCAGTTATACTGCATGATGGAAGAGATGAGTAAGGGTTGACCAGAACTTAGCTCTGAAGACTAAACATGGGTTCCACCACTTCAAGCCTTCAATAAGCAAAGTGGTGGTATTGCACCAGTTGATGAGAGTCATCTACCACCTAGTATTGCCTGGTAACACAGAGGGGCAGCATTCCTCCATGTGGTTGGGCACCACACCTCGACACCTGCTTACATTGATTCATACCTGAGTGGTCACCCACAGTGTGCACAGTGTGCTTGTGCATGGAGATTATTATTATTATTATTATTATTATTATTAGCCATATGGTACAAGGAAGCCTGAGGCTTATGCTGAAAATCCTCAGGTACCCCCTGTGAGAGAGAGAGAGAGAGAGAGAGAGAGAGAGAGAGAGAGAGAGAGAGAGAGAGAGAGAGAAGTAGAAAGGCATCACCAAGAAAGAAAGAGAAGAATGATGATATCCAGCTCAGGACCCTGGTTTTGCCAAGCCCATACTCACTAGATGTGAGCCCCCGGGGTTAATATACTCAGGATTACTAACAGTCCCACCATCGTGAAGGTGCAAGCAGAGGATTTGGCTGTCACAGACCGTCCGGACTTCACCGAAATTGGGTCCACTTGACTTGAGTGTCACCGAATATCAGTTCCATGAGCGTTTTAGACTCCCAGGTAGCAAGTATAGCTTGTCTGGCATATTTGAGAGAATGTTTGATTTTACACCAGAGGCCATCTCTAAGTCCAGATTTAGATCAGGAGCACTAGCGTGGTGATTACGAAGGCATAGCCATTTCAAATATCAATCTTGGGAAAGCGTAGTTACTCTCTTACCGCCTGATCCAGGTCTTCTCTTCATATCACCAGTTTCACGTTTTAATTTCAGCACCTGGATTACTGGTGGTAGCCTATTTTATCAGCGATAGCACTTGTAGAAAGCTCTTCCTGGAACAGAGTAACAGCTACACTTTTAAAATAACGGTAACATATAAATCCAGTAAAATATCTTTAATTATAAATACTTTGTAGCTTTCGAGACAATTGTGTCTCTTTTTCAACAGAATTTCATCAGAATTTCTCTTTTTCAACAGAATTTCATCAGAATTTTTCTTTTTCAGCAGAATTTTAAAATCTGTTGAAAAAGAGACACGATTGTCTCGAAAGCTACAAAGTATTTATAATTAAAGATATTTTAATGGATTTATACGTTACCATTATTTCATTTCACCATGGATCCCAGTACAGTAGGGCCATTTGTTCTCAGCTACACTTTTATTTCTTGATGTCAACTGAACATATGGAGCCATGCTTAAGCTTCTTCAAAACAGGATACTAATGAGCGTGCATACCCTTCCAATGCCATATTTATAGAAATGGCCGATACAATACCTTGCAATTACTGTCTGAAGCAATAGAAGCATTATCTGAAGCAATACCTTTGCTTTGTGACAAATGAAATGACTGTAATCAAACAATATCTTATACGTTTCACTACAAATGTTACTTTTTTTAAGGTGATGCAGGTTTTTTGTCTGCTACTGTATGTATATATATAGAAGGAAGGTACTTTTGTTCTGTTTGTTTTGAGATTTTCTTATATGATTTGAGGACGTTCTAATATCAAAAGTTTATTGATCCTCATTTTTTTATAAATGTACAAAACTTGTGCACTTAAATTGGCAGGAGATAATTTAGATAATTAAATAGTCTGTTTCTATATTTCTGGAATAAACCATTTCAAAGTTAAATTACAATTCACCTTACTTATTGATGTATTTTTAGTGTGCTTTTATGCATTCAATGTAATTATTTTAAATATTGTTTTTATGATAACTCTTGTTGATTTTTTTAGCATTTAGATGACTTAATTGATATGGTTCGACAGCTTGGTGATTCAGTTAGCAAAGTATTTTATTTCATCCAAGAAGTAAGTCTTTTCCATTAATACCATAAGAACAAAGAAATGTATTCATTTCCGCTGTTAGTATTATTTGTATTAATTAAGCTTAGCTTTTCTGTTAAATGTTTTCCTCTTAATATGGTGCATGGTGTCCCTTTATTGCTTTATGATTAATTATAATTTTGAGGAAGGAATGTAATCCTGAAAACTACCTGCAGTTTGTCAATGCTATGGCCATGTAAAAATACAAATTTATGAGAACTGGGAAATAGTTAACACTCATAAATGCCTAACTTATTTGCCTGACACAAATCAATAACTAAACACATATAAAATGCACGATAAGATTTAACCTTTTGAGCAGTTTGTACTTATATCTCCTTTTTTTTATATGTGGGCTATGATCAGTATCAGGGCTGCTGCGACCCTATGTGGTGCCAGTAAGTGAAATCATATTTATTGCCCCAAAATATTTGGATTAAAAAATAAAATAAGGTGTAAATAATTATTATTAATTTATTGAAAAAGAAAATACAGTAATTACAACATATCTCACATATATAATATAATGAAACAACAAACAAAAATAAATAATAAAATCATTCTTAATTTTTTGGAAATAAACTTTAAATTCTAAATCACAGTAATTGTATTCTGTCACAGTAGGAAAATAAAAGGAAAATTACAATGTTCAAAAAATTATACAAATTTATGTTTCGTTGCTTATGCTTCATAAATTGATATGTGATTGTACATTTTTGCTGTTTTCAAGTGAATTAATAGTTTCTGCTGCAATTTAAAGGTAGGAAATCAAAGAATATACTTCTGTTTATGTATATTGAGAGTTTCAATTTTGTAAATTGAGTAGAAATTATGAAAATTATTAGTTTTTTTCAGGGGGGACAACTTTCAAATTAGAGTTAAGAATTGACGCTTAGGGGGGGATGAATGATAACAGGGTTAAGAGATGCGAATTTATTAATTATTTCATTTAAGTTTATTTGTTCCAAATGATCATTTTCTATTGAAATTATTGCATAATTAGAGTCATTGTTGAGACATTGTCGATTGTAAATAAATTTTTATTAATTTTAATTTTGAAACATCCCGTTCACCTGAGACAAGCATATGAGGCAAGAAGGCAAGCTTATACAGCATCAGCCAAAAAAAAAAAAAAAAGGGTAAAAACCCATTTCCCATTCACCTCTCCATCCGCTCCAAAACTTTGTCCAGTTCCTTGAATTTATTTAAGCTATCAACTTCCACAACGACAGATGGAAGTTTGTTCCAGCATTCAGCTACCTGCTGCTAATTGCAAATTTCCGAACATCTATTCTACAACTGTCTTTCCTCAGTTTGAATCTATGCACCCTCAGGTTCGTAATCTGAGGCCGACCGGGCTAGCCGAGTGGGTAAAGTACCTGCCCGGCAACCCAAAGGTCGCGGGTTCGATTCCCGCCTCGGGCTTGGATCAAAGTACTGCAAAAACCTTGGGAGGTGCAATATGGCCACAGAAGCCGATGCGCCAACAAACTACCAAATCAAATCAATCAATCGTAATCTGAGCAAGAGGAAGAATATCATCGGCATTGAGCCTGCTCAACCCATTCAAGGCCAATCAGATCCCTCGCAGGCATCTAGTCTCCAGACACTGCAATTTGCAGAACTTAAGGCTTTCTTGCTAAGAGCACTCCTTTGTTTCACTCATTTGCATAAATTCTTAATGTAACTGCTATATTTGGAAAAGTATCTTTAAAACTGTTTTTAAAAATATATTGTAACACTTCAGATGGAGTAATATTGTCTTTAATCTAAATTTTAAGTACTCTTAAATTCTTCAGTAATACTAAACCATCAGTATCAGACCCATTACAATCAATATCACTTAATTTAATATGTAAATCTTTGCAAAGATTTAAGAAATCGTTGTATGGCCATTTTTTTTTTTAATATTCAGAAATATTATAAAATATTTTAAATATTTCTACATGTTCTTTCCTATTTCTAAACTTTCCAGTTAACGAGAAAAATTTTTGTATCCATAATTTGAAAGAAAAAAATTAATTTCGAAATTTCGTTGCAGATCCTGAATAGCTTCCTGTCTACTTTCATAATCGAAATGATGTCTTTTCAATCTTTTCCTTACAGTGCTTACTTCTGGAAACTAAGTGGCAATGCCAATGATAGTAGCCATATTATTAATCAAATCAAGAATTTTTTGGAATTCTTTGGAATGTAAGGCAAGGATGTTCCATGTCTCCCATACTATTTGATTCATATTTAGAAGCACTGATGAAAGAATTCAAAGAAGAGCTGAAATGATGCAAGACTTGCTGTCTTGCATCATTTGCTGTTGCTAATACTACTTTATCCTTAAGAATTCTGACATAAAGTAATCATGGTGTTTTAAATTAAAGTGGCCATTCAGTGGAACCCCACTGTCCAATCCATCAACCTGAAAAGATAAAGACAATAAGATTTGCAGATGACTAGATATTGATTGCTAATAATGAAGAATTACAGAGCTCCTTGGACATCTCGAAAAGCACAATAAAGCAGTAAAATATGAAGGTTAACAGCAATAAAACGAAGGTAATGTTAATTTCAAAGAGGCCAGGAAGAAGAATCAATGTAACATTCAATGGAATAATATTGGAACAGGTTGATAGATATAGGTACTTGGGAAGCATAATGACAGAAAATGGAAATAAAAACAAGAATTTTGCAATGGGCAGAGAGGCATTTAGTAATAGAAAAGAACTATTGAGAATAAATTTCAAGAAGGAATTAAGAAAACAAATGGTGAAAATATTAATATGGACTGTTGTACTATGTGACGCTGAAATGTGGGCACTGGGAAAGAGGAGATTAGATGCCTAGAAGCTTTCGAGATGTGAGTATGAAGGGAAATGGGAAGGGTGAAATGGGTGGACAGAGTGAGTAATGAGATTTTGAGGAAAGTAGAAGAGAGAACTTTAGTATAGATTTAAGAAGGAGACAGTATAACTTTATAGGACATGTATCGAGAAGAGAAAGTATGTAGAGGAAAGGGATTGAGGGGTAGATGTAAAGTGTGTTTAGGGTCAAACGGCACCAGGGGTTTCCCCCATCTCCGCGTTGCTTTCATTGTGGGTGAATCAGTTCACTGGGAAATGCCAGAGATTTAAAAGTGTATGGATATTGTATATGTGTAGTGTCATGTACCGTTGTTCATCTGGTCGTTTAGCCACTGGACCCCTACTGAGGCCCAACATTGCCCCAATTTCGCCCTGTGGAGGCAGACCAGGAAACACCAGTAGACTAAGATTTACTCTGGCAGGTCCTGCCCCTTAATTTCCTGAGATTTTGGTGGCTAGGACCTAAAAAAAAAAAAATATATATATATATATATTTTTTTTTTTTTTTGGTAAATTCAATCAGGAATAATACTAAATTTTTGAAAGGCCGAGTGTATGAGCGAAAAACGTAATTTGGAGATGATTAAATCAATTCCGATGTGTAGGACATTCGCTTGCGTTATGTGCATGTAGAGTGGGTGGGGTGACTGAAGCCTGGGGGGGAAGACAGAAGTATGGAGTCGAGAGAGGAGGCAACCCCAAGTCACAGTGCCCCACCAGAAGAGAAAGTGGGAACGGCGAGGAGGGGAGGAGAGGAGACAGTAAGACCGTCTTCCCCCCCCCACCGGGGATAAGGATATTAAAGATGGAGGCTAGGGCACCCTCTTCAAGTTGCCAAATAGTGTTTGGCAGCTGTGCTGCGTTAAGTCTCTTTTCTTCAATGTTGAGACGATTTCAGTTCAGTCGCTCATGGAGTAAGCCCCGTCCTTGTGTTTTTTCACTTTCTTGTCTCAGGGTTTACTCTGTAGTAACTCCTATCCAATGGAGTTACTCTGTAGTAACTCCATTGGATAGTATTTTATGGTCTTTTACAGTTTAACTTGTGGTGGTCTTTCGTCAGATACGATTTATGGTAATTAGCAGTTTTCTCCTCTCGAAGAGGACCTGCGTATAATGAGAAAGTGCTCTGTATTCCTCTTCTGTGTCAATGAAGTGGGATTCCAGTCTTTTCGGAAGATAGTGTATCTTTGTGATCAGGATGCCTCTGAGATCTTCGTATTCTGGGCAGTCGTAGACCAAGTGATTCCAGTTCTCGACCTCCCCACACGTGCAGTTGGGGTCAGATGTGTGGGAAGAGAACTGTTGGGAGAAGGAGAATTGGAATGAGGAAATCATGCAGGAATTAAAAGTATAGTACAAGACAGAAGCATGGTGCCAATGGAGCCCTGAATCTGCCAGAGGGCAGAAAACTTGAAGAAAAAGAATATTTTATAACTGCAAAATATAAATATGAAACACAGACCCAGATAAGCAACTTAACATGTCTGCAATTTCATGTACTGTATTTATTTCAAATTAATTATTTGCCTGCCATGTTGAATACTGGAAATCAACACAAGTCGCGTTATTCACCTGATTGTATAAAACCAATCAGATGACCAGCGCTACTTGTGGGTATGTGGAATTCCTTTAGCCCTTAATTTGTGCTTAGCAGCAGCATTAATTGACTCAATTGCCTGAAGGCCAGAAGTGTCAACAGTGCATTCTCAGTAAAGTGTCTCATAATCCGTTCGTTATATGGAAATTTTCTTCATTCTACTGAAACTATTATAAATGTAATTACCCAGGGGAAATTTTAAAAAATCACTAAATAGAAAATTTTTCTATAAAAGAAGTTCATTAAACAGAGGTCCGATTTATATGTCAAAATATTTTTTGGCACCCTCCTGAATTGCCGCCCGTAAGCAACACTTACCTCGCCTACCCACTTTCGGCAGCCCTGGTCAGTATATATGTACATACGTAGATCTATGTTTTTAAGTAGGCCTGTTTCATAAAAATGGTTACTAATGATGAAATTGTTGATTTCTCTGGAACTGGCAAAGGGGATATTTTTCTCAAACTTCAGTTTTAATTTCACGTGATTTTAAAAAAAAGTATTGTTCATAAGACTCATTCAGACATATCAGTGTTTGAATTTCTCATGAAGCCATGAGACACATTCATATCTTATGGCTTCATGAACAAATCAGAATGGATGAGTTAGGCTATGTAGCTTTATGGGGACCTACTAAGTGAAATTATTCTTTACTGCTTAAATTTTTTTTTTTTTTTTTTTTTTTGTAACCTTTGATTTAAAATTAGTAGTGAAGTTATTATTTGGGATTGAATTGGTGTAGAGAAGGGCAAGGAGTTTAATGAAAGAAACAAACGGGTGGTATTACCAAGAAAGGCTTCAGTTCTGCAATTTGCAATGTCTGGAGACTTCAGACATGAAATGATCTGATTAAGGTATTTAAGGCTTTGTATGAATTGGTTAAACTCAGTGGTGATGGCATTCTTCCTCTTGCTTAGATTACAATTTTATGTCCCTATGTGAGGGGACATAAATTCAAATCGAGGAAGGATAGTTGCAGGATAGACGTGAGGAAGTTTGCCTTCAGCCAAACTACCCTCTTCCATCTGTTGTTGTAGAGGAGGGTAGTTTGAAAAAATTCAAAGGAAGAACTAGACAGATTATTGGAGGCAATGAGCAGGTGATCTGGAAGGTTTTTTTTTTGTTGTTGTTGCTTTTTGAACTTGCTGTCTTGCATCATTTGCTATTGCTAATACTACTTTATCCTTAAGAATTCTGACATAAAGTAATCATGGTGTTTTAAATCATAGTGGCCATTCAATGGAACCCCACTGTCCGATCCATCAACCTGAAAACTTTTTGTTCAAGACTCCATGGACAGTTTTTACATAGTGATCTGGTGTTCCTTCCTGCATAAAAAAAGCAATGACGAATATTGATTTTGGACTGCATTAAGAATGATTTTGTCTTTTAGCAGTCTTAGGAAGGTTTCTCCTATCACATTTACCTCAAATAAAATGGTCTGCAAATGCCTCCTGTCCAAAATCCAGTCCAGACTGTCAAACCTGTAGCATTTTAAATTGCATGTTAAATTGAACAGCTGTTAAGAAAGTAATAAATGCAGTTATGGCATTTAACAGTTCCATTTATTTTAAAAGTGGCTTCATCAGTCCACAAAATATTTACAATGATATCTAGGTTTGTAACACTTGATGATGCAACACTTCAAAAGAATGAAACAAACTATTCAGCAGATTTCAGTCTTCTGTAGGGATCATTCTTATTCACACTTTTTAGAAGCATGGAATGATGAACTCTATATTTAAGTTCCTTTATGATTCTGTTTAAGCTTATCTTAGATATTTTAAATCCCAAACTTTGTTTTTTTTAAGATTTTTTCAGACTTCTTTTGATATCTTCTCTTACAAGTTCCAAATTGGCAGATATCTGTGGGATACAATGGCTACCATATTTTGATAGATTATGTACTGTTCCCACTTCAGACCTTTTCATATTTTCATTTATGGTCCTTATTGCATATGGTTTACTTCCAAAAAAATTTGTACTGCTGTGCAACACTTGCAGCATTTTCATATTTTGTATGCCACTTTGCAATTTTGATCCTCTTTTTCCATTGTACGGTTAATGGTACTTTTCCTATGTTAAAATTTTTATGAAACAATTAAAAAAAACTAATTTTCAAAAAAGTTATACATCAGCAGATATTCAAAATAGTTTCCTTGCTCATGGAGCACCCTGTATGTGAGTGGTTGGCAACCTTTTTCTGTGGCAGGTCACATCTTCCTTTTCAAATTTTTTTTTTAATTGGTCATAACAGTCGATCAGTAATGAAAACTTCGTAGTGTAGAATATAATTAATAAATAAATAAAAAAAATCATTTATAAATCTTTTATTTTTAAATTCAGTTCTAAATACATTTATTTATATGTGCATATAGTAATAATAATAATATTTAATGACACATTTTTTAAATAATATTTTTAGTAATGAAGTGTAAGAATTTTTAATGGCATCCTTGATGCTGATTTTTTTAGGAAGGTTTACTAAATCTGGTTGGTATTTTGCTACTTTCAACACTCTGAATTGTCTCTTGTTAGCCTGCTTTGTAATGGATTTAATACCTATTTCATTTGCAAAAATATTTGTTTGCACATGTAGGAAGAACGAAATGCAGATAGAATGGCAATTGAAATTGTCTTCATACAGCAAAATTTTGGCAAAAGAGAAGACCAATGTTCAGATATTGCTTTTAATTGATTTTAATATTGTTTTCTAATTCATGGCACAATTCTTTGAATTTAGTTATCCATAAATCAGTGGAGTTCCCTGGGGTTCAGTGCTGGGCCTATTGTTTTCTGTGTTTATTATATTGATGAAGGTATATCAGGCTTATTGTCTACGTTTACAGAAGATACAAAGATTGGCAGGGTGGTTAATGACGGTAATGGGGTATGTTACTGCAACAAGATCTAGAAAAATTAGGCAGATGGGCTGAGAAATGGCAGTTGAGGTTTAACATTGACAAATGCAAAGTACTGCATATGGGTAGCAATAATCCCAGATTAATGTACCAACTGTGCAGTACTACACTCAGGTTAGTGGAAAATGAAAAAGACCTGGGGGTAATTGTGTAGTCAGATATGTAGTTCTCTGGGCAATGCAGACAGGCTGCTAGGACAGCACATGTGGTTTTGTCATTGATTTATTGGAATTTTTCTAGCAAGTATAAGGAGATGATTATTCCATTGTGCAAGGCAGTGGGCAGGCCACATCTTGAATACTGCATACAGGTCTGGTGTCCTCATTTTAAGAAGGATATAAATCTGCTGAGTGGGTACAGATAAAGGCAATGAAATTGGATAAGAAAGCTCTGCTCTTACCAAGAAAGGCTACAGTTATGCAAATTGCGGTATTACACACACACACACACACACACACACACACACACACACACACACACACACACACACACACACACACACACACAGGGGCATAAATATTAATTGAGGAAGGATGGTTGCAAAGTACATGTGCACAAGTTAGCCTTTAGCTAGCTGGTGGTTGATTGTTGATCTGTTGTGGAATTGGATAAATAAGCTTGCTTTCTTGCATCATTTGCTACTACTAATATTAATAACACCATACAGTAAAATCCTTCATTGCTGACTACTCCCCCATAGGAAGTAGCTGTTTTCAGTGACTCTATTGCCAAGGGAAGTGAAAAATATTTTTTGTAAAAATGATATGTGAAATAGATACAATGAATATGGTAAAAGTTGATGTTGTAGATTAGTAGTTCCCAAACTACTGAGATATACAGACCCTTTCAAAGATCAATAAAAGTTTGCAGACCCCTATGCATATATATATATATATATATATATATATATATATATATATATATATATATATATATATATATATATATATATGTGTGCATATGTTTCTCTCTGCTTGTATATATGTATGAACACTGGGTTTTCTGACAAGAAAATTCCAAGTTTTATGTTTAAAATGACTCAATTTATTCTTATTTTTACATAAATATATAATAATAACTTTATTTATCATCAATTTGCTATACATAGTAATTTGACCAGTTTCCAGAGGGTCCGTTTTGGGGATCCCCTGGAACTGGTCTATGGACCCCAGTTTGGGAAACACTGTTGTAGACCAACAAGTATTTGAGGACAAGTACGTGACAATGTTAGGATTAAAGCCTGGATGAATACAGACTAATAGCTTAATGAATGCAAAAGTTATTTTTTGCATTCATTCTGTTGAACATGCAGCATCCTGGAAAGCAATGGTATCAGATTACAAGGCCTTCTGGAGGTCATCATGAGACAAACACATGCAGAGACTGGTGTTGGAGTTGCTAAGAGCAGAAACAGCTGCACATATACTTGCATGTATACTAATGCTAGGAGTATAGTAAACAAATTTGATGAATAAGTACAGCAATACCCCACTTAACGAAGTAGATGCATTCCAGTACTTTAGTTCATTATCGGAGGTAGAAATACCATATAAAGAATATGGATATGTTCCTACACTTAAAAAAGAGGTACAAATTGTTCAAAATAAATTTATTTGAAATGAGAACATACATATTATATTATAAAATACAGCCACTCCCCGACTTACGTATGGGTTGCATTCCGCGAAACTCTACGTAAGTCAGAATTTCCCCCATGCTTGTGCAGCACTCTCAACTGTGCTCACTGAATTGATTGAATCAAAAAAAAAGAAATGTTCGATGAACATGTGAATAGAATTATTTATTGTATTTATTCAATTTTTTATCTCATGCGCAGGAAAAATTACAAAAGCATGCAATTTAAAAAAATTTCAAAATTATAAAATTACAAAAAAAGAGAGGAGACAAGCATAACATCAGTAAGTTTTACCTCTAGATCATTGTTGCCAGAATCGACATCATCAGCTGATAAGTATGCCACTTATCAGCTGTGGCGAGGTTGAGGGCTGTGGAGATTTAGAAGGGGTCGGCGGCTCAACCTTACAAAGAACATGTTTATGGATGACTGGATGGTGGCTTTTTTCTTTTCATCGTGGATTTCTTTGTAGCAAGCAAGTATGTTATTCACTCCACTGTAAACTTTTAAGAGTCATTCGCTGTCAGGATCCATCTTCTCAAATTTCACCATTGCCAGTGCAATTTCACGAAATTCCATTGCCATCTCTCTGTTGATGAAGTGTCCCAGCTCATCATTTGGTTCATCTTTAGCTTCGCCAGCATTTTTTTCTTCAATATCACTGCCTGCAAGTCAATAAGTTCTTCATTAGATAATATCTTTTCTTCTTCCTCTATTAACTCCTCCATGTCTTTGGCATCAACCTCCAACTGAAGTAGTTCTGCAACCTTTACAATCTTATCTGTAACCTCTTCATATGATTTGTCTTTTTCGAAGCCTTTTATGTGGCACCTCCGTAGCCAGGTGGGAAGGAGCAGCAATGCGTAGCACATGCTTCTTGATTAGACCGGGGTTCGAGCCCGTCACCACCAAATACGGAGGATGCGGAAAGGTCAGGGAATGACCACCGCATATCCCCGGAGCAATATGGCCTTAGTTGCTAATGCTCCTGAAAACCAAAAAATAACAAATAAATAACAATAGCCTTTTATGTACTAAGCACATATTTTCTTCCGTGCACCAGTTAAGCAACTTTTAGTAACTTCCACCCAGATCTTATTAATGTTTAATGACATTAATAAGGCTTAATCGTTTAATGATGGCATGGTAAATATTTTAAGATTTCAAAAAGTCTCTTAACATAAAGTTTTTCTCACCTTCTACTGTGACAATGCCTGAGCAAATGTTGTGCGTAAATAGTATGCTTTTAAATTTGAAATAACACCCTGATTCATAGGTTGGATGAGTGTAGTCATGTTTGGCGGTAGAAATATAACTCTCACGTTCGAATTGAAATCATCTAGATGTGTAGGATGTCCAGGAGCATTATCTAATAGAAGTAAAATCTTGAAAGGAATGTTGTTGTCTGTACAATATTTTTCAACTTTGGGAATGAAGCAGCATTAAAACTAATCCTCAAAGAAAGATATTGTTTGTCATGCTCTCTAGTTCAATCGGAAATGCACGGGTAGGGTGGCTTTATTGATGCGCTTAAATGCATGAGGATTTCCAGAATGGTACACAAGCAGTGGGTTTTAATCTGTAATCTCCCACTGCATTAGCCCCAATTAAGAATGTTGCCCTATCTTTTGAAGCCTTAAAATCTGGCATTGTCTTTTCCTTTTTGGCAATGTATGAGCAGTTCAGATACAGAGCAGACTCGTCAACGTTAAAATTTTGCTGCGTTGAATAGCCGCCTTCATCAATAATTTTTTCCAATACATCACAAAATTTCTCTGCAGCTGCAGAATCGGCACTGGTGACTTCACTGCATACTTTAATGTTGTGGAAACCAGCATGATACTTGAACCTATTAAACCACCCATTGCTTGCCACGAACTTGGGTTGGGCTTCGCTGTACTTATCCTTAATATCTTCATAAATACTTCTTGCAATTGCTAGAATGGCCATTAGACTCGGGGGCACTTGCTTCTGAATCTGATTTTCCATCCATATTATTAATAGCTTTTCCATCTTCGATGTAGCACCTGATCACTGTTGAATTGTGATCACTGTTGAATTTAAATGCATTGGTCCTTTAACATGTTCTTTTATACGTGCACTGTCCTTTAAAATAGTATTCTCTGTTGAAGCAGCAAAATCTAATTCCCGTGGAATAGATGACAAACTTTGTCCTGCTTCGTAATTCTTAATTAATCATCATCATTTCTAAATCAATTTTGTTTCGTTTCCAAGCACTGCCAGCACTTACACTTTCCGTTGGGCCCTTTCCCTTCACCACAGTAATAAGTAAATAGGAATGAAGAGAAGATTCTGAAAATTTATTTGTTTTTTATATGATTGAAGATTTCAGTGAAGGGGAACTAATACTACCGTGATGGGAAACTTCTAGCTTGGGGGGGGGGGATACACAGGCTAATAGATTAACAGTAGCCGCTGGCAGAGGTGAAAGTGATTCTTGCACTCCTTCTATTGGAATCAGCCGCAGCCTGGAAAACATGGTGTGGGAGATTTCAGAGACAGCCGGGAGTCATTGCGGTACAAGTAAATACATGAGCTGTGTTAGGGTAGCTAAGAATAGGAACAGGTGCATGTATACTTGCTTTTACACCAATACTAGGAGTTTGGTAAATAAATTTGATGAATTTGAGGTGTTAGTCAAAACATCAGAGGCAAATATTGTTGGGATATCAGAGACATGGAGTCACACAGACATAAGGAATGCAGAAATGGAATTTGGTGAGTACAATGTGTACAGGAAGGATAGACAAGACAGGAACGGAGAAGGGGTTATGCTATTAGTTAAGAAACACATAAAATCCAATGAAATACAGCCAGTCGACATGAGTCAACAATGCAGTGTCATTAGCATTAGCATTAGTAGAGGCATTTGATGCAAGAAAGCAAGCTTATGCAGCATCAGCAAAAAAAAAAAAAAAAAAACCCACTTCCACTTCACCCCTCTGTTCGTTAGAAATACCTGTCCAGCTGAGCCTTAAACTTATTTAGGCTATCAACTTCCACGACAAGGGATGGAAGTCTCTTCCACCAACCAACCACTCGCTGGCTAAAGGCAAATTTCCGCACATCTATCCTACATCTGTCTTTCCTCAATTTGAATTTATGACCTCTCAGGTGATTATTCTGAGCAAGAGGAAGAATCCCATCAGCATTGAGCCTGCTCAAACCATTCAAGGCTTTATACACCTCTATCAGATCACCTCGCTGGTGCCTAGTCTCCAGACACTGTAATTTGCAAAACTTAAGCCTTTCTTCGTAAGAGCACCCCTTTGTTCCATTCACTAATCTTGTTGCCCTTCTTTGTACTCATTCCAGCAGCTCTACATCCTTAGCATTAGCATTAGCATTAGTAGAGGCATTTGATGCAAGAAAGCAAGCTTATGCAGCATCAGCCAAAAAAAAAAAAAAAAAAAAAAAAAAAAAAAGTAACATAAATAAATAAAAATAACCACTTCCACTTCACACCTCTGTTCGTTCGAAATACCCGTCCAGCTGAGCCTTAAACTTATTTAGGCTATCAACTTCCACGACAAGGGATGGAAGTCTGTTCCACCTACCAACCACCCTCTGGCTAAAGGCAAATTTCCGCACATCTATCCTACATCTGTCTTTCCTCAATTTGAATTTATGCCCTCTCAGGTGATTATTCTGAGCAAGAGGAAGAATCTCATCAGCATTGAGCATGCTCAAACCATTCAAGGCTTTGTACACCTCTATCAGATCACCTCGCTGGTGCCTAGTTTCCAGACACTGTAATTCGCAAAACTTAAGCCTTTCTTCGTAAGAGCACCCTTTGTCCCATTCACCAATCTTGTTGCCCTTCTCTGTACTCGTTCCAGCAGCTCTACATCCTTCTTGAAATGAGGCCTCCAGGCCTGTATACAGTACTCTAGGTGTGGCCTGACCATTGCCTTATACAAGGGAATAATCACCTCCTTATCCCTGCTAGAAAAATTCCTATATATCATTGACAATACACCATGAGCTACTCTTGCAGCCCGTCTGCACTGCTCAGAGAACTTCATATCTGACTGCACAACCACCCCCAGGTCTCTTCTCTACCACTGTCAGTGTAGTACCACAGAGTTGATACGTTGTTCTTGGGTTGCTGTTTCCCATATGTAGTACTTTACATTTGTCGATGTTAAACTTCATTTGCCACCTCGAAGCCCATCTGCTCAACCTTTCCAAATCCTGTTGCAGCAGCATAGTGTCAGTAGTGTCCTTGACAACCCTGCCAACCTTCATATCGTCTGCAAACTTGGACATTAAGCCTGATATACCATCATCAATATCATTTATAAATACAGAAAACAATAAGGGACCCAATACTGAACCCTGAAGGACTCCACTAATAACATTAGTCCACGATGAGCAGTGTCCATTGATTACCACTCTCTGTCTTCTCCCCCTCAACCACCCCTTTATCCATAGCAGCAATTTGCCTCCAATGCCACACTGCTCCAATTTGTGCAGCAGTCTTCCATGTGCAACAGTATCAAAAGCCTTTCTAAGATCCAAGTATATAATATCAAGTTCATTCCCTGCATCCAGTTCTTTTGTGACTGCATCATAGTATCCAATCAGATTGGTCAGGCAAGACTTCCCCTTAACAAAACCATGCTGTGTCCTAGCTATAACTGAAGTCTTGTCTAGATGATCCTGCAGTGCTTCTTTAACCAGTGCCTCCATTAATTTTCCCGGAACAGAAGTTAAACTCGCAGGTCTATAATTACTTGTGTCAGCCTTTGATCCCCCTTTGTGAATTGGGGTCACATTTGCACATATTCAGTCCATGGGTACCTCCCATGAGTCCAAGGAAGCTCTCATAATTATGGCTAAGGGTTTGCTTACTTCCTTTGCTACCTCCTTTAATATAACTGGATAGATCCCATCCACCCCAGGTGCCTTTCTTGTGTTTATCTTCAACAATTTCTCCTCCACTTTGCTCTCAGTTATTACAAGATTCTCTAGCTTACTGCTAGAGTTGAATACACCTCTGGCATTCCCTTCGCTGAATAACTCCTCATGTGTGAATGTCGATGCAAAATATTCATTTAGTTTGTTAGCTACCTGAGCAGGGTCATCAACAGTTGACCCATCGATCTCAAGTGGACCAATCTGATTCAACCCCTTCCTTCTAGAGTTTACATAAGTAAAGAACTCTTTGCTGTTTTTCTTCGCATCCCTTGCCAAGGATCTCTCGTAATCTGCCTTCGCCTGCCTAACCTCCTTTGTAACTTGGTTACAGATCAACTTGTATCTATCATAGGCGTCTGTGTCACGTGTTAATTTGTATGTATCCCATGCATTTTTCTTCTCTGCCATATGCCTCATTAGTTCATGTGACATCCATTTAGGCCTAAACCTTGAACAATATTTCTTAGTTGGTATGTAAAGCCTAGTAGCTTCCAAGATAAGTTCTTTGAATGCTTCCCATTTTGAATTTGCTGTTGGCAATATCATCAGTTGATCCCACTGTATAGAATTTAAATACTGTCTCAGTCCATTGTAGTCGCCTTTACCAAAGCAATACCCCTTCCCTTTACCCCTAATGGTAGTTACCTCTTTGAGTAACTCCCACTTCAGCACACTGTGATCACTGCCACCTAGTGGTTCATTTATCTGCTGATTCTTAATGCATGAAGAATCACTACTGATAATCAAATCAAGAGTATTACTCCCTCTAGTTGCCTCACGAACATGCTGATGTAGAAAACAATCATTCAATAAATCCACAAAAGCCTTGCTACTGTGTGAGTGACCAGCCCCCAAATTCCAGTCAATATCTGGGAAATTAAAATCCCCCATTATAAGACTCTCTGATTTACTGGCCCACTCTATTTCTCCGAACAGTTTCTTATTATACTCATCAGAGTCATTAGGCCTATAGCACACTCCTACTCTCAATTTTGATCTCCCAATGCTTATGTCACACCAAACTGACTCGACACTGCACTGTCCAGCGATGTCGACTGGCTTCACTTCCTTGGATTTTATGTGTTTTTTAACTAATAGCATAACCTCTCCTCCCTTCCTATCCTGTCTATCCTTTCTGTAGACATTGTACTCCCCAAATTCCAGTTCTGCATTGCTTATATCTGTGTGACACCACGTCTCTGAAATCCCCACAGTATCTGCCTTTGATGTTTTGAGCAATACCTCAAATTCATCAAATTTATTTACTAAACTCCTAGCATTGGTGTACATGCAAGTATACATGCACCTGTTCTTTTTCTTAGCTACCCTAACACAACCCATATGTTTACTTGTACCCCAATGATTCCCAGCAGTCTCTGAAATATCCTGCATCTTATTTTCCAGGCTGCGGCTCATTCCAATAGAAGCAGTGCAAGAATCACTTTCACCTCTGCCAGTGGCTACTGTTAATCTATTAGTCCTTGTATCTCCCCAATCTAGCAGTTTTCCGACCCACCTAACACTGTCTCGATAGCATCAGCAAACATTCTTGCACCCTTTCTATTTAAGTGTATCCCATCCCTGTAGAAGCAGTCTCTCCTGTTAACAAGTACAGACCAAGCTGAAAAAAAAAATTCTACCCCTTGAGCCCTGCACAATCTTTCCAGGGCCGAATTGATTGACAGGGCTCTCATCATATACTCCCTCCTATCGTGTCTGGGCAGAATTGCAGACACTTTCAATTTCAACCCTGATTCACAGCTTTTTTTTCATCAGTGACCTGTACTTGTCAAGTAATTCCGCCGGTCTCCTACGCTTAATATCATTAGTGCCAACAAATCGGCGCCTCCGTAGCCAGGTGGGAAGGAGCAGTAGTGTGTAGCACACGCTTCTTGATTAGACTGGGGTTCGAGCCCGTCACCACCAAATACGGAGGATGCGGAAAGGTCAGGGAATGACCACCGCATATCCCGGAGCAATATGGCCTTAGTTGCTAATGCTCCTAAAAACCAAATAACAAACAAACAATAACATTAGTGCCAACGTGTACAACAATATCACCTTTTGTGCCCTTAAAAGATGATATCCACTCTACAACGTCATCAACTTTTGCCCCTGGCAGACATACCCTGGTCCTGTTCCACCTATCCTTTTTACAAAGCATGTTTCCCGTTTCCCTGACAATAGAGTCACCAACAACTACTAGTTCCTTTGGGACCGGCGCATTCTGCCTTGGGGGTTGCCGCTGTGTTGCGCGATGAACAAGTGCAAGCTCTGGCATTGGTGTGGGCAGCTGAGAGCTTGATGGGCCCCTCACTTGTAATCCTTCGAGGGCTGTAATCCTCACTTGTAATCCACCCTATCCTTCAAGCTCTCATATAGGCCCATAACAACGCTGAGTTGTCGCCTGATCTCCTTACACTCCTTGCATCGCACACATACAAGGACATCCCCCATGGCAGTTTCATGTCCCATACTTCACTGCTCCGCAAACATCAAGCAAATAGTGCATTTTAAAAGGCTGTGATTCAAAGGACAACTGCCCCCCCTTAGTTCTCCCCTGGGCCACAGCATTCCCATTAGCTTGAGCCTTTTGCTTTGCTGCTCTGGTTTGAGTCATGATTTAGATTTACTTTCAATAAAATTTCAATTTCTGTACAAAATTAAATCCTAAACTAGTATCCAAACACAGTTATAACGCTATATTTATGTTTCAGTAACGAGTGTTATCTACGAACGAAATATTTACGTTTCAAGTGTTATCTACGAAATATTTATGTTTCAGTAACGAGTGTTATCTACGAAATCCCTTTATATAACTTCCGTATCAAGTTATGTATTAATTATTTATTTTTACTAATTATTTATGTTACGTAACCTAAGTGGTTATATGTATAGTTAAAAGTACAATTTAATTGCCAATGAAGTTCGACAAGATTAATAGATTTTACTGATTAATTTTCCCGTAACAATGGCGGATATTTACGAACGATAAACACGTGTATTTGATACCCTTTCCGATACTAAGTAATACCTACAAAATCTCTATCTAAGTTACTTTAAACTTAAGTACCGTAATAGGAATATAAAGCTACTCTAGAAAATAAGTTAATATGTCAATTTAAACTAATAAAGCAGAAAATAAATCAGAAAAAACTTCTCTGTTCCAAGAGCAGCAGAAAGGCACGTCCGCACCAGCAACCTTGAAATGAGGCCTCCAGACCTGTATACAGTACTGTAGTTGTGGCCTGACCATTGCCTTATACAAGGGAATAATCACCTCCTTATCCCTGCTAGAAAAATTCCTATATATCATTGCCAATACACCATGAGCTACTCTTGCAGCCTGTCTGTACTGCTCAGAGAACTTCATATCTGCCTGCACAACCACCCCAGTTCCCTTTCATCCTCTACCACTGTCAGTGTAGTACCACAGAGTTGATACGTTGCTCTGGGGTTGCTGTTTCCCATGTGTAGTACTTTACATTTGTCAATGTTAAACTGCATTTGCCACCTCTCAGCCCATCTGCTCAACCTTTCCAGATCCTGTTGCAACAGCATAGTGTCAGTAGTGACCTTGAAAACCCTGCCTACCTTTGTATTGTCTGCAAACTTCGACATTAAGCTTGATATACCATCATCAATATCATTTATAAATACAGAAAACAATAATGGACCCAACACTGAGCAATGATGGACTCCACTAATAACATTAGTCCACGACAAGCAGTGTCCATTGATTACCACTCTCTGTCTTCTCCTCCTCAGCCACCCCTTTATCCACAGCAGCAATTTGCCTCCAATGTCACACTGCTCCAATTTGTGCAGCAGTCTTCCATGTGGAACAGTATCAAAAGCCTTTCTAAGATCCAAGTATAAAATATCAAAGTTATTCCTTGCATCCAGTTCCTTTGTGACTGCATCATAGTATCCAATCAAATTGGTCAGGCAAGACTTCCCCTTAACAAAACCATGCTGTGTCCGAGCTATAACTGGAGTCTTGTCTAAATGATCCTGCAGTGCTTCTTTATCTAGTGCCTCCATTAATTTTCCTGGAACAGAAGTTAAACTCACAGGTCTATAATTACTTGTGTCAGCCTTTGATCCTCCTTTGTGAACTGGGGTCACATTTGCACTTCTCCAGTCTGTGGGTACCTCCCCTGAGTCCAAGGAAGCTCTCATAATTATGGTTAAGGGTTTGCTTACTTCCTCTGCTGCCTCCTTTAATATAACTGGATAGATCCTATCCACCCCAGGTGCCTTTCTTGTGTTTATCTTCAACAATTTCTCCTCCACTTTACTCTCAGTTATTACAAGATTCTCTAGCTTACTGCTAGAGTTGAATACACCTCTGGCATTCCCCACGCTAAATAACTCCTCATGTGTGAATGTCGAATGTGTGAATAGCTACCTGAGCAGGATCATCAACAGTTGATCCATCGATATCAAGTTGACCAATCTGATTCATCCCCTTCCTTTTAGAATTTACATAAGTAAAGAACTCTGTGCTGTTTTTCTTTGCATCCCTTGCCAAAGATTTCTCGAGCCAATTTGGTGTGACAAACTGGCTGGGAAAGAAAAATTGAGAGTAGGAGTGTGTTATAGGCTCTAATGAATCTGAGCAGTTGTGCAGAGAAATAGCGTGGGCCAGTAAATCAGAGTGTCTTATAATGGGAGATTTTAATTTCCCAGATATTGACTGGAATTTGTGGGTTGTTCACTCGCACACTAGCAAGGCTTTTGTGAATTTATTGGATGTTTGTTTTCTACATCAGCATGTTAGGGAGGCAACTAGAGGGAGTAATACTCTTGATCTGATTATCAGTAGTGATTCTTAATGCAATTAGAATCTGCAGATAAAAGATCCACTAGGTGGCAGTAATCACAGTGTGCTGAAGTGGGATTTACTCAAAGAGGTAACTACCATCAAGGGTAAAGGGAAGGGTTTTTGCTTTCGTAAAGATGACTATGGTGCTGTGAGACAGTATTTAAATTCTATACGGTGGGAGATGATGTTACCAACAGCAAATTCAAAATGGGAAGCATTCAAAGAATTAATCTTGGAAGCTACTAGGCTTTTCATATCAACTAAGAAATACCGTTCAAGATTTAGGCCTAATGGATGTCAGATGAACTAATTCGACATGTGTCAGAGAAGAAAAATGCATGGGATGCATATAAAATGACAGGTGACACAGAAGCCTATGATAGATATAAACCGGTTTGTAATCAAGTCAGAAAGGAGGTTAGGCAGGCAAAGGCAGATTACGAAAAATCTTTGGCAGAGGATGCAAAGAAAAACAGCAAAGAGTTCTTTACTTATGTAAACTCTAGAAAGAAGGGAATGAATCAGATTGGTCCACTTCATATCGATGGTTCAACTGTAACATTTTACATTTACATTCACACATGAGGAGCTATTCTGGGAGGGGAATGCTAGAGGTGTATTAAACTCTGGCAGTAAGTTAGATAATCTTGTAATAACTGAGATTAAAGTTGAGGAGAAATTGTTGAAGATAAACATGAGAAAAGCACCCGGGGTGGATGGAATCTATCCAGTTGTATTAAAGGAAACAGCAAAGGAAGTAAGCAAACCCTTAGTCATAATTATTAGAGCTTCCTTGGATTCAGGGGAGGTACCCATGGACTGGAAATGTGCAAATGTCACCCCATCCACAAAGGAGGATCAAAGGGAGACACAGGTAATTACAGACCTGTTAGTTTAACTTCTGTTCAAGGGAAATTAATGTAGGCAGTGGTTAAGGAAGCATTGCAGGATCATCTAGACAAGACTTCTGTTATAGCTTGGACATGGCATTGGTTTGTTAAGGGGAAGTCTTGTCTGACCAATTTGAGTGGATACTATGATGTAGTCACCAAGGAACTGGATGCAAAGAATAATTTTGATATCAGATATTTGGTTCCTAGAAAGGCTTTTGATACTGTTGCACATGGAATACTGTTGCACAAATTGGAGCAGTGTGGAATTGGAGGCAAATTGCTGCAATTGATAAAGGGATGGTTGAGTAGGAGAAGACAGAGAGTGGTAATGAATGGACTCTTCTCTTTGTGGACTAATGTTATTAGTGGAGTCCCTCAGGGTTTACTGGTCAATTGTTGTTTTCTGTATTCATTAATGATATTGATGATGGTATATCAGACTTAAAATCCAAGTTTACAGATGATACGAAGGTCGGCAGGGTTGTTAATGACACTAATGACAGTATACTGCTTCAACAGGATCTAGAAAAGTTGAGCAGATGGGCTGAGATGTGGAAACTTAAGTTTAACATCGACAAATGTAAAGTATTGGATATGGAAAGCATTAACCCCAGAGTAACGTATCAACTGTGATACGTTACTCTGGAGATAGATGTGTGGAAGTTTGCCTTTAGCCAGCGGGTGGTTGATTGCTGGAACAAACTTCCATCTGTCTTTGTAAAAGTTCATAGCTTAAACGGATTCAAAGAGAACTAGACAAACATTTGGAGTGAGTGGATGGGTGAAATGAGAAGGAAGTATTTTTTTTTATTTTTTATTTTTGCTGATGTTTGCTTTCTTGCCTCATGTGCCCTTGCTTATGCTAATAATGTGATAGGTATTTTAAAATATTTAAAATAATTAAGAGATAAATGTTTAAGAGAGTGATGAATTACCGAATGATAAAAAGAAAAAAAAAAAAAAAAAGCAATTAGCCAAAAATGAAGACAGCACTGATTTAAACAAGATACTTTTGAACTGGGTGAAAACTTCAAATGCACAATAAATGGCTATTGTAAGAGCAAATGAAATCCCTTGAGTAAATTAAAATTAATTTGACTTTAACTGATATTGTAGCTGGATTAGCTGACAATGAAAGATGTGTAATAAAAAAGTGTTGGGTCGAAATTTTTATTTAAGTAAATATAATATTTACAGATAATTCCAGAAAAAAAAAAAAAAAAAGCTGCTTAACATTTCTTTAAAAAAAAAGTAACTTAATAATTAATTGAAAAATAATTAGTTCTTTGTTTAAATTTAGTAATTAGTATTAGCTGCAAAATTTTGCTGCATCTGCAAAAGTTTACTGATAATAATAATAATATACATATATATAAACTAATCAAATGGAGTAGCATACATAGAAGCTGTATGTATGCTACTACTAAGTGAATAAAGTGGAAACCATAATGAAATAACATGTGCTAAACTGCAAATGCTAATTTGGTGTAATATATATTTAAAAGAATAGTAGTACCAAAAAAAAAAAAAAAAACTAAAAATATATAGTAATAAGACAGAGGTTAATGACCATGAAATTTAGGAATCCAGAAGAACAGGCAAATGCTGAGAATAACTTAGAATCAGATGATTAAAAAAACAAAAAAACCTACTGAAGAGACTACCTTAAGGTAAAAAAAATTATAGGGTATATCACAAAATTCATTGGAGAACTATATACCAAATGCAACAGAAATCTCAATTAGTAATTGAGAAATGGCAAATAAATTAAATTAAATAATAATAAATTAAAAAAATAAATATAATAGTATTGCCTGTTGTGACTAATATTAAAAGTAAATTGCAAATATTGTCCACCACAGAAATCTTGGATCACCAGAACCATCTGAGTAAGCTGAGGTCTAAGCTGAGAGATATATTACATATACAGTATAACAAAGAAAAAAAGAAGAGTAAAATGAAGAAATGTTGGCCATGACTCTTATACTCTTCAGATTTCTGCTGAGATATCATGACAGATGTAAGGAATTTCCCAAGTTTGAACAGTACAAGCAGTTTGAACTGTTTGTACTGTTCATTCTTGAAACATTTTAGTTTTATCATTTATTATTGTAGCATTTTATAATTTTATGTTTATTGACTTTCATTTAATTCTGTGCCAGTAATAAGTGTCTTAAAACCATTTTAGGCAGAAAATCATTGCCATCAGTTGACACATGGATGTGGATACCCCAGTTTGCTAGTTGCATTGCAGGTAAAATTTTTGTATTATTTTTGAAAAAGTGACTGAAGGTGATTTTTATCAAAAAATAGTATGTGCAGACATGTGAGAATTGATCAGCAAAATGCAAACTATGAAAAGGTTTAACCTTAATATGTTACTGTAATATTTCTCTCTCTCTCTCTCTCTCTCTCTCTCTCTCTCTCTCTCTCTCTCTCTCTCTCTCTCACACACACACACACACACACACACACCCCACCACCACCAAATGTTTTGGAAATTTTTAAAGTTGAAAAAGCTACCGGTGTATGTTGATTATTTTTTTATTCTTCTTTTCCTGATGAGAAAATTGAAGAACAGAAATAGAGTTTCACTGTAGTAGACAGCACAAAATTTGGACAACAAAATGACATGAGAAAAATTCAACAAGCCAAGCAGAAATGTTTTATAAGATGCTGTGTATTATTTATTCCTGGTGAAAGTGACTATTTCTGTTCTTAATTGCAATAGTGAACTTAACCTCGTATATATAATATAGCCAAACTATAAGGACTAGTTCATATATATATATATATATATATATATATATATACACGAGGACCGGTATGAAAGTATTGCCTCCCAATTTTTTGCTTTCAAATGTGGTGCTGTAGATCATTTTGCATGTCACTGGTTTCGGCATGAAACTAGATACCTCTAGTGTGGTCACTAGAGGTATCTAGTTTCACCATACTGAGTGGTGCTGTGATCGGTCTCATGAATGCAGCACATGGATAGTTTAAAATGGTGGATGTTACAGATATACATATCAAGCAGAGTGGTGATTGAATTTCTTACCAAGAAGAAGTGATGCATAGCGAAATCCATACACATCTCAAAAATGTTTATGTTGACAATACTGTAAATGTGAGTACAATTAGACATTGGGTAAGACACTTTAAGAGTGGGGGAAAGTGACATTGTTGACAAGCCCTGAAGCAGCACCGACTAGTGAAAAAAGACAAAAGAGCTGGCTAGATGTGCTAATCAAAGAGGACTGCTGCATCACAACACGTGAATTGTGTGATGCAGTAGGTATAGGGAAACCTGCCATGATAACCATCATAAAGGAACTAGGCTACAACAAGGTTTGTGCCCAGTGGGTCCTGAAAATCTGACACACAAGCACAAAGAAGCCCAGAAAGTCATCTATGTAGAACTTCTCCAGCACTACAAGAGTAAAGGAGAAATTTTTCTTTCACGCATAGTCACAGCCAATGAAACCTGGTTCTGCCATCATGACCCTTAAACGAAGAGACAGTCAATGGAATGGTGCCATCAAAATTCACAGCGCAAGAAGAAGTTCATAAGACAGCCTTCTGTTGGTAAAGTCAAGGCAACAGTGTTTTTGGACAAAGATGTGGTCTTGCTTGCGGACATCTTGGAGCATGGCACCACAATCAACTCAGATTGATATGTGGAAATTTTGAAAAAGGAGAGCCTGCATCCATAGAGTTCGACTGGACAAAAACCTTAATGAGGTTCTTCTTCTCCATGACAATGCACCACCCCACACCAGTCTGTGCACAATGGAGGGGCGTCTCCATAGCTAGATGGGAAGGAGCAACAGTGCGTAGCACACGCTTCTGGATTAGACCACGGTTCGAGCCTGTCGCCACCAAATACGAAGGATGCGGAAAGGTCAGGGAATGACCACCGCATATCCTGGAGCAATATGGCCTTAGTTGCTAATGCTCCTAAAAACCAAATAATAACAACAACAGCACAATGGAGGCCATTGCAAAACTGGGGTGCACTGTTCTTCCTCACCCCTCTCTTAGCTCAGATCTTACATCTTCTGATCATCACCTTTTTAGCCTGCTGAAGGATGCACTTCGTGGAACCCGTTGTGCTGATGATGACCAGCTCAAGTATAGTGTTCATGAAGCCCTCCAGAGCAAGAGTAAGGACTTTTACAGGATTGGAATACAGTGTCTGACTCAGAGATGGCAGAAGTGCATTGAAAATGATGATTAAATTTTCTTTGTGGAAAAATAAGTGTTTGTTAATGATTGAGGAGTAATTGTTGTAAAAGGCATAGTTCTAGGAATTAAATTTTCTGAATCAAAAAATAGGAGGCATTACTTTTGTACAGCTCCTCGTATATGCCGAGGTAGCGGCTAAGTTCACCTGTCGGTTTTTGTGAAATAGAGTGCTCCTTCAGTAAGATCATCGCTTTTTCATACCACACAGCAGGGGCCAAATTGTGGCTCTTTGACATATAATGTATGTCTCGCAAAAATATGTTGGCTGAGCTCCTTTTTGCATTACAATTCATATAAAAGGTAAATAAAAAATTGTCAAGCTTTATAATTATTTACCGGGTATAAACTGAGAGTCCACTGGATTAAAATGTAAGTTTAATGTTCATGGTGAGTAAATATATTTAAGAATTTAAATCCTAATTTTAATGCTAGATTTGAGTCAGGGATTAAAGAAATTTTGGATTAGCAAGGATTACAGAGGAATTGTGCTAGAGAGTCAGTAATCGTACAGGCCGATGCTGACAATGTTAGTTTTAGTGGACACGGCTTGTGATCACGTGATTGTGGTGTGTGTGGCAGTGTTTTGCTGGCAGTGAAATTAGCGGGGTGTTAGCATGATACTGGGTGCTGTTTATTTTGGTTGCATTGTGCGTATTGGAGCTTATTGTTTCTTTTCACTTTAATATTTTTAGAAGTGTCTATGCAAATTTTGTGAAGGAAGATGGTGTCATCAAATAGTAAGAAGCAAAAGTATGAAGATGAAAAAAGAAATTTTAAGCCAGAGTGGGGTGGAAGATTTTGCATTCACCATTAAAGGAGGTAAACCTTTGTGTGCCTTATCTGCAATGTGTCATTCAGTCATTACAAAGCCAGTAACTTGAAATGCCACAGTCACAAAAACTTTCATCTGGTTATATACCTAAATCAGAATTATGGAAAAACAAGTTAACTGTGTTTAAATCATCACTAAATAGCCAGCAGGCACTGTTGACAATGTTCAGTAAGGAAGCCAGTACAACGACTGAAGCTAGTTTTGTTATATCATAGAATATTGTTTATGCTAAACACCCATATTCTGATGGCGAATTTGTTAAGAAGAATATAGCTAAAGTTGTTGCAGTGTTATACCCAAATAACACAAAACTTCAGCAACTAATAGCACAAACACCAGCTTCACGCCACACTACACAGAGGCATATCTCCCAGATTAGTGCTGATGTTGCAAGAAAAATGTAAAATGAATTAAAGAATTCCTTTGCATTCAACTTAGCTCTTGACGAATCTACAGACATACAGACAACCCACAACTGGCAGTATTTGTTCGTTATGATTCCTCTGATGTAACTGTGAAAGAAGAGATGTTGGGCTTAGTGGTACTAAAAGAAACAACTCGTGGTGTTGACATTAAAAATGCGCTTGACAGAGCCTTAAAAAATGCTGATATTCCACTGAATAAAATTGTCAGTGTTGCAAAGATCTGCAGTGGTGGGGAAAAATGCAGGATTAATTGCACTTATGAAAAGTGATCCTAGCTTTCCATAGTTTTTCCCTGTTCATTGCATTATTCAACCTGAACACCTAGCAGCCAGATACTTCAAGTATCAAGATGTTATGAAATCTGTTCTTGAAATTGTCAATTTCATAAGCTTAAAGGGGAAGACACACCGACAGTTCAAAAATTTTATTGAAGAACTGGAGCTTGTAGATAAACCTAGTGATGTCTCTTTCTACTGCATTGTAAGGTGGCTGTCAACCAACAATGTCTTAAGTAGGTTCGTGGATCTGTTGTAGCTTATTATTACTTTTCTTTAAGAAAAGAAAAGATTCTATCCTCAACTGGAAAATGATGAATGGATGCAAGATCTAATGTTCCTTACTGATATAATGAATCATCTACAAACTCTCAACTTGGCACTCCAGGGGAAGGATAAGATTGTTTCTGATCTTACTCAGACAATTTTCAGCTTTCAGAATAAAATAAGAGTTTTTCAAAGCGACATATTGTCAAGAAACATTAGTTACTTTCCCAATCTCAAAAGGAGAGTAAATACATTCCCTGATATTGAAATAAAAGACCACAAAGATAAATTACAAGGACTGCTTGATAATTTCCTAGACAGGTTTAAGAACTTGCAGAAGCTGAAGCCCTGCTTCACCTTTCTTGTAAATCTATTCATGGTTGATGTGATCAATGATGGTTGTCTAATTCTTAAACCTCTGGTTACAGAATCGTCTGCTGTGGAAGTGGAACTAATAGAATTGCAGGAGGACCTGGGTCTGAAGATGATCCATAAATCCCAGTCTACAGTTCAGTTTTGGAAACAAGTTCCAGAAATAAAATATCCTGAACTGAAGAAAACCAGTGTGTGACTCATCTCAATTTTCAGTACAATATACTGTGAATCACCGTACTCTTTAATGAAGTTTGTGAAATTGAAGCATCGTACAATCCTTACAAATCAACACCTGACAGAGCTAATTTGTACAGCCTTGACAACACATTAGCTGGAATTTAAATGATTCACAGCCAAGATGGAGACTCACAAGACCTCTGCTAGCAGTAAATAGCCTGATAATTATAGCAATGTCTGTTAGTGTCATAAAAATATTATGATAAGACTATAATTTTGTAAGGTGGTATCTGATTAAAATATCTCTAATTTTATTGGTTTACACATTTTTCTCTATGTTTTGACTGGATATTTCTTAAGACAAATAAATGTCATTTAAAATATCTGTTTTTACCCTTTTATTTTTTTTATTTTTGGCAATCTCATTTAATGTTAATGAAAATGCAAATTTGCATATTTTTCTAAGATGTTTCCATAGTTCATTATCATGTTAAATGTGCTCAACATAGTTAAAACAATAATCAATCAGGATTTTGAAAACATTTGGTATATATCTGTGTACTTTGTGATTATTGAAACTAATACAAATTAACAGTTTAAAAACTACATACATGAATAAATATTATTATGTACATGTATTTCTTAATATTTATATAATTTTTTTTAATAAAATGTGCATGTAACAATAAAAATGTGTGTGTGTGTGTAATATTTGTTCATGTCTTGTGGCTCTCAAACATCTGAAGTTTATCGGATGTGGCTCTTACGTTAAGCAAGTGCAAGAATGGGCAAAATGAAAGATTTAAATAACTTTGAATGTGGCATGGTAAGTGACAGCAGATGTGCCAGCATTAGTATCTGTAAAACAGCAACCTTGCTGAGATGTTTTTGCATAATTCTGTCTCTAGAATAATATCCAGCAAATGGCAATCTTGCGGTTGGAAATAGTTCATTGATGCAAGAGAAGAATGGGATCGACAAAACATGCAGGTTAACAGAAAAGAAACAGTCCAGTACTAACCAAAGAAGCATTTTATAATGCATAACTTGTTGTACCTTGACTGTTGCAGCTAATGACTGAACTTTGTTCCAGTCTCCTGACAATAAAAGCGAGAAGGTACTTTAATATCTCATATTGCTAGGATTATTACACATCAAATATTTCACCTTTAAATGATTTCATTTATTCATTCAACTTCTGTTTTCTGGAACAATCTTTCTTCAAATGTATTTCCTGAAAATTACAATCTACAGGGAAAAAAAAATAAAACCCCTAAATTGATGGAACAACAATTGATTACACATTTGCATTCAGACAAAGAGTAATCATTTGTTGAAATAACCCTTCACCTAGTGTTGTGGAAGTAGATAGTTTGAATAAATTTAAGAAAGGTTTGGCCAAATTATTGAAAAAAATGGGCAACTAAAAGATTTTTTTTGCTGGTGCTGTATAAGCCTTGCTTCCTTGCATCATATCACCAAGACTACCAATTCAGTGGGTAAGTTCCTCCTTGAGCAATTGCCTAGAATACATCATGGAATTCATTTGCTACTTTGGTGTCAGGATTCCGGCTTTATGGTGATATGCAAACTGTAAATTTTTTTATGTGTTTTGAACTTATCAAGCCGACCAGACTGGCTGCAGGCTCCTCCATTGGGCTCCTGCCTTAATGAGTTTTCAGATGACTAAATAAATTAATTATTTCTTTGTAATAAGATACTGACTGAGTGGTATATGGTGCCCTATCAGCTCACCACACACATATCTTCTTGTCAGTTAACTTTTTCAGGAGTACTTGCATAGATCTATGTTTTTCATATATGGGCTCATGGGGTGTGTATGTAGATCATCTACCTTTGTTCAAGATAATTTACAGTGTATTTCAAATAAAATGCCATTTACGTGTGAATTTGTATTGAAATCTGACCAGAACATTCTGTCACCTCTTATCTGCATTTCCCCCTATTTTGATAACCTTGTACCCTTAAGTGAATGACACGAGGCCCAGTTTTCTATTATTCATTGAGATTTTATATTAGTGCACCTTGGTTCTTTCTCACCTTTGAGGAAGAACAAACCTTCCTCATTCATTTTATTCAGTCTCTTCAGCACTTCACACTTCAATTAAATTTCACCTTAGATGTCTAGTTGTCAAAGCTTACAGTCCATACCTTCTATGTGCATTGATTTTCAATCATCACTAATCTGGTTGCCCTTATTTGATCCCTCTCCAAAAATTCTGTTCTTTTTTTTAGATGTAGTCTCCAGACCTGAATATTTCCAAATGTGGTCTAACTGTCCAGCACTGTTCACTGAAGGACCCTACTTGGTATACTGTTTCACTCTGAACACTAACCATTTTTGACAACCTTCTATTTGTTATCTCTTAGCCACCTAGCACCAGCATAGGATCTTACTTTTAACTCCAACTCTCAGTTGATATAGCATCCTGAGGAATGGTGTTAAAAGGTTTACTAAAGTCTATATATGTAATGGCAAAATAGTTGCCTGCATCAAATTGTTTAATGACTACATCATAGTAACTTGCCAGATTGATCAGCATGACCTCCTCTTAATGAACCCATGCTGGAATATATTCAAGATATCATTCCTGTCAAGATAGCCCCATATGCCATCCATAAATATAAATTCCGTGATCTTTCATAAAGAGAAATCACTAGTTGGCATATAGTTCCCAACCTTCTCTTTAGCATCACCTCTGTGGATTTTGGAGATATTAGCACCTCTCCAGTCCAAGAGAATCTTTCCAGTCTAATAACATTCTCCTTATCATTTCCAACAGCTTGAGGCACTCTTATGCAGTCTTTGTAATTATAATTGAATATACCGTCCTCCCCTGGAGCCTTTCCTTCCCTAACCTCAGTAGCTTTTCTAGCAGATGTTTCTCTGAGATCATTTTAGCAAGTGCTTCTCTGAAAAAATATATAATTTATTTTACAACAATCTAACTAATTAACATTTCCCAAAGATTCAAATTTGCTTTCAGCTGTAAACCTCGTTGAAAAGTATTCATTCATTTGTAGCCAGTTAATGGGCCTGTTTGATTTACTCTCTCCTTTGATTTTGACCTTCCACTGCAACTAGTTAATGGACCTATTTGATTTAATCTCTTCTCTTTTATATTCATATATGAGAACTCCCAATCCTATTTTTTATGTGTCTTTGCTAATGATTTCTTGTAATGAGCTTTCATCCCATAAGTGGTTTTGTTATGTATCCCCATATAATGTTCATACAAATCAGAATATTGTGCTTTTTCATAACTGTTCCATGCTTGTTTCTTTTGCTTAATTAAACTCTTAACCTTACTTATTGTCCATTTTGGCATCCTATTTTAAGAACCTTGATCACTGGTATGAATATATTTGTGGCTTCAATAATAAATCCCTGTGATGTTTTCAGGGATATATTTTTATCTGATATCATATAGTAGTCTCTCCATTTAATTGAGCTGAAGAATTATTTCATTCCATTATCTTCTCCTCTCTAGAAATTGAAGCTCTTGCCCTTTATATTTGACCACATAGCTTTCTTTAGATACAACCCATTTTATAGTAGGCCACAGCCTGTTATTGGTTTTCCAGTGTCAGTTTTTGAAATGGTTAGGCTGCTTAGTTAGAACTGATTTAGGATGTTAGATCCCCTTGTACTCTGTTGGACATACTGGAATAAGTAGACTCATCCAGTTTATTTAAAAACTGTTACTGTGTAGCCTATTTTCTGTCTATAAGGAGAGCCTCCCATAGTGAAACAGTTGTGCTTGCTATCCCATTGTCTGCAAATTGTTCAGAATATGCACATCTCCATGGACTTGAGATGTGCAAATGTGACCCCATTTCACAAAGGGTGGATCGAAGAGCGACACAAGTAATTACAGACCTGTTAATTAACTTTTATTCTGGGGAAATTAATGGAGGCACTGGTTAAAGAAGTGTTGCAGGATCATCTAGACAAGACTGCAGTAATAGTTCAGATACAGCATGGGTTTGTTAAAGGAAGTCTTGTCTGACCAATTTGATTGGATACTACAATGAGGTCACAAACGAACTGGTACTGGAAAAAATAATTTCGATATCATATTCTTGGATTTCAGGAAAGCTTTTGATACTGTTGCACATGGAAAACTACTGCACAACTTGGAGCAGTATGGCATTAAAGGCAAGTTACTGCTATGGATAAAGGGATGGTTGAGTGGGAGAAGACAGTGGTAATCAATGAACACTGTTCTTCATGGACAAATATTATTAGTGTAGTCCCCCAGGGTCCATTGTTGTTTTCTGTATTTATCAGTGATATTGATGAACGTATGTCAGGCTTAATGTCCAAGTTTGCAGATGATACGAAGGTTGGCAGGGTTGTTAATGACACTAATGACAGTATGCTGCTGCAACAGGATCTAGAAAAGTTGAGCAGATGAGCTGAGAGGTGGCACCTGAAGCTTAATGTTGACAAATGTAAAGTACTGCATATGGGTAGCAGTAACCCCAAAGTAATGTATCAACTGTGTGTAACTACATTTAGGGTTGTAGAGAATGAAAAAGACCTGGGGAATAATTGCTCAGTCAGATATGAGGTTTTCTAAGCAGTGCAGACAGTCTGCAAGAATAGCTCATTGTGTCTTGTCAATAATATACAGCAATTTTTCTAGCACTGGTCAAGGTGGGGCCTGACCATTGTATAAGGCAATGGTCAGGCCCCACCTTGAGTACTGTATAAGGTCTGGAGGCCTCATTTTAGGAAACATGTAGAGCTGCCTTTAAGTTTAAGCAAGAAAACATGCCTCTACATGTTTTCTTGCTGCCCTTCTCTACAGAGGAGGGCAGCAAGAATGGTGAATGGAAGGGTTGCTCTTACAAAGAAAGATTTAAGTTCTGCAAATTGCAGTGTCTGGAGACTAGGCACCTGCATGATCTGACTGGGGTGTATAAGGCCATGAATGGTTTGAGCAAGCCCAATGCTGATGTGATTCTTCCTCTTACCCAGATTAGTCACCCAAGGAGGACATAAATTCAAATTGAGGAAAGACAGTTGTAGAATAGATGTGCAGAAATTTACCTTTAGCCAGCATGTGGTTGATTGCTGGAACAAACTTCCATCTGTAGTTTTAGAAGTCAACAGCATAAATAAATTCAAGGCGGAACTAGACAAACATTTGGAGTTAATGAATGGGTGAAATAGAAAGTTTTTTTTTTTTTTTTTTTTTGGCTGATGCTATATAAGCTTACTTTCTTGCATTATATGACTCTGCTAATTCTAATATTTGAACATGATGAAAAATGTTAGAAATACTTTAAAAAAAATCATATTGTAAAAAACAAAACAAAACAGGGCTATTTTTTTTTTTCATTTATTTTTCCCACAGCTAACCATTTTCTCCAAGGCTTTAATTCTTAATGCCTGGTGAACATAGTTTTTAAAAATTCAATTTTCAAGACAGTCTTATAACATAGTTATGTCATCAGTTGCAAAAATTGAATTAAGAAGCATCCCACTGTAGTCTCCAGAAAATAGCATTAGCATTAGCAAAGGCACATGATGCAAGAAAGAAAGCTTATATAGCATCAGCAAAAAAAAAAAAAAAAAAAACCACCCTTATTTCACCCATCCACCTGCTCCAATTGTTTGTCAAGTTCTGCCTTAAATCTGTTTACGCTATCAACTTCTACAATAACAGATCAAAGTTTGTTCCAGCAATCAACCACCCGCTGGCTAAAAGTAAACTTCCGCACATCTGTCCTACAACTGTCTTTCCTCAATTTGAATTTATGCCCTCTTAGGTGATTATTTTGAGCAAGAGGAAGAATCCTATCAGCCTTGAGCATGCTCAAACCATAGAAGGCTTTATACACCTCAATCAGAATACCTGGCAGGTGCCTAGTCTCCAGACACTGTAATTTGCAAAATTTAAGCTTTTCTTCACGAGAGCAACCCTATGTTCCATTCATTAATCTTGTTGCCCTTCTCTGTACTCATTCCAACAGCCCTACATCCTTCTTAAAATGAGGCTTCCAGACCTGTATATAGTACTCAAAGTGTGGCCTGACCATTGACTTAAACAAGGGGATAATCACCTCCTTATCCCTGCTAGAAAAATTCCTTATATCATTGATAAGACACCATGAGCTACTCTTGCAGCCCGTCTGCACTGCTCAGAGAACTTCATATCTGCCTGCACAATTACCCCCAGGTCCTTTTCATTCTCTACCACTGTCAGTGTAGTACCATAGAGTTGATACCTTGCCCTGGGGTTGCTGTTTCCCATATGTAGTACTTTACATTTGTCAATGTTAAACTTCATTTTCCACCTCTCAGCACATCTGCTCAACCTTTCCAGATCCTGTTCCAGCAGCATAGCATCAGTAGTGTCCTTAACAACCCTGCCAACCTTTGTATCATCTGCAAACTTGGACATTAAGCCTGATATACCATCATCAATATCATTTATAAATACACTCGCACACTTACTCTCATTTTTCCTTTCCCAGTGCTTATGTCACACCAAACAGACTTAACATTGCATTGTCCACCAACATCAATTGGATGCACTTCCTTAGATTTTATGTGTTTCTTAACTTACAGCATAACCCCTCCTCCCTTCCTATCCTGTCTATCCTTCCTGTACACATTGTACTCCCCAAATTCCAGTTCTGCATTCCTTATATCTGTGTGACACTACATCTCTGATATGCTATCAATATGTCTCTGATGTTTTTAGCAATACCTCAAATTCATCAAATTTATTTACCAAACGCCTAGCATTGGTGTACACGCAAGTATACATGCACCTGTATGTTCACGCAAATATATATGCACCTGTTCCTATTCTCAGCTACCCTAACACAACCCATGTGTTTTCTTGTACCGCAGTGACTCCCAGCAGTCTCTGAAATACCCTGCATCTTGTTTTCCAGGCTGCTGCTCATTCCAGTAGAAGTAGTGCAAGAATAAACTTTCTCCTCTGCCACTGGCTACTGTTAATGTATTAATCCTTGTATCCCCCCCCCCCCCAAGCTAGCAGTTATCTGACTCACCTAACACTGTCTGCACACATCCAAATTTAAATTTGGATGTGTGGGACGTGCGCTAGTGTATAGCAGAGTAAGGGAGAGATAGATTGAAGGCTGGGGAGAAAAGTCAGGCGTATGGAGACGAAAGAAAAGACGACTCCAATGATTTCTAGTGGGGCATGCCCATGCCCCAACAGGAGAAAGTGGGGGTTGTGGGGAAGAAAGGAGACAACAGATCGTCCCCTTCCCTCCCCCCCACCAGGATAGGGAAAGAAAGTGGGTGAGGCTAGGTGCCCTACCCAGATTGCCAACTGGCAAGGTGGCAGCTTAGCTGCATTCAGTCTTGGTTTTCACAATGTGTCCAGCCAGGGCTGCTCAGGCTGAGGTTCAGTGCAGTGCAGTGCAGAGTTCGTAGTGATGAGGTTGTTATGGTCATGCTAAGTGGTTGCCAAGTTTCTTGATTGCAATAGGGTTCTGCACCTTGTGAACAAGTCTTGGGCAAACTATGTGAATTGTTTGTAGTTCTGTTCATCCTGGTTCATGGGATTTTACTGGAGCTGAATGATTAGAAGTGCTTGGAGGTCTTCGTACAGATACTAGTCGAACATCAAGTGGTCCCAGGTTTCTTGGGAGCCACATGCACATAGGGGGTTGTTTTCGATGCCTAGCATGGGGAGTTTGCTGCAGATGGCACCATGTCCAGTTAAAAGATAGTAGTTTGTAGTCCTGGTGAAAACCAGGTTGGGGACATTAGTAGAGGCATATGATGCAAGAAAGCAAGCTTATGCAGCATCAGCCAAAAAAAAAAAAAAAAAACCACTCCCATTCCCCCCCCCCCCATTCATTCGAAATACCTGTCCAGCTGAGCTTTAAAGTTATATAGGCTATCAACTTCTACAACAAGGGGTGGGAGTCTGTTCCAGCAACCAACTACGCGCTGGCTAAAGGCAAATTTCTGCACATCTGTCCTTCATTTATCTTTCCTCAATTTGAATTTATGCCCTCTCAGGTAATTATTCTGAGCAAGAGGAAGAATCCCATCAGCATTAAGCATGCTCAAACCATTCAAGGCTTTATACACCTCTATCAGATCACCTCACTGGTGCCTAGTCTCCAGACACTGTAATTTGCAAAACTTAAGTGTTTCTTCATAAGAGCAACCTTTTGTTCCATTCACCAATCTTGTTGCCCTTCTCTGTACTCGTTCCAGCAGCTCTACATCCTTCTTGAAATGAGGCCTCAAGACCTGTATACAGTACTCAAGGTGTGGCCTGACCATTGCCTTATACAAGGGAATAATCACCTCCTTATCCCTGCTAGAAAAATTCCTGTATATCATTGACAAGACACCATGAGCTACTCTTGCAGCCCGTCTGCACTGCTCAAAGAACTTCATATCTGCCTGCACAATTACCCCCAGGTCCTTTTCATTCTCTACCACTGTCAGTGTAGTACCACAGAGTTGATACGTTGCTCTGAGGTTACTGATTCCCATATGTAGTACTTTACATTTGTCAATGTTAACCTTCATTTGCCACCTCTCAGCCCATCTGCTCAACCTTTCCAAATCCTGTTCCAGCAGCATAGCGTCAGTAGTGTCCTTAACAACCCTGCCAACCTTTGTATCATCTGCAAACTTGGACATTAAGCTTGATATACCATCATCAATATCATTTATAAATACAGAAAACAACAATGGACCCATCACTGAAACCTGAGGAACTCCACTAATGACCTTAGTCGACGATGAGCAGTGTCCATTGATTACCACTCTCTGTCTTCTCCCCCTCAACCATCCCTTTATCCATAGCAGCAATTTGCCTCCAATGCCACACTGCTCCAATTTGTGCAGCACTCTTCCATGTGCAACAGTATCAAAAGCCTTTTTAAGATCCAAATATATAATATCAGAGTTATTCCCTGCTTCCAGTTCTTTTCTGACTGCATCATAGTATCCAATCAAATTGGTCAGGCAAGACTTTCCCTTAACAAAACCATGCTGTGTCCGAGCTATAACTGAAGTCTTGTCTAGATGATCCTGCAATGCTTCTTTAACCAGTGCCTCCATTAATTTTCCTGGAATAGAAGTTAAACTCACAGGTCTATAATTACTTGTGTCAGCCTTTGATCCTCCTTTGTGAATTGGGGTCACAGTTGCACATCTCCAGTCTATGGGTACCTCCCCTGAGTCCAAAGAAGCTCTCATTATGGCTAAGGGTTTGTTACTTCTTTTGCTGCCTCCTTTAATATAACTGGATAGATCCCATCCACCCCTGGTGCCTTTTTTATGTTTATCTTCAACAATTTCTCCTCCACTTTCCTCTCAGTTATTACAAAATCATCTAGCTCACTGCCAGAGTTTACTTCACCTCTGACATTCCCCTTCCTGAATAACTCCTCATGTGTGAATGTAGATGCAAAATACTCGTTTAGTTTGTTAGCCACCTGAGCAGGATCCTCAACTGTTGAACCATCAGTGGACCAATCTGATTCATCCCTTTCCTTCTAAAGTTTACATAGGTAAAGAACTCTTTTCTGTTTTTCTTTGCATCCTTTGCCAAGGATTTCTCATAATCTGCCTTTGCCTGGCTAACCTCCTTTGTGACTTGGGTACAGACCAGCTTATATCTATCATAGGCTTCCATGTCACCCATTAATTTTTATATATATCCCATGCATTTTTTCTTCTCTGCCACATGTCTGATCAGTTCACGTGACATCCAGGGACTGGGGAAATACTCTGTCGATGCCCGGTATAAATTTTCCAGTTATTTCTCCTTTGGTGGAGGTTGTCCACCTTTCCTGCCAAATGTTTTGTAGGTAGGTCAGAAGTCTTCTTTTCTCACTGGGTGTGTTGCCTAGTGGATTTGTTGTATGGTAGATATAGGTAGGAGTTTGTCCCTACTGAGTTTGTAGAGCATTCCAACATGTGTGCCTCCAGGTCAAGGGGTAGCACCCTTGTTAGTATCTGCAGTGCATGTGTGCTAACCATGTTACATGCCCTGGTCATGTTAAGAAGAATTGGACTGTGAATGGACTCCAATTTTCTCTTATTGACTACAGTGGAGGCCTTGTGAAACCATGCCCCAGAGGCATAAGTGATTGTGGGAATGAATATGGCTTTATAAAAGAGAGCCAGTGTGCATTTTTTTTAACCCCCAGTCTTGGCGGGTCACCCTGTATCCAATCAAACCATTTCCGTGTAGGTCCTGATCTTTCTTTGTATATAGTTCAGGTGTGGGAGGAATCCTTCCTCCCACACCTGAACTATATACAAAGAAATTTATTATTATTCTGAGGTGCTTTAGTTCAGGGACAGGTTTGACTGTAATGCCATGGATCTTGATCTGTGGTGGTCTTATTGGGGCCAGTGAGCCTTTTAGCAAGATGGATTGAGATTTTGTGAGGTGGTGGTGTCATACCCAGTCCATAAGTGTGGTGAGGACACGATTTTCTTAGGTTTCAAGTTAAGTTGAGTCCTTGAGTCAGCGGCCAATATTAGTGACAGATCATTTGCATAGGCTTGAGTGCGGACCTCCCCAAAGTCCATAGCCAGGAACTCATCCAGGACATAAGTCCAGAGCAGCGTGCCAAGAACTGAGCCCTGGGAACAACCTTGGCAGATTTTCCTCTTCACTTGGTGCCTGGACTACTACATTAGATAGTTTTTTTATGCAGTTATAGAGGCTGTTAGGGAGTTGAGATTGTTGCAGTTGGCCGAGGACGCTCGGCCACCAAAGGGTGTCGAACGCCCCAGCGAAGTCGACTAAGGTAACTAGGAGGTATTTCTTGTCACAGTTGTTGGCCATGTTGATGAGATTTTCCAATGCATCAACAGTTGATCTTCCTGGCTTGAAGCCATATTGATTTGGAGCAGGCATCTATGCAGCCCTGTAGTGGTCGTCTATTTTCTGACATGTTCAAACACCTTACTCAGCACCAAGAGTAGGGCGATGGGCCAATACAAGTCAGGAAGTTCTTGAGGTTTAGAATGTAAATTGTAGTTATTATGAAATATATGTAGTAGTAATAGAGGCATGTGATGCAAGAAAGCCATCATAGGAGCTTATGTAGCATCAGCCAAAAAAAAAAAAAAAACAATTTCGCACAACCATTCCCTCTACAAGTTTGTCCGGTTCCTCCTTGAATTTATTTAAGCTATCAACTTCCACAACAACAGATGGAAGTTTATTCCAGCAATCAACTTCCGGCTGGCTAAAGGCAAATTTCTGCACATCTCTTCTACAACAGTCTTTCCTCAATTCTAATTTATGCCCCCTTATGTTTGTAATCTGAGCAAATGGAAGAATCCCATCAGAATTCAGTGTGCTCAACCCATTTAAGGCCTTATATGCCTCGAACAGATCACCTCGCAGGTGCCTAGTCTCCAGCTGCTGCAATTTGCAGAACTTAAGCCTTTCTTGGTAAGAGAACCCCTTTGTTCCCCTCACCAATCTTGTTGCCCTTCTCTGTACATCTAACGGTAATGATTGAATTTTGGTAAAAACTACCTCTGGTCACTTCACGGGACCAGAGCACAAAACGTGTGTGCTGGTCCCATGAAGCGATCCATTGCTACCGAATTTCCAAGAACTGGTCTAACAGTAGGAACTAGCCGCACACCTCCCCCACCACTCGTTTTTGAGTTTTAAAGAAAACAAAAGTGCAATTCCTTATGGGACACCCTGTATTATCAAATATTTGTTTAAGTAAAATTACCAATTTTTTAATCCTTATGTTGTAATTCAGGAAGTGTATATGCTTAATAAAATCATCATTTAACCACTGATTTCCAGAGAAAATATGAAATAGTTCCAAAAACAGAATTGCAGAAAATTATTGGCCGAGATAAACCATGATCTTGTATTTTTTCTAATGATATATGTATTTCGTTTAAAATTAAAGCTGATGTCTAAAACTAGAAATCGACTTTGTTTCTCTTAAATATGTATTTAAATTTAAAGGTATAAGTTAAATTTATTTATTTGAAAATTTTGAAAAAAATTTTCTATATAATTTTAAATGTTTTTTCCATTTAGGGATTTTTTAGTTCTTATGTTAATGAATTTAAGGCTGTAGTTAGGCAGCTGAGATCAGCGAACAGAAAAAAAGACCATGATGTTGCAGATGACTGGCTGTTATTTCAGCAGACCCTTCTTACAATGCAGATTGCTGGTAAGAAAACTAGCCACACTTTCCGTCTTTTAAAACCTTTGATCATTTTTGTAAATGTGTTTTAAAAAAATACATCATGTACATTTTGGAAGAGGTTTCTAAATATAATGTAATTGTGCAATGTAGTTTTCTCAAAGTTCGTGATGTTTACCCATCCATTTGGGGGCAGGACAAATCTTTTTTTTAGAGTATGTGATACAAACCAAACTGTTACAATTGTTTATTATGATACTGTTGTTGAAAATGCTCTTCTGTAAAAGTGAGTCTGCTGTGAACAGTTAAGTTGAGGAGAATGTTCTGCATCTGCATTCTTCATGAACAAAATTTCAGTACTTCTAGATCCAGCATCATCATTAACTGCTGCTATTCATTTGAAATGTATTGTTGGTGCATGAATTCAGTACTTGTTTGTTTGATTAGGTTATCTTTTAGTTGGGGTTATAGGGCTTGGTGTTTACAGTGGTGCCCAATGTTATGAAGACCAAGGCAGGTTCTGTATAAGTGTAAAGAAAAAAGGAAACATGAATGAAACCGTTTGCTAAACTGCTTGGCAACACTGCTTTTCAAAGGAAGCCTTTGGAAAGCTATGTTGTTACTTATTTGTTGAAAACTAGAAAACAGGATGATAGTAATCTATCTTATCACTGTAATCACTGTATGATTATGATGAACAGCCTCATTGTGCTGTTTGTTTTAAGATTCATTCATTCATGTGCTTTTTGTTTAAACATTCAAACATTTCATCCTTCGTATAATATGAAACCGAATAAATTAAAATAATGATTTGGAAAAAAGAACATGCTAAACTTTGCCAATAACTCAGGACTCTCCCCCCCCTTTTTGTCAGGAAATTACCAAAGAGTAACAGTGAATTTCATGAGAGTTACTATATTTCCATCCAAATCTCTGCTTGCATCCTTTCAAGTGTTTTATAGGCTTACTTATTGTAAAAAGAGCCCATATAATTGCTGAGCATCTGTTTGGTTCCTGCAGGACTTGGATATTGTTTTGGCTGTTCTAGTGAAACAAGTGCAACAGTTGAAAAATATTCCACTTTAAAATGATACTCTCAATATATTTTGCATATTTCATAGGATGATAATGAGCAGTTAATTAAAAATACAATACAAAACAAATATTTGCTCTTTATTTTAACAAACTATTCTGTAAAATCCTGATCACATAAAAATTCACATTTAATAGTCTGCATTCATTTCCTTGGAAAATATTAAGTGAAGACTACTTAATTTGAACCAATCTTGGGAGCTAGTAACACTGAAGCATTACTCACTCCCAAGATTGATTTAAATTAAGATATTTTTAGTATCAATGATCCTCTCATAAAATAGAACAGGTTACTCTGCTAAATCCATCAGCATATACATAACAATATGCTTGCTATATGGGTGTATGGGAGACCTCAGGTCTTCTTTTTTATTAAGGAATTAAGGAAATTTCTTAATAAATAAAACTATTCCTAATGCGGTATAGTACTTAGTACCGTATAGTACTTAGAACCTATAGTACTTAGTACCATGCTTGGGTTGGAGGTTGAGAAGATGAAAGATGATATTTGTTGACATTACACTTTAAATTCTGTAGACTGTAATTTTCAGGAAATACGTATGAAGGTTGTTCCAGAAAAGGACAATTGAATGAATAAACGAGGAAGATGAAAAGTTGGTTTTGTGAGTTTGAAGTTGGACAGTAAATGGATATTGGCTGGTGGTGGCACGTGTTCGGACTGTTTTGAAAGAGAGAGCTGGAATTATAGAAGCCAATTCAGAAGAACAGTGCCCATGGAAGTATCTGTAGAAAAGGCATGCAGCAGAAACAGTCCATCTATGAGACAGTAAGTGGAGGGACTCTGTTAGAGAGGAGTCATTAATTAACCTAACTGCCCTCTTCTGAATGGAATCTAGAAGCGTGAGAGAGGTTTTGGGGGTACCGTCCCAAATTGGGAACAATATTCCATGGTAGGGTGGATTTGTGATTTGTACAGAGTGAACAGCTGTGTGGAAGAAGTGAATGCCAAGAATGAAAGAGAAAACCAAGTTTTTTAGATGCAGAGGAAGCAATATTTGTAATGTGCTTGTGCCAAGAGAGATTAGAAGTCAGGGTAATCCCCAAAAGAGATATATCATTTTGTCTAGAAATTGGGCTGTCACCAAAGATAAGCATAGGAGCAGAAGAATCCTTTTTGCGAGATATAAGACCAGACTGAGTTTCAGAAGCATTGAAATCAACTAAGTTGTCTTTGCCCCACTGGAGAATTACCTGAAGTTCGGCATTTAAGGAATTGGTAGCAGATATTTAAGAAGTTGAAGCTGATTGAGCAGAGCAAGGTTTCTCAAAATATAAAGCGGAATGCAATGTGCTATCATCAGCAAAACTATGGATAGGATTTCAAGTAAATGGAAGAAGGTCATTAATATACAAGAGGAAAAGAGTCGAGGAAAGAACTGAACCTTGGGGAACACCAGCATTAGTGGAGAAGTTAGAAGATAAAGAGCCATCTACCATCACCCTCAGTGAGCAATCAGAGAGAAAACTGGATAACCATTTACTAAAAACAGTTGGCAAACCATAAGATGGAAGCTTGTTTAGAAGACCTTTATGCCAAACATGATCAAAAACCTTTGAGATGTCAAGAGCAACTGCTTGTGTTTCATCAAACTTTTCCACTGAATTTGTTCATAAATGAGTAATATAAGCCAGAATATCTCTCACAAGTGGATCGACATTGACAGAATCCATACTGGTGATCATTGATCAGATTTAAGGTTTCTAGGTAGTTTAAGAGTTGATGGTTAATTGATTTTTCCATTACTTTAGAAAGAGTAGAAGTAATTGCAATGGGACGATAATTGGATGGGAGGGATTTGTCACCCTTTTTAGGAACTGGCTGGATATGAGCAAATTTCCAAGCAGAAGGAAAAAAACCTTTGGAATAAGAAAGTGAAAAAAGGCGGCAAAGAACAGGAGTAAGTTCAGGAGTACAGGTTTTGAGAACACGTGGAGAAATACCATCAGAACCTGGTGCTTTCTTTGCATCAAGATTCACGGAAGACCACAGGAGGTGTTGAATGGAGTGTGTTGGGAATGGTGGGAGGCGTTTTACCAAGATCATTAATACATGAGTTGGAAGAAAAATGGTATGTTAGCAGGTCAGCTTTATCTTTGGCTGAAGTGACAACAGAACCATCTGGTTTTCACAGAGGTGGGAGCAGAGATGGGCAAAAGTTACGGCCAATAGCTTTGGCAAGAGACCAGAATGCTCGGCTACCATCAGGGCAAGTTTTCTACTCTTAGTCTGTTCAAAATCTAATTTGGACTGATTAATAACTGCTTTACAATTGTAGCAGCTCTACATCCTTCTTGAAATGAGGCTTCCAGACCTGTATACAGTACTCAAGATGTGGCCTAATCATTGCCTTATACAAGGGAATAATCACCTCCTTATCCCTGCTAGAAAAATTCCTGTATATCATTGACAAGACACCATGAGCTACTCTTGCAGCTCGTCTGCACTGCTCAGAGAACTTCATATCTGCCTATAACTGGCAATATTAATATTCGTAGAGCTTTTAGAATTGGTGATTTGCCATAGATTTGCCATAATATCACAAATAGCTCATGTGAGAGTTCAAATCATGTAGGTTGGCAATAGATAGTTAAATTTATTATCTATTATAACTGCTTAGAATTTACAAACATAATGTTATAGCTTAATACGTACAATTTAAACTTAATAGGATATACAGAAGTCATATAATGTAAACTTGGTAGGAGATAAAAAATATATATACTGTAAGTTTGATTCTGATATATATATTGTGTTATTACTACATTAGAATATAAGTTTGTATAGTACTTTTTAATGAATTTTCTCCAGTTACCATTGTGGATTTTATATCTGGGGAAGTCTTGGTTGCACCATTCCATCCTCTGTGAGTCGGAACACTAAAGATTAAATGTAATAACATTATGGTTGCTACCTGTCCAAGAGGTATGGATTTGCCAGTCTGCAATGCAATGGCCAAGGGTCCAGTTCAAGATGGTCAGGTCGATGTATGACTGTCCGGTGGGCATAACACAGGTCGGCAGGTGCCCTGCTGGGTTCCAGAGTATGAGGTTGTTTGAATCCAAGAATTCTTAAAGTAGTTCTCCTTTGGGCCCAGCCTGTGGGCTATTCCAGCTGGAGGAAGATGCATTGGCATCTGTTAGTATAATTAATTTCCTCCCCTCCAGTTTGTAAAGTGCCTCCTCCAGGTAATTAAGGAAAGGTTCTAATTGCTGGCTGCAATGCATATACAAGGTTATTATGTATGTATATTTGGCCAACTAGGCCTTCTAAGCAAGCATAAGCAGCATGTTTGATGCAGAGATTCATTATTGTAGTCATGGTTATGTCAGGAGCAGTGATGACACTGGCTGCCCAGACTCTGGCAATGGCATTTCCTCCCGAGCCTGTCACATCAGTTTGAACTGAACCATTTTACTTCATAAGGGCAGACCCTTTATTGACCCTTTATAGAAGTATGGCTCTTGTATGCAAAGAATGTATATGTTGTGTTCTGCTATGATTTTTGAAAGATCATAATGGATATTGATTTGCGAGTTAAGCTGGAGTGTCTTGCTACACCTGTTATTATTCCTGTTAGGATTACTATCTAAAATCTGCTTAGTTTAATGTTTTCTTGAGGCTTTAGGTATTCTGGGCATCTGAAGGATCTTTGTATGAATGAGTATCCTTTTTCTTCTTTAATTTACAGTTGGGACAGGTCTCAGGAGAGTCTTTATTTGGGCATTCTTTGTACTGATGGCTCACTGTACCACAGTGGCCACATGTTGGGTCTTCTTGGTGGCAGGTTTTAGAGAAGTGGCCATAGACAATTATAGCATCACTGTGACAGAAAGGATTGGAAGGGAGGTAGAATTATGCTGTTAGTTAAGAAACATAAAATTTAAGGAAGTGCATACAGTTGACAGGGGTGGCCAGTGCAATGTTGAGTCAGTTTGGTGTGACATACGCACTGAGAAAGCAGAAATGAGAGTAGGAGTGTGTTATAGGCTTAAAGACTCTGATGAGTACAATGAATAACTGTACAGAGAAATAGAGTTGGCCATTAAATAAGATTGTCTTATAATGGGAGATTTTAACCGTACTGTTGACTGGAACCTGTGGGTTGATCACTTTTGTTAATTTACTGGATGACTGTTTTCTACAGCAGCATGTGCTAGAAGCAACCAGAGGAAGTAATACCCTTGATCTGATTATCAGCAGTGATTATTCATGCATTAAGAATCTTCAGGTAAAAGGACCACTAGGTGGCAGTGATTTCGTATGCTGTGGGATTTACTTTAAGATGCAACTACCATTAGGGGTAAAGGAAAGGGATTTTGCTTTTGTAAAGGTGACTATCGTGTTTTCAGACAGTTTTTAAATTCTATACAGTAGGACCACTGATGATGTTACAAACAGAAAATTCTAAATCGGAAGCACTCAAGGAACTAATCTTGGAAGCTACTAGGCTGTTCTTAATAACTAAGAAATACTCTTCAATATTTAGGCCTAAATCGATGTCAGATAAACGAATGAGATTCGTAGCAGAGAAGAAAAATGCATGCAATGCATATAAAATTATCACATGACATAGAAGCCTATGGTAGATATAAACTAGTCTGTAATCAAGTCACAAAGATGTTAGGAAAAGGCAGATTATGAGAAATCTGTGGCAAAGGAAGCAAAGAAAAACAGCAAAGACTTCTTTACTTATGTAAACTCTAGAAGGAAGGGGATGAATCAGATTGGTCTACTTGTTATTGACTGTTAATGATCCTGCTCAGGAAGCTGATAAAATGAATGAGGATTTTGCATCTGCATTCGCACGTGAGGAATTCTGTAGCTAAGTTGAGGCCAGAAATTTATCCAACTCTAATAGGGGGCTATATGACTTTGTAATAACTGAGTGGAAAGTGGAAGAGAAATTGCTGAAGTTAAACATAAGAAAGGCACGTGGAGTGGATGGGTTCTATCCAGTGATATTAAAGGAGGCAGCAAAGGAAGTAAGCAAACCTTTAGCCATAATTATGAGAACGGCTTTGGATTCAAGGGAGGTCCCTCCATAGACTAAGAAGTGCAAATATATCCAATTCACAAAGGGGGGATCGAAAGGTGATACAAGTAATTACAGACCTGCTAGATTAACTTCTGTTCTAGGGAAAATAATAGAGTCAATGGTTAAAGAAGCACTTTAGGATCATCTAGACAAGACTGCAGCTATAGTTCAGACACAGCATGGGTTTGTTAAGGGAAAGCCTTATCTGACCAATTTGATTAGATAATACGATGTAGTCACAAAGGAACTGGATGCAAAAAATAATTTTGATATCATATACAGTCAGTCCTCATATAGCACGATAGTTGTGTTCCTAGAACCCCTCATTCAATACAAAATTGTACAATATAAAACACTAGGCCCTATGGGAAAAATAGGGTTGGGTGCCGGCCACCCAAGATTGAACACACAAACCAAAACATTACCAAACACAATAAATAATCGTAATAAAATACATATTTTATTACGACTATTATGTAATAAAATATTGCTAATGCTTTTGCTTCTATCATAATTCATATTTTTTCACAATTTCATATTTTTTCCTCTATCAACAGAGGCAGACTGGCCATAAGCCTTACTGGCAAAACCCCGGTGGGCCGGAGGCCAATGTGATTTTGGCCATAAACGCTAGTATGAGAATTTTTGATCCAGTCCGCCTCTGTTTATCGATATCGCTTTTCTTTTTCTCTCTGAATCTGCAATGTCTTCACCAGGACACTTCCTTTTCACACCTTAGCTGCGCGCGTGTAGCAACTGAATAAACAACACCGTAAAGGCAGAGATACACTATTAACAATTCACATTTTACTAAAACACATTTCTAGGGGTTACTACCATAAAACAATAAAAACAATTTCCAGTTGCATTTCTGCTAGTGGAATCTGTTATAAACTGGTAGTAAACTCGATCTAATTGCATTTGCGATTATACCAATAGCTGGAATTGTGTTGGTCTTTACGTTATTATGGTGAAATGTGTTTCCCCTTCACTGATATAAAACATGTAAATACATTTTCAGAATCTTCTCTTCATTCCTATCGTGTTGCGTTCGGTTGGGGTGATTCCGCATTTGACTGCCATTTCTTGTAAACACAAAGGCGAATCGCGCATAAGCGAATTCGGTTCGTGTTATATAAGATATCGTTCCCCTATTTATAAATCATGTATGATCAAATTCGTGTAATGTAAACATGTGTTATACAAGGACTGACTGTACTTGCATTTTAGGAAAGCTTTTAGTACTGTTGCACAAGGAAGACTACTGTACAAGTGGGAGCAGTATGGCATTAAGAGCAAGTTGCTACAATGGATAAAGGATGGTTGAATGGGAGAAGAGAGAGAGTGGTAATCAATGGACATTGCTGTTCATGGAATAATGTTAATAGTGAAGTTCCCCAGAGTCCTTGTTAGGCCCATTGTAGTTTTTTGTATATATCAGTGATATTGATAAAGGTATATCCGGCTTAATGTCCAAGTTTGCAGATGACATGAAGGTTCTTAGGGATGTTAATGACAGTAATGATGAAATGCGGCTGCAACGGGATCTATAAAAGTTGTGCAGTGTGCCGAAAGATGCAACTGAAGTTTAACATTGACAAATGCAAAGTACTGCATATGGGTAGCAGTGACCCCAGAGTATCATACCAACTGTGTGGTACTACACTCAGGGTATAGAGAATGAAAAAGATCTGGCAGCAGTTGTTCTATCAGATATGAAGTTTTCAGAGTAGTGCAGACAGGCTGCCAGATCAGCATATGGGGCCTTGTCAATGATATACAGGAACTTTGCTAGCAGGGAGAAGGAGGGTGATTATCCCTTTGTATAAAGCAATGGTCAGGCCACATCTTGAATACTGCATACAGGTCTGAAGGCCTTATTTTAGGAAATATGTAGTGCTCCTGGAATGGGTAATAAGAAAGACAACAAGATTGGCACTGTTGCACATGGAAGACTACTGTACAAATTGGAGCAGTGTGGTATTAAGGGTAAGTTGCTACAATGGATAAAAGGGTGATTGAGTGGGAGAACACAGAGAATGGTAATCAATGGAAGCTGCTCTTCGTGGACTAATGTTATTAGTATATTATTTGTATATTTATCAATGATATTGGTAAAGGTATAGCAGGCGTAATGTCAAATTTTGCAGATGATACAAAGGTTGGCAGGGTTGTTAATGACAGTAATGGCAGTGTGCTACTGCAACAGGATCTAGAAAATTTGGACAGATGGGCTGAGAAGTGTCAACTGAAGCTTAACATTGACGATTGCAAAGTACAGGTAGAAGTACCAGAAAAACATACCAACTGTGTGGTACTACACCTAGGGTGGTAGAAAATGAAAAAGATCTGGGAGTAATTGTGCAGTCAGATATTAAATTTTCTGAGCAATGCAGAGAGACTGCCAGAGCAGATCATGGGGTACATACAGGAATTTTGCTAGTAGGGAAAAGGAGGTGATTATCCATTTGTATAAGGCAATGGTCAGTGCATACCTTGAGTGCTGCGTACAGGTCTGGAGGTCTCATTTTAGGAAGGATGTATTCTAAGCGTGTACAGAGAAGGGCAACAAGATTGGTGAGGGGAATGAAGGGGGTCCTCTTACCGAAAGAGACTTAAGTTCTGCAAATTTCAGTGGCTGGAAACTAGGCATCTGCAAGTGTTTAAGGCCTTGAATGGGTTGTGCATGCTGAATTCTGATGGGATTCTTTCGCTTGCTCAGATTATGAACCTGTGGGAGCATAAATTAAAATTGAGGAAAGACAGTTGTACATTAGATGTGCAGAAATTTGCCTTTAGCCAGCAGGTCATTAATTGCTGGAATAAATTTCCATCTGTTGTAGTGGAAGTTGATAGGCCAAATAAATTCAATGAGGAACTGGACAACGGTTTAGAGGGAATGGATGTGTGAAATTGGGTGTGTGTTTTTTTTTTTTTTTTTTGGCTGATGCTACATTAGCTGATATGCATGTTTTCTTGCATCACATGCCTCCATCATTACTACTACTACTATTAGTGAGGGGAACAAAGGGATTCTCTTAAGTAAGGCTTAAGTTCTGCAAATTGCAGCATCTGGAGACTAGGCACCAGCAAGGTGATCTGATTGAGGTGTTTATGGCTTTAAATGGGTTGAGCAAGCTCAGTGCTGATGGGATTCTTCCTCTTGCTCAGATTACATTTGAATTTATGTTCCCTCAGGGAACATAAATTCAAATTGAAGAATGACAGTTTCAGAATATATGTGCAGGAATTTGCCTTTATCCAGTGAGTGGTTGATTGCTTAAACAAATTTCCATCTGTGGTTGTGTAAGTTGATAGCTTAAATAAATTCAAAGAAGAACTGGACAAGCTTAATGCTAATATGTGCCATGAGTTTGAATGCGGTCTATGTACATTTTTTCTTTTCTGTAACACTCCAGTTACACCAGAAAAAGGAATGCAGAAGGGGGACAGTAAAGGGTCATTCCCCCTCTTTCAATCACCTATTTCAGTCACTGAATTTCCTAATGACTCATGCTTACAATTTCAGTACCAACAGACTGATCACCATCATCACTAACAGGCTGAGACTACTGGCCAAATATCAGTGAATATTCTTTCCAGTCTCAGAAGTTCTGTGAAATTTGTCAAAATCTGAGTTTCAGCAGAAGTAAATTAATGTCACACTCAGCCATTCATTCAGCAGTGCCAGATTCAGCCAGGCTCTCCTTTCAGCCCAAATGCAATATTAATCCAGTTGCAACTTATCAGATTCAAATTTTTCTGCACAAGGGCAGAACATATCTTCATTCATTTTTATAGCAGGACTCTTGTGTAAGTCAATTGTGTAATTCAATCAGTTTTGCATTATATAGCTTTCAACAATGATTTTGAGAGAGAGAAATAATAATGCAAGGCTTTAATTTTATATTTTAAATTAAATTCGAACATAGATTCTTCGGAAATGTAAATTATTTTACATTTCTGAAATTATTTATTAATAAATTTCCTTATTACATGTGGCAATGTATAATTCATTCCATATTTAATTTTGCATACTGTATATAATTTTTATTTATAATATTCTAAAATAGTAGTGAAACTTTATGATCTTCTAATAGCTAACCTTGATACAACTCATTATAATACAGGTGATGTAATACTTCATATAGAAGCTTTAGAGCAACTTTTAATTCGACATATTCAACAGGTGGCAAGGTCGTTAGAATGTTATGATTCAAGAGAAGGAGAGCAAAGGTAAATGCTTTATTAAGAAAGTAAATAAATTGTAGACTTTTGAATTTGAATACAGTTCATTTATTGTTGTTATTGGCATCCAAATCTGGTATACCTGGTGGGCGATAAAAAAAAAAAAAAGAAAGAAAGAAAAAAAGAAAGAAAAAAGAACTTTCAATTTATTAATGCATTGGAAATTAATTTGAGTCTATTTCATGAGATACTTTATTCTGTCCACTTAGACTGGCTAACAGAGGGTGGGGTTCAATCTCAGGTTGAAGGAGCAGGTCAGTGTGTTAGTGCAAATTTGTACTGGGCCACTAGTCTTCCATATGCTATTTTCCTCTATGCTAGCATATTTCCCATTTAGACCCAGCCAGAGTAAGTCCTCTTTCTTCTATTGCTTGCTTGACACTATCAGTTGATCTTCCTCTTGTCCAGTCTCTTGGCATATTACTATTCACGTTTGCTTTAAATATGCATTTCACTAATCTCCCTTTTTCCATACCATGTTAGGTTTGTTTCACTTACCATTGATTAGATATTTGTCACATGAAGAGTAAATTTTTTTTCCTTTATTTATTTGTAATTCCCACTGCCTCCATCTGTTGAGTCCATTTATTTTTCTTAAACTCTCATTTCTGAAGTTTCTTATTTTTTATCATTTCTTTTATTTCTTTTTCAGCTGCACAGGTCAAAATAGAGACTTTACACAGAATTATAAACAGCTGATTTTGTATTTTGGCTACTTGCCATGTGTTCCAAATGAATTTGTTTAACTGGCTTTCTACTTCACTTCCTGCTGTATTTATGTTGTTATTCATTTCAAAGTCTAATCTGCCACCTTTATTAAAGACTCTTCCTAGAGGTTCAAAAAATTCCCAGAATTTGTAAGTAAAAACTTGATTTCAAGATTTACAGCTTAGTTACAATTATCCCTTTCAAAGTAAAATCCGTGATCAGCAGTGCATTGCCACATCCCCCCCTCCTTTCAATTTGTGAAGGCATTCCTAAAAGTAAATTTTTTATTCTTATTTATTGTTCTCATGTAATTTGTATAACTGAAAACATAAGAACTTTTTTATAAATAAAACATAACTTTAATATAAATAAAAACATAAGAACTTAGAAATTTTAGTATCTGTTAGAGCTATGTTATTATAAATTTCAATATTCCTCCTGTATGGCATTAATTTTCAACCTACATCATTAATTATTTTTTAATTGAAAAAGTATATCTGTAAAACAAATTCTTTATGGCACTGTGTATCCACTTCTGTATTAATTTTCCATAGAATTTGTTGCCTGTTTCTTTATTGCAAGATTTGACTATAAAGTGGTTGGGAAATGTGGGCTTTTTTTTTTTTTTTTTTTTTTTTTGATAACAAGACTCCTGTTACTGATGATATTATTTGTTCTTTTTATCTAATATAGTATCCGAATTAAGAATGAAGTTTTAAAGTGCACCCATTTTAAATTTATTGTCTTTTCTCTCAGAAATCTACTTGATATTAATATACCAGAGTGCAGTCTCTTGGAATTCTATTGATCTCTACACAACATAGTTCTTGATGCTTTTCATTATTTGAAATCTTTTCCTTTTATGATCATTTTTATTTTGGAGAATTAGAAAAAAGTGTCTAGAGGAGAGATATCAGGCAGCGGTGGAAGGAGTATTGTGGAAGAATCAGAATCAACTGTTTCCACAAGAACTTGATTTCACAATAACTGACCTCCCTGCACACTCCATGTTTTTTTTATTATTTCCCCAAATTGAAATGATCCTAAAAAACAGAAGACATAATTAACATTCGAGAGGAAAACAAAAAAAGAAAGAAATTCATGAACCAGAACACCTCCCCCAGTGAACAAAATACACCATTGTGTTTTGTTCACTATATTGGATAATAACAACAAATATCTTTGGTAACAGCCTTTTTATCCAAAAAAAAAAAAAAAAAAACCCATATTTCTCATATGTTCTTCACCCAAATCCCAAATCTTTTGATGCATTTCCAATTATTGTGAAACAATATAGTTTACCTCCCCCCCCCCAATAGTTTGTTTAGTTCTCCCTTGAATTTATTCAAACTATCCATCTGAAAAGAAATATATGCACATCTCTTTTGTAACCATTCTACATCAGTTTGAATTTATGCCTCCTCATGTGAATTTATGCCTCCTCAGTCTGAGTGAGAGAAAGAATGTCATCAGCATTGAGCTTACTCAGTCCATTCAAAGCCTTAAGTACTTCAATCAGATCTCCTTGCAAACACCTAGTTTCCAGACACTGCAGTTTGCAGAACTGAAGCCATTCTTTTAAGAGTATCCTTTTGTTTCTCTTCACTAATCTTGTTGCTCTTCACTACATCTGTTCCAACAGATCTGCATTCTTCCTAAAATGAAGTTTCAAGACCTGTATGCCATACTTAAGGTGGGGTCTAACCATTGCCCTATACAATGGGATAATTGCCTCCTTATCTCCGCTGACACAATTCCTGTATATGACAAAACCCCATGAGCTGGCCTGTCAGCCTGTCTACACTACTCAGAGAACTTTTAATTGACTATACAATTACCCCCAAGTCTTTTTCATTCTCTGTTACCCAGGATGTGCAACCACAAAGTTGGTATGTTATTCCGGGATATATTGATTGCCTGACATTTGTCAGTGTTAAACTTCAATTGCCACTTCTCAGCCCATCTGCTCAATTATACTAGATTTCATTATCCTTCTACAAATGGCCCATGGGCACTATTTTCTAACTTAACATCTTTTATTCTCCCTCCTTCCAAAACCTATCCCAAAACCTAGTCAAGATCCATTCAGAGTTCATCTCCACCCTCACCTAAATATAACTTTCTTCCTCCTTCTTGTTCTTCTTTGTTCATTCCTTCTATTTCTGTTCTTTTGACAAGCTTCCTTGTCATGTGCTTTATGAAAATTATAATCAACAGAAATTTAAGTTCACAATCAACAGGCAACATGGCTCATACTCTGCATCAGATTATCATACATTCCAATAACCTCTGTGTTTTTTTTTTTTTTTTTATTACTCCAAAACAGCCGAAGCCTTACAGAAGAGGAATTTTACAGTAGCAATACAGTAATCATTCATTTTACAATCTGTACACAATGTCAGGTATCAATATACAATTTCAAATATACAAGGTCAATTTACAACATATACAATGCATATCATATGTTACAAGCGATTTGCATTTGAGCAAAGCTGTGGTAACAGAGAAATTTATATTTCTAAGCATTTTGTTGTTTTCTTTTCTTGATAGTTCACATTAAGTAGTTGCATTGATTGATTTGTGTTATTATTCTTATTGTTATCCCTATTTTTTTTTTTTTTTCCCTAATTGTTATTTCTTATCTTTGTTCATTAAAAAAAAAAAAAAATTTTTTTTTTTTTTTTTGGTAAAGCTAAGTATACCTATCTTTATAGTATTATTATTGTTGTTATTTTTAAATTAGTCATTTATTTTCATTCTCTATTAGTTTGATTGTAAAACCTTTGTAGCTCTTTTTTGATATTAATGTTTTCATTTAGGATATCAATGTTGGATTCATTCAGCAATTTTGTAGTTCTGTTGAAGTAATGGAATCTGAGTTGATCAGTTCTGAATGGCTCTTGTGGCAGCATATTTTGTCTTCTCAAGACTCTTGGAGGACAGCTGAAGTTGATGAGGTAGAGCAGCTCGGGGGCATCCAACTTCCCAGCCACGAGATGCATTAGGAATTTGCAGTCTGTCGCAGCTCTTCTTTGGTAGAGTGGTACAATCCCGAAGTGAATGCACCATTCATCGTAGGATTTTGTGTTCAATTCCAACCTAGATTTGTACACCAGGAATCTGACTATGGATTTCTGAATACGTTCCAGTTGTTTTATAAGAATTTTGGTGTGAGGATTCCAGATTTGTGAGGCATATTCTAGAATTGGGTTGATTATCATTATGCAAGCTGTTTTTATGAGCTGTACGTTGGTGAAATCGAAGCAGATTCTTTTAACCAGTCCAAGGGATTTGGAGGCCTTAGCTAGTTACCATTAAGTAGTTACCATTTTGTAGTTACCATTAAGAAAAGGGGGGAAAAAAACTGTCTAAGGGCTAACAAGGTAGAATACGCTAAAGGTATGATTATCTACACTGCAGATTCTTCTTAATATAAATGAATAGATTCTGTCAGTCTCAGCTGCCTGTTAGCTGTAACAATTTCTCTTTCAGCTTCCTTTCACTTCATTTAACAACCAATCAGATTAAAGATACTTCTGGTATCCTCTTCTTCTCTAAAAACTTCTTTATGTACATGCAAAATTTGTATTGTATTGTATCAATACAAACTAATACATTAATAGCAGTTATTAATTTTTTACACAAGTATTCATTACACCTGAGTTTGATACATTTTTATTTTTAGAAGAACGGCAAACCCTTTTCATTCATATGATGATATTCTGCTGTCCCCGCCAATGAAGAAGGAACTAAAATTGCTAATAACCAAGCTTCAAGAAGGTAAATGAAATAGGATGAGTTAATTTAAATGTTAAAATTAAGTGATTAATTTAAATATGAACATTAAACTTCTGATTACTTATCAGAGATCAGAGTTATAGAACTCACTTTAATTCTTCTTCAAGAGGAGTGTTTCCATTTACAATGGGTTTCCTCAGCCTACAAGTTATTTCTTGTTAGGATTTTTTTCCCACCATAAAGTGCGGTTCAAGGTGTCTTTGTCAGTTAAGCCTCGGGCTGTCATGCACTCCCGTACTCCATCCATCCATGTCCTCCTAGGTTTTCCTCTTCTCCTTCTTCCAGGATGTATCCATTCCAGGATAGCCTTTGGATATCTGTTTTCTTGCATCCATTTTACATGTCCATACCATGTTAGACACTTTTTCCTGATGGTGTCAATAATAGTCTTTTTCACTTCCATTTTTTCTCTTATGTCTTCATTCCATTTTCTGTCTCTTCTAGAAGTTCCTGCTCTCCAAAAATCCATTTCTGTGGAGAGCAATTTGTTTTCTGCTCACCTATTCAATGTCCAGGTTTCCGCTCCATACAATAGAACACTTTGTACAATCATCTGAAATATAAGTTTCTTTGTTTTATGTAGGATATTTTTGCTCCACAGAACAGAGTTTAACATGCCGATAGCCTTTCTGCCATCTGTAATTCTCTTACTGATCTCTGCTTGGGATGATCCATCACTTTGTAAGATTGATCCCAAATATTTGAATTTGTCGACTTGTTTGATTTTAAAAACTGCAATATTTAGAACGTGTCCTGGCCCTGAAGACAACATTTCAGTCTTGCTAAAATTGATTTTTAGACCCCATTGCTTATATTCCTCAAACAATTGACGACATGCATACTTTGCATCTTCTAAGTCTTGTGCTATCACCACCTGATTGTCTGCAAAAAGTAAATTGTGAATATAGGTGTTCTTATTAATCGGCAATCCCATTTTATTACATTTTTTTGACCAGGATCTTAGGCAGATGTCGATATAAATTTTGAAAAGTGTTGGTGACATGCAACAACCTTGTAAAAGCCTTTTGAAGTGTGGAATTCAGGTGACAAAGCTGATCCCACTTTAATTCTGCATCTATTATTCCTGTAAATTGCCTTAATAATGTTAATCAGTTGTCCATCAATATTTGCCTCTTTCAGTGCTTCCCATAAGAGTTTTCTTGGAACACTGCCATATGCCTTTTCAAGGTCAATGAAAATCATAAAGATTTTTTTTCCTTTTGATTGGCATTTTTCAAGGATCTGTCGTACTGTTGAGATATGATCTATACATGACCTCCCAGCTGAAAAACCACTTTGTTCTTCTAATACCTCGATTTGGGCTTCTAAATGGTTCCTGATCCATTTTCCAAGGATCTTTAACAGTGGGTTCAAGACGCATATTCCTCTGTAATTTGAACAGCTTTTCCGATCACCCTTCTTATAAATTGATGTAATATATCCTGTTATCATTTCTTTCGGTATTTCTTCTACTCTCAGTATACTATTTAACAGTTTTTGTATCAGAACAGCCACTCCTCTTCCTCCATATTTCAGAAGTTCCATGTAAACTCCTCCAGGTCCAGGTGATTTGCCATTCCTTCCTTCCTTTAGCAGGAGTTCCACTTCCCTAACAGAAATTTTTAAGCCTGAGTCTTCTACACCAAAATCCTCCATTGTCCTGAACTCTTCCCGGTCTTCTTTTAAAAGTCCTTCGTAGTACTCCGTCCAGTCTTTCAAAGGTATTAATTGCAAACCAGCATTGTGTTTTTTCTGTTTTCTCAAGTCTTTAAGGACTGTCCAAGATTCTGCTGATTGCTTGAAGTCAATTTTCTGTTAATAGTTGCGCATTTCCTTTCCCATTCTTCATTTTTCGCTTCTACTACCAACCGATTGGCTATTTTCTTTTTTTCAACATAAATGTTCCTATATGCATCATTCCATTACCCAGCCATTTCTGATATGCAAGTTTCTTTTCCTCTATAGCAGCTCTTACTTTCTCTGTAATCCAGGTCTTTTTTGGTCCTTGGCTCTTCTTTTTTGCCTAGGATTTCATGAGCTATTTTTTTAACAGTATTTTTTAAATATTTGTAGATTTCTTCAGTATTACCTTTTATCTTTATGTTAATTGCAGCATCCAGTCTCTGGGTGGAGTTGTTTCTAATGCTGTAGTCCTGGAGTAGGTCAATGTTAAATTGATCCACTTGTAGCATTTCTCCTTCCCTGCATTATTGGCTGTTCACACATATTTTATTAATCCAGTTCCACCTCTGTTGTTTTAACAAGAAAATGGTCAGATCCACATTCAGCTCCTCTATAAACTCTGACATCTTTCAATACATATGTCCCTGAATGTTTTGAAATAATGTAATCTATAACTGATCTAATTTGTCTTGTCTCCTGTGACCAAGTATATTTATGGATATCCTTGTATTGGAAAAATGTGTTGTTTATTCTTAAGTCGAACTGTTCACAAAGATTACATAGTCCATCTCCGTTGTCATTCCTCTCTTTCTCTCCAAATCTTCCAATAACTTTGCTATTTTGTTCAGTTTCTACTCTTGCATTGAAATCTCCCATTAGAAATATCTCTTTGTTCTTAGGAATTTTTTCTATTAGTTCTCTCAGATCCTCCCAAAATTCATCCTTCAAAGTATCGGCGGTGTCATTAGTCAGGGCATATATTCCCAAAATACATATTTCTCTCCCGTACATTTTCAGTTCCAATGAGATCATTCTTTCATTAATAAATTGCCAGTTTTTGATGTTGTGTCTCAATTTCTTTTTAACAGCAATAGAAACTCCTGCTCTTGCTCTTTCACTCTTATCAACTCCACTCCAAAAGTGGTAGTATTCTCCCATTATTTCCACTCCACATCCCTTTTTCTTTGTCTCTGATAACATGACGATGTCTAACTTGAATTTTTGCAGTTCATCCGGAAGAAAGTTTCTTTTAGTTGAAAGGCCTTGAATATTCCAGCATCCCAAAATCATAGTCCTTTTCCGTTTCCGAAAGTGCAGTCCATTTTCATTTTCACTTGTAGGTCGTTTAGCATTTGTGTATTTTTTATACTGAACGAGGAGCTAGCCCATTGCAGCAACCCCCAACCTGGAGGGCCGGGGTATCTCTCTTAGTCTGCCCCCTACCCTTTGACCTGTCTGGCTTGGGAGGCCCTACCAGTAGCTAAGCTACCGCCGACTTAGCTCTCCGGGTCATCGGGACACGCAAACTCCCCCACTGCAACAAGGTGGAGAATACCATCGGGGGAGACTCACTTTAATACCATGAAAATATGCCTTCATATATGCTACATATGGAATTGCATTTTCAAAAAAAAAGAAAAAGAAAATGCTGCAGTGGTGCTGATATTTTTGAACTAGTCTTTTTATTTAATGAGATGTCTGCTGTAAATAAAATGAAATGTAGTTCTCTGTTGATAACTGATTATTGGCACACTTGTTTTAATGTTTAATGTGCACTCTCTTACATTTTTTTTCCCCTTTGATTTAGCATGCAGTCCATTTTTATCTCCAACCTACATCCATGCAGCCTTATGGTGTCTGGTGCAACTACTTCTGTTATGGAGGAGTGCGTTTTAATTCTGTATTTAGTTATAATAAGTAGCCTTTTGATTTTCATATTAGGGATAATTTCCATGCTTATGCATTCTTTCGAATAAAGTCATGTTCAATAGTGCTGTTGCAGGGTATAATTTAGTTTCCTCAGTGTCTGTCAAGAGATGAATTATCCTGCTAAAAGCTACTACCTCATAGGATAGTGGAACATTTGCAGCATATTCAGAGAAATTATCACATGATGATCTGCCACTTGCTATAATTTCTGTTTCAGTGCATTTTGAAAGACCAAATTCTTTAGGAACCAATGGTATTGTGTTCCACTCCATTTTAACCTGCCAGCAGTAGTATGTAGTGTAGACATCCTTATTTAAAAATACCTTTGTGACTTTAATTGACAGTTCGAGATTAGTGGCTCTTTCTCTGCCTTCCGAAATGCACAAATGTTTTGGTGACTAGTTCTAGAAGCGGTATGTGTTATTTATTAAGTGAAATGTACCATTATGTGCAAATGTATCCCCAATTCATAAAGGGGGATCGAAGGGTGACCCGAGTAATTACAGACCAGTTAGTTTAACTTCTGTTCCGGGTAAAATAATGGAGTCACTGGTTAAAGATGCATTGCAGGATCATCTAGACAAGACTGCAGCAATAATTCAGACACAGCATGAGTTCGTTAAGGGAAAGTCTTGTCTGACAAATTTGATTGGTTATTACGATGTGGTTACAAAACTGGATGCAAAAAATAATTTTGATATCATATATTTGGATTTCAGGAAAGCTTTTGACACTGTTGCGCATGGAAGACTATTGTACAAATTGGAGCAGAATGGTATTAAGGGTAAGCTGGCTACAATGGATAAAAGGATGGTTAAGTGGGAGAAACAAGTGAAAGAATATTTGCTGATGCTATCGATGCAGTGTTAGGTGGGTCGGAAAACTGCTAGCTTGCGGGGATACAAAGACTAATAGATTAACAGTAGCCACTGGCAGAGATGAAAGTGATTCTTGCACTACTTCTATTCGAATGAGCAGAAGCCTGAAAAACAAGATGCAGGATATATCAGAGACTGCTGGGAGTCATTGCGGTACAAGTAAACTCATGGGTTGTGTTAGGGTAGCTAAGAATAGAAACAGGTGCATGTATACTTGTGTGTACACCAATGCTAGGAGTTTGGAAAAATAATTTGATGAATTTGAGGTATTGCTCAAAGCATCAAAAGAGGATATTGTTGGGATATCAGAGACATGGTGTCACACAGATATAAGGCATGCAGAACTGGAATTTGTGGAGTACAACGTCTACACAAAGGATAGACAGGATAGGAAGGGAGGAGGGGTTATGCTATTAGTTAAGAAACACATGAAATCCAAGGAAGTGAAGCCAGTCGACATCACTGTACACTGCAGTGTCGAGTCAGTTTGGTGTGACATAAGCAGTGGGAGATCAAAATTGAGAGTAGGAGTGTGCTATAGGCCTAATGACTCTGATGAGTATAATAAGAAACTGTACAGGGAAATAGAGTGGGCCAGTACATCAGAGAGTCTTATAATGAGGGATTTTAATTTCCCAGATATTGACTGGAATTTGTGGGTTGGTCACTCAAACACTAGCAAGGCTTTTGTGGATTTATTGGATGATTGTTTTCTACATCAGCATGTTCGGGAGGCAACTAAGAGGGAGTAATACTCTTGATTTGATTATCAGTAGTGATTCTTCATGCATTAAGAATCTGCAGATAATGGAACCACTAGGTGGCAGTGACCACAGTGTGCTGAAGTGGGATTTGCTCAAAGAGGTAACTACCATCAGGGGTAAAGGGAAGGGTTATTGCTTTCATAAAGGCGACTACGATGGTCTGAGACAGTATTTAAATTCTGTACACTGGGACCAACTGAAGATGTTACCAACAGCAAATTCAAAATGGGAAGCATTCAAAGAACTTATCTTGAAAGCTACTAGGCTTTACATACCAGCTAAGAAATATTATTCAAGGAAGAAAAATGCATGGGATACATATAAATTAACACGTGACACCGAAGCCTATGATAGATACAAGTTGATCTGTAACCAAGTTACAAAGGAGGTTAGGCAGGCAAAGGCAGATTACGAGAAATCTTTGGCAAGGGAGGCAAAGAAAAACAGCAAAGAGTTCTTTACTTATGTAAAATCTAGAAGGAAGGGGATGAATCAGATTGGTCCACTTGATATCGATAGGTCAACTCTTGATGATCCTGCTCAGGTAGCTAACACACTAAATGAATATTTTGCATAGACATTCACACATGAGGAGTTATTCAGCAAGAGGAATGCCAGAGGTGTTTTCAACTCTGGCAGTAATCTAGAGAATCTTGTAATAACTGAGAGTAAAGTGGAGGAGAACTTGTTGAAGATAAACATAAGAAAGGCACCTGGGGTGGATGGGATCTATCCAGTTATATTGAAGGAGGCAGCAAAGGAAGTAAGCAAACCCTTAGCCATAATTATGAGAGCTTCCTTGGACTCAGGGGAGGTACCCACAGACTGGAGATGTGCAGATGTGACCCCAATTTACAAAGGCCGACACAAATAATTATAGACTTGTGAGTTTAACTTCTGTTCCAGGAAAATTAATGGAGGCACTGGTTAAAGAAGCACTGCAGGATCATGTAGACAAGACTTCAGTTATAGCTCGGACACAGCATGGTTTTGTTAAGGGAAAATCTTGCCTGACCAATTTGATTGGATACTATGATGCAGTCACAAAAGAACTGGATGCAAGGAATAACGTTCATATTATATACTTCGATCTTAGAAAGGCTTTTAATATTGTTGCAAATGGAAGACTGCTGCACAAATTGGAGCAGTGTGACATTGGAGGCAAATTGCTGCTATGGATAAAGGGGTGGTTGAGGGGGAGAAGACAGAAGAGAGTGGTAATCAATGGACACTGCTCATCGTGTACTAATGTTATTAGTGGAGTCCCTCAGGGTTCAGTGTTGGGTACATTGTTGTTTTCTGTATTTATAAATGATATTGATGACGGTATATCAAGCTTAATGTCCAAGTTTGTAGACGATACAAAGGGTGGCAGGGTTGTCAAGGACACTACTGACACTATGCTGCTGCAACAGGATCTGGAAAGGTTGAGCAGATGGGCTGAGAGGTGGCAAATGAAGTTTAACATTGACAAATGTAAAGTACTACATATGGGAAACAGCAACCTCAGAGCAATGTATCAACTCTGTAGTACTACACTGACAGTGGTAGAGAATGAAATGGACCTGGGGGTAATTGTGCAGGCAGATATGAAGTTCTCTGAGCAGTGCAGACGGGCTGCAAGGGTAGCTCATGGTGTTTTGTCAATGGTATACATCAATTTTTTAGCAGGGATAAGGAGGTGATTATTCCCTTGTATAAGGCAATGGTTAGGCCACACCTTGAGTACTGTATACAGGTCTGGAGGCCTCATTTCAAGAAGGTTGTAGAGCTGCTGGAACGAGTACAGAGAAGGGCAACAATATTAGTGAATGGAACAAAGGGGTACTCTTACGAAGAAAGGCTTAAGTTTTGCAAATTACAGTGTCTGGAGACTAGGTACCAGTGAGGTGATCTGATAGAGGTGTATAAAGCCTTGAATGGTTTGAGCATGCTCAATGCTGATGGGATTCTTCCTTGTGCTCAGAATAATCACCTGAGATGGCATAAATTCAAATTGAGGAAAGACAGATGTAGGATAAACGTGGAGAAATTTGCCTTTAGCCAGCGGGTAGTTGGTTGGTGGAACAGACTTCCATCCGTTGTCGTGAAAGTTGATAGCCTAAATAAATTTAAGGCTCAGCTGGACAGGTATTTCAAACGAATTTTGCATTACACTCTGATACACACATCTTAAATGGTAAGATCTTATAATTTCAGTGGTCACCATTATGTTTCAAGATGGTGACTTGTGATAAAAATATCTTCATCAGGCTATCGAAGGACCCCTGTGTCTGTCTTCCCATGTAAATCTCTAAATATGGCTTGACCTAGATTGATAAAATGTTTGAGTCTCAGTATTTACTTGTGTGAGGAGACACACACACTTGGTGTTGATCTCTGTGATAATATACTGTGTATTCTGCTTGCCACTCATTTTTGTCTGTGATCAAATCCCACTGAGAATGGAAAAAGTCCTTTTCAGTCAAGTCTGTACTTAGCTGGTCTCAGGTGGAGGAAATAGGGTATCAACCTACTCATGTAAATCACTGAAGAATATGACTGTACAGATATAACAAATGATTAAGTTTGCACAAATTAGCATGCCATATCATCTGGTATACACTAACATTGACAAATGTAAAGTACTACATATGGGAAACAGTAACCCCAGAGCGACGTATCAACTCTGCGGTACTACACTGACAGTGATGGAGAATGAAAAGGACCTGGGGGTAATTGTGCAGGCAGATATGAAGTTCTCTGAGCAGTGCAGACAAGCTGCAAGAGTAGCTCATGGTGTCTTGTAGGCCGACCGGGCTAGCCGAGTGGGTAAAGTACCTGCCCGGCAACCCAAAGGTCGCGGGTTCGATTCCCGCCTCGGGCTTGGATCAAAGTACTGCAAAAACCTTGGGAGGTGCACTATGGCCACAGAAGCCGATGCGCCAACAACTACCAAATCAAAATCAAATCAAATCATGGTGTCTTGTCAATGATATACAGGAATTTTTCTAGCAGGGATAAGGAGGTGATTATTCCCTTGTATAAGGCAATGGTTAGGCCACATCTTGAGTACTGTATACAGGTCTGGAAGCCTCATTTCAAGAAGGATGTAGAGCTGCTGGAACGGGTACAGAGAAGGGCAACAAGATTAGTGAATGGAACAAAGAGTTGCTCTTATGAAGAAAGGCTTAAGTTTTGCAAATTACAGAGTCTGGAGACTAGGCACCTGCGAGGTGATCTGATAGAGGTGTATAAGGCTTTGAATGGTTTGAGCATGCTCAATGCCAATTGGATTCTTCCTCTTGCTCAGAATAATCACCTCAGAGGGCATAAATTCAAATTGAGGAAGGACGGATGTCAGATAGATGTGCGGAAATTTGCCTTTGGCCTATAGTACTTAGTACCGTGTTTGGGTTCATTTTGGGTTGGTTGGTGGAACCGACTTCCATCATTTGTTGTTGAAGTTGATAGCCTAAACAAATTTAAGGCTCAACTGGACAGGTATCGAACGAACGGAGGGGTGAAATGGGAGTGGTGTGTTTTTTTTTTTTTTTTTTTTTTTTTTTGGCTGATGCTGAATAAGCTTGCTTTCTTGCATCATATGCCTCTACTAATGCTAATGCTAACCAAAAGTAGCTCTGCACTCATGCTTGAATTAAAGTTGATTGTAGTTATTACAAAATAGTAGGACTAGCTAAAAAGTGTTCCACAGATTTTCTTCTGTTTTAGCGTGTTTTCTTGCCTAAATAATGTTCTCTTTGAATCACTTGGCTTCCGACAAGGCTGCACGCTAATATATGTTTCCAGAAGACCTGGGTTTCAAACGATAGTCTAGTAGTTGGATTAGGACAAACATCTTGCACCCTCAAGCCCACTCAGACTTAAATAAGAGTAAGCCCACAGCATCAAGATCATGTTGTGATTAACTCAAAGGTTCTCCTTAAGTTGAACTTTGAGCCTGCATAACTCCAACTCAAAATCTACTCAATAAATTATGTGAATTATGTGTAACAGAGAGTTGTCACGAGTCAAAATGATCAACAAAACAAGATTTATTAAACCTATAAGTCATATACATGAGTACATTTGAACTGGTCAAACTTTAGATTAATGGGTATGTGGTTGCTTGGTAAATTAACTGAATAACAAGCATTATCTTACTGTTAGCAGTATTAGAATTTTGGAATGTTCTTCATGTGCTTTTCCACTATTTCTCTTGCGAAAATTCACAATCACTGATGACAGTTATGTCATACAATTGTTCCATTATTAAAATAAGAATACATCTGTCAACCTAACAATTACCATGAGTATTAAAACAACTAATTGGTCAGGTCGCGTTAACTGTTAAATTCTAACTATGAAATGTAGATACACATTTGTCAGAATGATTTTTATGAGAAGGGAGGTCGGTGTGTGTGTGTGTGTGTGTGTGAATTTAAGGCAAGGGGAAAGTATAATTAACTTCTAATGGTTGAGTTTGTGTTGTTTAAAAAATAAAACTACTCACTTACTGACAAGTCGTTTGTCCTTGGCACTTCTTAGTCCTGCTCTTTTATCCATCTGTACAACTCTGGGCTATCTTCTTTAACTTTCTCTATCTGCTGACTTATACTTTCGCTAAGCTTCTCGGACCCGCTCTCAAACTTTTACAACCTGGAAACTCCGAAACCTACAGCCCAGCTCTCTCTTTTCTTTCCCCTTTTCCTATAAATACCTCTACATTCCCCTGTCAACTTTGGAATTTGACGCAACTAAAAATGATATATTAAATAGATACAGGAAATCTCATATTTTTGTAAGGCAGTTTCTTTCGTTTTGCAATTGCGGTCATCGAACATAAATCAATACACTCATATGAACGGAATTTTAGAATGACAATCATTGTGTTTATTAGTTTTGATCTCATAAGGAATTATGTCTCCTGTTCTAATTTCTCACTCTCCTCTGTCACAAGTCGCAATCTGCTCTTTTTGTTCCTGAGGCAATTATGCAATACGCAGACTGCCCGTGACCATCGGAGAGAGGGGTGACTGACATCATCTAATTGATCTGGGCACTAAACGCGGTGTATCGTTTCAACAACAACTTCCCCCTAGGGCGGCGACTGACTGCAGCTACGAAATTGAAAGTTAAACAACGTTCATTCTGTCAGATTAGTTGTATAGACCATGGAAAAAGTATAGGACACTTTGAAGACTAAATGCTTCTTAAAAGCAGGTGAAAGGGATAAAAAATGATAGCATTTTTTAACACTTTAACGCTCCTTCCATCTACGACCATAAATTTCGAGCAAGGGGGGGAAAGAAATTTTCACATGCTTGAAATTTATATTAAATTTTTTTTTAATTTTACCGTGGAAACATGAAATCTTACGCTGGGGGGGGTAGACACAGACATCTCTTCTCTTACATAGCTAAATTGATCTAAACTAGACACATAATATTAGAAAAACAATAATAGGTGTCGACCTCATAATTTTGTATCTCCTTAGTCATCTGGTAATAAACAATGATAGTTTTTGTGTAAATTTTGACATCCAACAATCTTACCTTGGTTGAACAGACATACTGGTCTCTCTTAGACCTTAAGCAAAGTCACATACAACAAAGTATATTTTCACATGAGTAGAGAGGTGTAATGTCCTTTTTATCACTATAGTGTAACAATGTTTTTTTTTTTTTTTTTTCATGGATTAACACATATTGTTTTGTTATCATTGTACTGAATGTTCTCCAAGTTGGAAACGTCGAAACTGGACAACTGAAGCACTGGGATACCGATGAAACTGTCCATTGTTGGTCCGGGAAAACACTGGAACTTTCTTCTCAAAGAAATTTCTGACCCCGCATTTCCTTTATTGTACTTTTGGCTCAACACTCAGTATTACATGTAACAGGAAAAATCAAAGAATTAATATCTGTCCTGGTTTCAACATAATCAGTATAATATAACACTAGACATACCATTCATTGTGACATTTAACAATTGAGACAACACAAGTATACAACACACATGACATTTCCTTATAATGAATATATTTATATATATATATTTAGCAAATAGCAAAAAAAAAGAAAGTTCTTTTAACAAATGACCAGTTCTCTTTTTTTTTTTTAAAAGGAAAACCAAGCAAGCATCAAACACTAAGTGAATTGTAAAATCTATAAACCATTTGCAATAAGATACAACCAATGAATTTAAGGAATACATTTGGGTAAATATGGTTGCAAGTTACTATATATATGAACTAGCTTGCAACAATCTACGACTACATATACTACTTTTAAAACAAAATTCTTGGCAGTTGTATCTACTGACCAATTGAATTGTTTAACTGTTCAGCACCTTCTGGAGGTGCTATCTGTCATCTGCAAGGTATCTCACTACCTCCAGAGAGAGAGTTCTTGGCTTTACAAATCCTTTGCGTTCAAGCCACTGCATATACTTGTTGGCTGTGAAAACAGCACACTGTTCCTTAGGGTGATTCCCTGGACAATGATGGGGAAAATTCGGGGCAGGAGAAATATTCGATGTTCATGACAGTCCTGAATGGTAGAACTTCTTCTACACACTGCACATTACTTTCTCCCTTGGTCAAGATCGTGTGGTATGGTTCGGTGGTCTGGCAGAACCATGCGCTGAAATGTGTTGAGGAAAGTGCACTGGATTTTGGAAGAAGGACAACAAACTGACTGTCCCAAGTGAGACAGGCAACTTCTTCTATCGAGAGTGCACCCTCGACACTGTTGGAAAAGACGAAATCAACAAACATCCAATTGTTGACTGGTACAGGACACGGCTGATGGGGTCGTCATGAAGACTGCATCTGCATAGAACCGGTCCAAGTTGGTTGACAGGGGCGCTGAGTTTTACCCATGTGGGTTAAGGAGATTTGCACTTCCCCTTTCCAGAATTTAAAAACTGTCTACGACCACTATAGTCACCTTTACGGAAGCAAAAACCCCTTCCTTTACCCCTGATGGTAATTTTATCTTTAAGTAAATCCCACATCAGTACGCTGTGATCACTGCCACCTAATGGTTCCTTTATCTGCAAATTCTTAATACACGAATGATCACTGCTGATAACCAGATCAAGAGTGTTACCCTCTTTGGTTTCCTCTTGAACATGCTGCTGCAGAAAACAATCATCCAGTAAATCCACAAAAGTCTTACTAGTGTGCAGGTGACCAAGCCATAAGTTCCAGTCTATATCTGGGAAGTTAAAATCTCCCATTATAAGCCATTCTGATTTACTAGCCCACTCTATTTCTCTGTACAATTGTTCATTGTACTCATTCGAGTCATTAGGCCTATAACACACTCCTACTCTAATTTTTTCTTTCGCAGTGCTTATGTCACACCAAACTGACTCAACAGTGCACTGTTCATCTATATCAACTGGATGCACTTCTTTTGATTTTATGTTTTTCTTAATTAACAGCATAACACCTCCTCCCTTCCTATCCTGTCTATCCTTTCTGTACACATTGTACTCCCCAAATTCCAGTTCTGCATTCCTTATATATGTGTGACACCACATCTCTGCTATCCCAACAATATCCACCTTTGATGTCTTGACCAACAAATTCATCAAATTTATTTACTATACTTCTAGTATTGGTATACCTGCAAGTATACATGTACCTATTCATATTATTAGTTACTCTAACACATCCCACATACCCACCTGTTTCACGATGACAGCCATCAGTCCCCGAAACCCCCAACACCCCTCGCTCCATGCCGCTGCTTATTCTAATAGAAATCGTGCAAGAATCACCTTCACCTCTGCCTGCAGCCACTTTTAACCTTTTAGTCTGTGAACCCCCCCAAGCTAGCAGTTTTCTGACCCACCTAACACTGCCTCGATAGCATCAGCAAATATTCTTGCACCCTTTCTATTTAAGTGTATCCCATCCCTGTAGAAGCAGTCTCTCCTGTTAACACCAGGCTGAAAAAAATTTTACCCCTTGAGCCTTGCACATTTCCTCCAGGGCCAAATTGATTGACAAGGCTCTCATCCTGTACTCCTTCCTATCGTATCTGGGCAGAATTGCATACACTTTCAAATTTAACCCTAATTTACAACTTTTTTGCAACATTGACATGTACTTGTTAAGTAAATCTGCAGATCTCCTACTCTTAATGTCATTGGTGGCAACGTGTACAACAATATCACCCTTCCCCTAAAAGATGATATATGCTTTACAACGTCATCAAGTTTGCCCCTGGCAGACATACCCTGGTCCTATTCCATCTATCCTTTTTACACAATATATTCCTCGTCTCCCTAACAATAGTCACCGACGATAACTAACTCCTGTGGGACCAGTGCATTCTGCCTTGGAGGTTGGCGCTGTGTTGCCTGATGCCAGGAGTGAGCCCTGGCATTGAGTTGGGCAGCTGAGAGCATTATATTTATTTATATAAATAAATATAAAAAGCTATAAATAAAGAATTATAATACGTTTATAAAAATTTGGGTGCTCAAAATTTTAGTAGACCTGCCTGACAATGAATTTTCCATGGCTGAGCTATCCATATGTTTTCTGTTTTCAGAGAAAAGTCCTCATCTTTTGCAAGAAAGTACTAAACTGTTTAGAAGACTGTGTGCGGAAGCTGGAAGAGTTATAATAGATATTGTATTTGACCAAGTTCAGGCTCATCTCCAAGACTTACCAGTAATGAAGGTATAGCTTAAAGAGATATTGTCAGTTTTTCATAAAAAAAATTCAGTTTTATGTTTCTTAACTAAAACAGCTTTAAACATTTAGATGTGGCTTACTTTGGCTTATTGTATTTTTTGCATCAACTTTAGAAAAGAAAAATTCTCTTTTTAGTCACTGCTGCCACTTTAATAATTAATGTGATTTTTATACTGTTGGTGGTGGAGTTCTAACAATGGATGGTCAGTGAAAGTCATGCTGTTAAATGGGCTCTGATTTAAATGATAATTTTATGAATAATAATTAGTATTAGTATTAGTAACGGCCGTATGGTGCAAGAAAGCCTATGGCTTATGCTGCACCAGCCAAAAAAAAAAAAAATCCGAACAAAACAATGATAAAAACAAAAATTAAATAAATAAATAATAATAATTAATAAATAAATAAAAATAATAAAATGAAATTAAAAATTAAATAAAAAGGAAATTAATCCTATCATCCTATGCGCTTCCCTTACCCGAAAGTACTATCCAGATGACCTTTGAATTTCCCCAAACTGTCGGCCTCTACCACCCATGAAGGCAACTTATTCCAGTAATTTATAACTCGCTGGCTAAAATAAAACTTCCTGCAGTCCAATCTAAACATTTCCCCGCGTAACTTGAATTTATGTCCCCTAGTTCTAGCATCATTTATAATCTTGAAAATTTTGTCCTCATTCATTTTACTGATGCCTCTCAGAGCCTTAAACACCTCAATCAAATCTCCTCTAAGGTGTCTAGTTTCCAAACTCTGCAACCCACATATTCGAAGTCTTTCTTCATAAGGACGCCCTTTTGCCGATCTCACCAGGCGAGTTACCCTTCTTTGCACCCTTTCAAGAAGCTCGATGTCTTTCTTTAGGTGCGGTCTCCATACTTGAACACAGTATTCCAAGTGTGGTCTAACATAGGCCTTATATAATGGGATTATCACGTCCCTATCTCTACTTGCAAAAGTTCGATAGATCATCGATAGGACACCATGGGCCTTCCTTGCAACCTGTTTACAATGCTCAGAGAATTTCATGTCTGACCGTATCGTAACAGTGTAACAGATAATAGATATGCAGTATAACAGATAATAGATATGTGGATTGTATTCAGGAAGTGAAGCTATATCTGAGGATATAATTTTTTTCACAAGTCTGGTAATTATATAGATGGTAGAGGTGAAAATATATTTTAGCAGTTGGAATATTATCTAACTCCTTTCAGCAACAATGTCTGCCTATGCTATTGCATGGGGGGCTAGCAGTTTTTCTTTGTGCATTGGTATTTCAAACTTATGAGTTTCTTCAAACTGAGGATCTGTTGGATTTTGTTGGGGAGGTTAAGATTAATATAGACATATGTTTTTGGGATCTTTTAGGCAGTGGATTTCTTAGATACATTTTTTCTTTATATATGTTATCTACCTATTTAGAATTAGTGGAACCTATAACTGATTAGTTTGAATTATGGTAGAGAAGAGGGAAAAAGATTCTAGCATGCACACCGCACAGCATGTCCTTATCAATTACTTACATTGGCTGAAAGCTATGAGCAAAATAATTTGATAATTAGCATTAGTAGAGGCATATGATGCAAGAAAGCAAGCTTATATAGCATCAGCCAAAAAAAAAAAAAAAAAAACCCTTTCCATTTCACCAATCCATTCACTCCAAATGATTTAGTGCTGCCTTGAACCTATTTAAGTTGCAACCTCCACTACGACAGATGGAGGTTCGTTGGAACAATTAACAACCCGCTGACTAAAGGCAAATTTCTGCACATCTATTCCACAACTGTCTTTCCTCAATTTGAATTTATGTCCTCTCAGGTGAGTAATCTGAGCAAGAGAAAGAATCCCATCAGAATTGAGCTTGCTCAAACCATTTAAGGCCTTATACACCTCAATCAAATCACCTTGAAGGTGCCTAGTCTCCAGATGCTGCAATTTGCAGAACTTAAGCCTTAGTAAGTGGACTCCCTTTGATCCCCTCACAAATCTTGTTGCCCTTCTGTGTACTTGTTCCAGCAACTGTTCATCCTTCCTAAAATGAGGCCTCCAGACCTGTATGCAGTATTCAAGGTGTGGCCTGACCACTGCCTTATACAAGGGGATAATCACCTTCTTATCCCTGCTAACAAAATTCCTGTATATCATTGACAAGACACTATGAGCCACTCTTGCAGCCTGTCTGCACTGCTTGAGTGGAGGGAACGTCCCTTTCATTGAGCAGTCATAAGACTGCAGCAAGTAGTCAAGGAGTGATGGAGAACAACACAAGTGTGGAATTTAGTCACTGCTGCCACAGATTCTTTGGCAGCAATGACAAAAAGGTAGGGAGCAGAAGAAAAGGAAGGCAAAACGTAAGTTAGATTATAAGCATAGGTAGAATTTCAGACATTCAGATATGCCTCTGAAAAGTGAGGAACAAAAAGAAGATCTGGAGCTTCTGAACACGAGTAGGTGACAATACTGAATAGGGAATGGAAGATGCAGTTTCTGGGGTTGCCCTTGAAGACAGCCCCCTGTCCAGCTATGCTAAGACTCAAAATGAGGCTGAAATTTTAACTAGATACCTGAAAGACAGCAAAAATTTGGATGATTTGGGCTGTATGAAATGAGTGAGAAAATGGGTTGCAGTCCAAGTTATGTAAACAGTCAATCTCCAGGTGTAGTTAAAAATACCACGAGTATGACCCAGAGAAGATTGTTTCAATCCTAAGAGGAGAAAGCTCTTAATGAGATATACAAGAATATGGATTTAGATCTAGCTTTAATTTTTTATTTTTTTTTTTATTTTGGGCAGTGAGCAGAGCCTAATAGGGACTGAGTGGATTGAGGGGATTAATTTCTCCACTGTCTAATGCAGAGCGTGTGATTAAAGATGAGAATGTGCCATGTAACCCAGATTTTGAGCTAGGTGAAGTTGTTGTTGAATTTGTTGGTGTAATCAGCAACTGTGGCTGTAATGCACCTAGGTGAAGTAATCTCAAAATCAGATGCTGATGGAGTGCTCATATAAAAATCAGGGTCATGTATTTTTGTGCTTGGTTCCTGAGTTAACAGGAATACTCCAAACCAGTATACAGGAGACTCTGTTCAATGAGAAAATTGGAATAAGCAAAAGTTTGATTGACGAAATTTTATCTATATAGGGTTCCCTGGAAAATGCAGCAGTGAAACTGGGAGCTCAGAATGAAAGTTTAAAAGAGAGAGTGTCCAGCCTGGAAAAAATGGTTTCAACCTATTGAGAACAAGTAAGTTATTTACAGAAAATGACTGTAAAAGTTGGATGTGGGCAAATTGGTTTGTGACGGGAGATACTCTATATAGTGATATGTTAAAGAAGGTGGAGACAAATGTAGTTAGAGAGAATGAGCATGATGATAAGACAAGCAGGAAGGCATGCATTTCATACTACTGTAATTAGAGCAAATGATGATTTTCTTGACTAAAGGATAGTAAAGAAATGCAAGATGTCATTGGTAATGCAATGAAAGGAATGTTGAAATCAGTTAGAGTTAGAAAGTTTCAACAAATACAGAACCGAATTGTCATTGAGGTGGAGAGTTTAATGTTGATCACATAAAAACGAACAAAAGAATAAGTCATTTGGATATCTCATTCTCCAAGCCTAGACTGGGATCAAAAGTGATCATTTATGATGTCAGTGAGGAGATTAGCAAGGATGAATTAATAAATCAGTTATATGAATATGACACAGATGGAAATGGATGGTGATGTCTTTGTGCATTTTGGGAGTGTCAGTGAGGTAAACTCTGGTAGAAATAGGATAATGGAAGTATCGACCATATTTACAAATATGGATCAAGGTCACATTTTTTAGGGATGATGACATACATATTGGCTGAATTTGTTGATGTCTGAAAAAAACCTATGAGGTTAGGGGTTGGGTATATCATATAATTTCTTGTGAGCACCGACCAAGTGAAAACAGCTTTAATACAAAGTGAGAGAGTACAAACAGTAACACAAAAAATGCACACTGACAAAAGGTACTGACAATCAAGTGATGACACAATAAATTTAGCATAAACAAAAAAGAACACAGCAATAGTAGCTTTCGGCCACTGTATTTGCTTTTCTCAACTAACTGAGAACTGAAAAGCAGTGATTTTTATGTGGGTGGTTGGCCTTCAAGTATGTAAGCACACGCGATCATATAGGAGGAGAGAGTTGATCGAGCATAAGTGCGAAGAGTGACTATGGAGAGGAAGAGAGCTGACTAGAGAAAGGGGAGGGAGAAGAAGAAGGAAGGGAGAGTGTTGAGGTCGATGACCAGTGATGGCAGTTGCCGAGCTCGTGGGAAATGACTGAATTCATTTCACCTTGTTACAACTGTTACAATTGCCGGTCTTACGGATGCACTTTGAAGACTCACAGGGACTGCAAGCCAATCTGCAGTCACTATACTAGAATGGTCACAGTTTTCAACATACACCTGCAGTATAGTATGTGCAATAGACCTGCAGTATAGTATGTGAAAATTTCAAGTCAAGGAGAAACAGATGTAACCATTTCATAAGAGACAGAAAATTTCCAGAATATGAGCGTGTATGGAAACTGATTATTGAACAGATTAATTACTTTCCAGCATGCAATGGTACAGTACAGTAATTTCTGTAATATGCATCAGAACCAACAGAACTGTGAATGTAATGAAATGATAGGTTATAATCTACATTAGCATTAACATATGTAAAGGCACATGATGCAAGAAAGCAAGCTTATATAGCATTAGCAAAAAAAAAAAAAAAAAAAAAAACTCTCATTTCACCCATCCACTCACTCCTAGATGTTTGTCTAGTTCTGCTTTGAATCTATTTAAGCTATCAACTTCTACAACGACAGATGGAAGTTTGTTCCAGAAATCAACCACCCACTGGCTAAAGGCAAACTTCTGCACATCTATCCTACAACTCTCTTTCCTCAATTTGAATTTATGCCTTCTCAGGCAATTATTCTGAGCAAGAGGAAGAATCCCATCAACATTGAGCATGCTCAAACCATTCAAGGCTTTATACACCCCAATCAGATCACCTTGCAGGTGCCTAGTCTCCAGACACTGTAATTTGCAAAACTTAAGCCTTTCTTTGTAAGAGCAACCCTTTGTTCCATTCACTAATCTTGTTGCCCTTCTCTGTACTTGTTCCAGCAGCTCTACATTATTCTTAAAATGAGGCCTCCAGACCCGTACACAGTAGGTGTGGCCTTTCTTTAAATATATTCTTTAAAGTTTAAATATAAGTAAACATTCTTTAAATATAGTCCAGTTAAATGGTCAATAATCAAGGGTTCTGGCAGATGAATTCTGGGTTGTGTGCAATCATCCACAGATTGATTTTGCATGTATCTAACTGCCATATGAAATAGATTGTAAGATTATGTGATACTCCTTCTCTACATAAATTTCTTCCAGTCAAGATCATAATGTACGTGTAGCTATTCTTATCTTTAACCACAATATTACTGTTACATCCCTTTTGCACTTTGCATGCTGTATGTGTATCAATCCAGACAGATAGCAGCAAATTCTGCTTAGTGTCACTTTATTTCAAACATGGGGTGGAAATTGAAACATATATGAATTGTTGCATCGCTTAGTGGGAGAGAAGCTCATTCTGTGTTTGGATTCAAATTCTAAAAATACTTGGGGTTCAGCAGATTGACTGATGACAAGGGAAGCTTAATGAAGAGGCAGTACATTACCACAGTTTGTTTGTACAAAATCAGTGCTCAATGGTACTTTTTGGAGCATGAATATTTTTTTTTTTTGAGAAAATCCCAAAAATGAGAAGTATTAGAACCTATAGAGAGGCATTAGAACCTATAGTATAAGATGAAAGAAGATACTTGTTGACATTAGACTTGAATATCTCTAGGTTGTAATTTGCAAGAAATATTTATGAAGGAAGGTTGTTCCAGAAAACAGAAGTTGAATGTATAAATTGAAAAGAAGAAAATTCGGTTCTCTGAGTTTAAAGTTGGACAGTAAATGGATGTTGATTGGTTGTGGCACATGTTCGGACTGCTTTGGAAGAGAAAGCAGGAATTTTAGAAACCAATTCAGAAGAACAGTGCCCATTGTTAGTATTTATAGAAAAGGCATGCAGGAGAAACTGAACATCTATCAGACAAAGGGTAGAGAGAGAGTCTGTTAGAGAGGAGTCGTTAATTAACCTAACTGCCCTCTTTTGAATGGAGACTAGAAGCCTGAGAGGGGTTTGGGGTCACCGTGCCAGAAGTAGGAACACTATTTCGTAGTAGAACAGGGTTGCGATTTGTATAGAGTGAACAGCTGGTTGGAAAAAAAGTAAGTGAAAAAGAATATCTGGTTTTTTAGATGCAGAGAAGCAATATTTGTAATGTGCGTATACCAGGAGATATTAGAAGTCAGGGTAATACCTCAGTAGAGGTATATGACCTTGCCTAGAAATCAGAGTATCGTCGAAAATAAACATAGGAGTAGACAAATCCTTTTTTGCAAGGTATAAGACTGGATTCAGTTTTAGAAGGATTGAAATCAACCAAGTTATCTTTGCTCCACTTGAGAATTACCCGGAAATCATCATTTAAGGAATTGGTAGTAGATATTCAAGAAGTTGAAGGTGCAGGCCAAGTTTTCTCAAATCGGAAAGTGGAATGTAATGTGCTATCATCATCAAAACTATGAATAGGATTTCCAATGAATGGAAGAATGCAATTAATATACAAGAGGAAGAGATCAGCATTAGTGGAGATCAGAATACAGTGAGCAGTCAGAGAAAGAACTGGATACTCAATTACAAAACACAGTTTACGAACCATACGATGGAAGCTTATTTAGATGGCCTTTATGCCAAATGCAATCAAAAGCCTTTGAACTGTCAAGAGCCAATGCTTGGTTTCACAAAACATTTCCATTGAATTTCATCATAAATGGGTAACATAAGCCAGAATATCACCAGTGGATCGACACTAATGGAATCCATACTGACAATCGTTGATCAGATGAAAAGTTTCTAGATAGTTTAAGAGTTAATTAATTTCTCAATTACTTTAGATAGATAGTGCAATGGGACAATAATTGAATGGGAGGGTTTTGTCACCCTTTTTAGGAACTGGCTGTGACAAATTTCTAAGCAGAAGGGAAAACATCTTTGGAATAAGAAAGTAATGGCAAAAGAACCATCTGGTTCTGACTGAGGTGGGAATAGAGATGGGCAAGAGTAGCAGCCAATAACTTTAGCAAGAGACAGAATGCTTGACTACTATTTGTGCAAGAAGCAAGTTTTCTACTCTTAGCCTGTGCAAAACCTAGTTTGGACTGATTAATAACTACTCTACAATTCTTGTATACTTTGGTGTAGGCAGAAAATGAACCTGGAGATTTGGATACAAGCCAATTGTGATAAGCAACATTCTTATCTTGAACAACCTTGGCACATTTATTGGAAAACCAAGGGTTAGATAAATGATGAGATTTTAAGGTGGAGAGAGGAATAACGGATTCCATCTGTACAAGAATAATTTCCTGATACGATCTGAGCAAACGTTGACACAGTAATCTGACCAAGGAAAAGAAGAAAATAAATCTCGTGGATCATCCCATTTTGAATTCTTGTAATGCCAAACAACACAAGGTTGAGAAGAGTGGCCACAAGAGAAAGGCTCCATTTGAGAAGAGCATCACCAAAATGTGATGAGGTGCCTAGAGAATCATTCACCTCAACTGTGTACTTAGAAGGGTTGTTTGTGAGAAAAAGATCAAGCATGATGGCTGCACGGTTAGCACTGCCTAGTATTCTGATCGGTAAATGAGCAATCTGTGTGAGGTCATTATAATTGCAAAAGCCTCAGCATCCCAACCAGCCAGGTCCATGTGACTAGAAAATGGAAGCCAGCTGGAGTTGTGAACATTGAAATCACCAAAGAAAATTACCTCGTTGCTAGGAATATTGAACTGGAGAAGGTCAAGTTTCAACTTAATACATATAACTTAAACTTGATAGTAGATACAAAATTCATATAACATAACTTGGTAGGAGATAAAACTCAATGCTGAAAGATATATATATATATAGTGTTATTACTGCATTGGGGTATAAGTTTAGCGTTATATTTTTAATTGTATTGAAATTGAATCAAAATCATGCCTTACACCGGAGCAGGAAAGCAAAAGGCTCAAGGTAGTGGGAGTGCTGTGGCTCAGAGGAGAGCTGAGGCGGGGTGCGGTTATCCTCGGAATCACAGCCTTTTGAAATGTACTGCTTGTTTGATGTTTGTGGAGATATTGGGATAGGGACATGAAATTGTCAAGGGGAATATCTTTGTGTGTGCTTGATGTAAGGAGTGTGAGGCAATCAGGCACCAACTCAGTATTGTTATGGGCCTTTATGACAGCTTGAAGAACAGGGTAGATGCCCTTGAAGGATTTAAATTGAGGGCCCATCAAGCTCTCAGCTGCCCACATCAACACCAGAGCTTGCACTTGAACATCAGGCAACACAGCTGCAATCTCCAAGGCAGAATGACCAGGGTTCCAGCCCGTCACCACCGAATACGGAGGATGTGGAAAGGTCAGGGAATGACCACCGCATATCCCGAAGCAATATGGCCTTAGTTGCTAATGCTCCTAAAAACCAAATAACAAACAAAACAACAAACCAAGGCAGAATGCACTGGTTCCACAGGGACAAGCTGTTGTTGGTGACTCTATTGTCAGAGAAACAGAGAATATATTGTGCAAAAAGGATAGGTGTAACAGGATCAGGGACTCCTCCGTAGCCAGGTGGGAAGGAGCAGCAGTGCGTAGCACACACTTCTTGATTAGACCGGGATTCGAGCCCGTCACCACCAAATACGGAGGATGCGGAAAGGTCAGGGAATGACCACCGCATATTCCCTGAGCAATATGGCCTTAGTTGCTAATGCTCCTAAAAATCAAATAACAACAACAACAGTAACAGGATCAGGATATGTCTGCCCAGGGCAAAAATGAATGACACTGTAGAGCAGATATCATCTTTAAAAACCTTTCTCTTTACCCCTGATGGATGGTAGTTACCTCTTTGAGTAAATCCCACATCAGCACACTGTGATCACTGCCACTTAGTGGTTCCTTTATCTGCAGATTCTTAATGCATGAAGAATCACTACTGATAATCAGATCAAAAGTATTACTCCCTCTGTTTGCCTAGCAAACATTCTGCTATAGAAAACAATCATCCAATAAATCAACAATACCACTGCTAATGTGTGAGTGACCAATCCACAAGTTCCAGTCAATATGTGGGAAATTAAAATCCCCCATTATAAGACAGTCTGATTTACCGGCCCACTGTATTTCTCTGTATAGTTGTTCATTATACTCATCAGAGTCAGGACTACAACATACTCCTACTCTCAATTTTGCTTTCCCAGTGCTTATGTCACACCAAACTGACTCAACACTGCACTTCCTTAGATTTTATGTGTTTCTTAACTAATAGCATAACTCCTCCCCCCTTCCTATCCTGTCTATCCTTTCTGTACATATTGTACTCCCCAAATTCCAATTCTACATTCTTTATATCTGTGTGACCCCATGTCTCTGATATCCCAACAATATCTGCCTTTGATTTTGTGACCAACACCTCAAATTTATTTACTAAACTAATATCTTTAGCATTAGTGTACATGCATGTATACATGCACCTGTTCTTATTCTTAGCTATCCTAACACAGCTCATGTATTTACTTGTTCTGTGATGGCTTCCAGCAGTCTCTGAATCTATTAGTCTGTGTTTCCCCACAAGCTAGCAGTTTTCCGACTAACCTAATACTGCCTCAATAGCATCAGCAAATATTCTTGCACCCTTTCTATTTAAGTGTATTCCTTCCTTGTAGAGGCAGTCTCTCCTATTAACAAGCACAGACCAGGCTGAGAAAAATTCTACTCCATGAGCCTTACACAATCACTCCAGGGCCTTATTGATTGACAAGGCTCTCATCATATACTCCGTCCTATCGTATCATGTCTGGGCAGAATTGCAGACAATTTCAAATTATTATTATTATTAGCCATATGGTGCAAGGAAGCCTGAGGCTTATGATGCACCAGCCAAAAACAAAAAATTCTGAATTACCCTGAGAGAGAGAGAGAGAGAGAGAGAGAGAGAAAACAAGTAACGGGTCTATAATTATTTGTGTGACTCTTTGATCCCCTTTTTGAATTGGGGATACATTCACACTTCTCCAGTCCATAGGGACCTCCCCTGAATTCAAGGATACTCTCATAACTAAGGGTTCACTTACTTCCTCTGCTGCCTTCCTTAATATAATTGGATAGAACCCATCCACCATAGGTGCCTTTGTTATGTTTAACTGCAGCAATTTCTCCTACACTTTCCTCTTAGTTATAACAAAGTAATTTACCTCCCTGTTAGAGTTTGATCAATTTCTGGCTTCTACATCACTAGAAAATTACTCATGTGTGAAAGTAGATGCAAAATACTTATTCACTTTATCAGCTACCTGAGCAAGATCATCGTCAGTCGAACCATCAATCTCAAGTGGACCAATCTGATTCATCCCATTCTTTCTAGTTTCATAAGTAAAGAAGCCATACTGTTTTTCTTTGCATCCTTTGCCAAAGATTTCTCATAATCTGCCTTCACTTCCCTAACCTACTTTGTGAATTGATTGCGGACTAGCATACATCTACCATAGAGGCTTCTGTGTCATGTGATAATTTGTATACATCGTATGCATTTTCTTCTCTATCACGAGTCTAATTAGAATTAGCATTAGTAGAGGCATATGATGCAAGAAAGCAAGCTTATGCAGCATCAGCCAAAAAAAAAAAAAAAAAAAAAAACCGCTCCCATTTCACTCCTCCATTCATTCCAAATGCCTCTCCAGCTCAGCCTTAAATTTATTTAGGCTATTAGCTTCCACAACAAATAGATGGATGCCTGTTCCACCAATCGACTACCCCTTGGCTAAAAGCAAATTTCTGCACATCTGCAAATTTGAAACTGTGCCCCTTAGGTTCTTAGTCTGAGCAAGAGGAAGAATCCCATCAGCATTCAGCTTGCTCAACCCATTCAAAGCTTTATACACCTCAATCAAATCACCTCGCAGGTGCCTACTCTCCAGGTGCTGCAATTTGCAGAACTTAAGCCTTTCTTGGTAAGAGCATCCCTTTGTTCCCCTCACCAACCTGGTTGACCTTCTTTGTACTTGTTCTAGCAACTCTAAATCCTTCCTAAAATGAGGCCTCCAGACTAGTACACAGTACTCTAGGTGTGGCCTGACCATTGCCTTGTATAACAGGATAATCACCTCCCTGTCCCTGCTAGCAAAATTCCTATATATCATTGACAAGACTCCTTGACCTGCCCTGTCTGCCCGTCTACACTGCTCAGCGAACTTCATATTTGACTGCACAATTACCCCCAGGTTTTTTTCACTTTCCACTTCCCTGAGTGTAGTACCACAGAGTTGGTACATTTCTCTTCAGCTATCGCTACCCATATGCAGTACTTTGCATTTGTTAATGTTAAACTTCAGTTGCCACTTCTCAGCCCATTTTCCAAACTTATATAGATCCAGTTGGAGTAGCATACTGTCTTGGAGTAGCATACTGTCATTAACAACCCTGCCAACCTTTGTATCAACCAAAAACTTGGACATTAAACCTGATATACCTCCATCAATATCATTGATAAATATACAAAACAACAATGGGCCCAACACCGAACCCTAGGGAACTCAGTGTTCCATGCGCAACAGTGTTAAAACTTTCCTGAAATCCAAGTATATGATATCAAAATTATTTTTGGCATTCAGTTCCTATGTGCCCACATCATAGTATCCAATCAAATTGGTCAGACAAGACCTCCCTTTAACAAACCCATACTGTGTCTTAACTATTATTGCAGTCTTCTCTAGATGATCCTGCAATGCTTCTTTAACCAAGTGATTCCATTATTTTCCCCGGAACACAAGTTAAACTAACAGGTCTGTAGTTACTTGTGTCAATTTTTGAACACCCTCTGTGAATTGGGGATACATTTGCACACCTCCAGTCCATGGGGACCTCACCTGAGTCCAAGGAACCTCTCATAATTATGGCTAAGGGTTTGCTTACTTCCTTTGCTGCCTCCTTTAATATAACTGGATAGATCCTGTCCACCCCAGGTGGATTACTTGTGTTTAACTTGAACAATTTCTCCTCCACTTTGCTCTCAGTTTAGTACAAAATCACTTAGCTTCCTGTTAGTGTTTGATAAACTTCTGGCACTCCCCTCGTTGAATGACTCCTCATGTGTGAATTTAGATGCAAAATACTCATTCAGTTTGTCAGCTACCTGAGCATGATCATCAATAGTCAACCCATCTATGTTATGTGGTCCAATCTGATTCATCCCTTTCCTTCTAGAGTTTTAATAAGTAAAGAACTCTTTGATGTTTTGCTTTGCATCGTTTGCCAAGGATTTCTCGTAATCTATCTTCACCTGCCTAACCTCCTTTGTGACTTGATTACAGACTAGTTTATACTTGCCATAGGCTTCTGTGTCTCCTGATACTTTATATGCATCCCATACATTCTTCTTCTTCTCTGCCATGAGAAGAAGAAGAATGTATGAGGCTAATAAACAGGCAAGGTAACAGTTAGCCTGACGGATAACTTCGAAGTGAATATATAGAATATAGAAAATAAGAGGGCCAACCATAATTTTCAATTTCAGTTGTGGTAATTTTATTTGATTTATATTTATGCAAAAGAAAGCTTCTGCTGACATAAAGAGAAAGGAAGTAGGGATAAGTATAGTAATAGTACCTCAATTTCCCTTGAATATACTTATCGCTACTTCCTTTCTCCATATGTCAGCACTGCCTCCGTAGCCAGGTGGGCAGGAGCAGCAGTGCGTAGCACACGCTTCTTGATTAGACCAGGGTTCGAGCCCGTGATCACCAAATACGGAAGATGCAGAAAGGTCAGGGAATGACCACCGCATATTCCCGGAGCAATATGGCCTTAGTTGCTAATACTCCTAAAAAAAAAACCAAACCAACCAAACCTTATGCCAGCAGAAGCTTTCTTTTGCATAAATATAAATCAAATAAAATTACCACAACTGAAATTGAAAATTATGGTTGGCGCTCTGTTTTCTATATTCTATATATTCATTTCGAAGTTTTCTGTCGGGATAACTGTTATCTTGCCTGTTTTCTGTTAAATTTAAATTATAACCAAATTAGCCTTCATGTTTATGTTTATTAATTGGACTTTGTTAAACAGCAGATAGCTCTGTTAATTATTGGTGGGATATATTGAAAGGGGTTAGCCCTAGAAAAAGTTCCTTTCAATGTATCTATATATCAATAATTAGCTACATAATCATTATTGTATTATATAATTATATATTATTACTAATTATATGTTTATTTCCAGGGTATGGCATTGTAGACCTACACAGGCTATTTTAGTCTTTTTAAGTTATTGGCCTTATGGCCCACTGTGTACTGTTATGTTTATATACATATTCGGTATCTATATGCAGCAGATTCTCGATTAACCGGGATCGGATTAACCGGGAGACTGCAAATTATAAAAAAAAAAATCAACCAGAAATAAAAAAAATTCAAGTAATAACTAGAATAGGTATAAACAGATATTTTGCAAGTTGTAAATAAGTGACAAGCGACATTATAAGTCGTCATTGGGAGATTAGTGTGCCTATTATCTTGCAATCCCCGCAGTCTTCACACCCGCTGCTCAAAAAAAAGAAGAAAATAAGAAAAAAGAGAGACCAAATATTTAGTTTGTTTTAGTGCGTCCTGTCGATTGTTGTGTTCCATTGCAGCACAAAAGGAGAAATTTTGTTTCGTTATTTATGTCAGGGATGTCGGAATTTTTTTTTATATTAAATTTTTTTTTTTTGTTTTTTGTGTTTAGAAATCGTGAAAATGATGGGTAAACTCAAAAGAGTTGCGTTTTCAGTTAAACAAAAACTTGAAATTATTCAAAAGTTGGAAAACGATGCATCTGTTAAATCTCTAAGGAATAATTATAATAAGGATGAATCAAAATGGCCAAGCATTAACAAGTATCGCGCAAAATTCAAATTTGTCAATAATAATATAGTAGCAATATGTTATTAGCAATTCCCGAGTTACGTAAAACTTGACGAAGCAAGAAGTCCTGGAACATATCTCTTACGTATGTCGGGGACTTTTGTATTTTTGGATTAACCGGGAAATTGATTATCCGGGATTTGTTTTTTACCATCTATCCCGGAAAATCGAGAGTTTACTGTATATATGGCATATGACATTTATTGCACGTCAAATTAAAATGAATTATTCAGTTAAGGAATTAATGAACCAATATACAGAAAGATGATGTAATGGAATTGTTACTATGTAGGAACGAATGTCTGAATTTCCATTCATTTTGTCATAAGGAAGTTTACCAGGTGTATTAATTATAACTCCCACTGTAACTGCTACCAAATCTGCACCTCTTTATGAGTGTTGAGGATTAGCAGTAGTAATATAGTAATACTCCAACTTACACTATCCCGACTTACACGAACTCAGAGTTACGCAGTTCTTGATTTTTTCGTTTGGTGTATATCTAAAATTAGCTTACCAGTGATTTGGAAATCAAATCATAAAGCTTGGGTGACAGCTTCCGTTTTTGAGGACTGGTTTGGTCACCACTTCATACACAAAGTCGAAAGTTATTGCAAGTCTAAACAGATTCCATTTAAAGTGATGCTTCTTATTGACAGTGCACCCGGCCACCCTCCTGCCACCCTAATTAATTTCGGCCCACGTGTGAAAGTTGTGTTTTTGCCTCCAAACACAAACTATGAGACAAAATAGTGAGATATCTGTTAAAGACTTTTGGAAACAATTCAATGTTTTAGATGCCGTAAGAATCATTGAAGAATCTTGGGATGAAATTCACAAAAAAACATTGAATGGTGTCTAGAAGAAACTTTGTCCATTTTTTTTTCAAAAACGAGACGAAAACAACGCCAGAAACTGATCATGTCGCTCATGTGATAGAAGAAGTTGTTAATCTTGCCAGGCAATTAGATTCGAAAGTCAATGGTGATGATGTCAACAAGCTGTTAGATTCACATAGTTAGGAGCTAAAAATGAATGAGCTCATAGAGATGCGTGAGCAAAACGTCACTGAAGTATCCGACACTTCAGACCCAGTTCCACCAGAAAAGCACATGACAATTGCAAGTTTGACAGAAGGTCTCAGCTCAATTGAAAAGGGCTTAAAAATATTAGAACACATAGTAGTAGTAGTAGTGGCATGTGATGCAAGAAAGCAAATGTATGAGCTTATGCAGCATCAGCCAAAAAAAAAAAAAAAAAAAATCGCACCATTCCCTCCAAATGCCTGTCCAGTTCCTCCTTAAATTTATTCAGCCTATCAACTTCCACAACGACAGATGGAAGTTTGTTCCAGCAATTAACCACCTGCTGGCTAAAGGCAAATTTCCGCACATCTATTCTATATCTGTCCTTTCTTAATTTGAATTTATGACCCTTTAGATTCGTAATCTGAACAAGTGGAAGGATCCCATCAGAATTCAGCGTGCTGAACCCATTCAAGGTCTTATATATACCTCAATCAGATCACTGCGCAGGTGCCTAGTCTCCAGCCGCTGCAATTTGCAGAACTTAAGCCTCTCGTGGTAAGAGGATCCCTTCATTCCCCTCACCAATCTTGTTGCCCTTCTCTGTACACGCTCAAGTAAATCTATATCCTTCCTAGACCTGTACGCAGTGCTCAAGGCGCGGCCTGACCATTGCCTTATACAGAGGGATAATCACCTCCTTTTCCCTGCTAGCAAAATTCCTATATATCATTGACAAAACCCCATGACCTGCCCTGGCAGCCTGTCTGGATTGCTCAGAAAACTTCATATCTGCCTGCACAATTACTCCCAGGTCTTTTTCATTTTCTACCACCTTAAGTGTAGTACCACACAGTTGGTACGTTTCTCTGGGGTTACTTCTACCCATATGCAGTACTTTACATTTGTCAAGGTTAAACTTCAGTTGCCACTTCTTGGCCCATCTGCCCAAATTATCTAGATCCTGTTGCAGTAGCACACTGCCATTACTGTCATTAACAACCCTGCCAACCTTTGTATCATCTACAAACTTCGACATTAAGCCTGATATACCTTCATCAATATCATTGATAAATATACAAAACAACAGTGGACCTAACACCGAACCCTGTGGGACTCCACTAATAACATTAGTTCAAGAAGAGCAGCACCCATTGATTACCACCCTCTGTCTTCTCGCACTTAACCATCCTTTTATTCATTGTAGCAACTTACCCTTAATACCATTCTGCTCCAATTTGTACAATAGTCTTCCATTCGCAACAGTGTCAAAAACTTTCCTGAAATCCAAATATATGATATCAAAATTATTTTTTGCATCCAGTTCCTTTGTAACCACATCATAATATCCTATCAAATTTGTCAGACAAGACTTTCCCTTAACAAACCCATGCTGTGTCTGAATTATATTGCTGCAGTCTTGTCTAGATGATCGTGCAATGCATCTTTAACCAGTGATTCCATTATTTTACCCGGAACAGAAGTTAAACTAACTGGTCTGTAATTACTCGTGTCACCTTTCGATCCCCCTTTGTGAATTGGGGATACATTTGCACATCTCCAGTCCATGGGAACCTCCCTTGAGTCCAAGGATGCTCTCATAATTATGGCTAAGGGTTTGCTTAGTTGCTTTGCCACCTCCTTTAATATAACTGGATAGATCCCATCCACCCCAGGTGCTTTTCTTACGTTTAACTTCAACAATTTCTCTTCCACTTTGCTCTCAGTTATTACAAAATCATTAAGTACCTTGCTAAAATTTGATAACCTTCTGCCATTTTCAAACCTTAATAATTCTTCATGTGTGAATGTAGATGCAAAATACTCATTCAGTTTGTTTGCTATCTGAGCAGGATCATCAACAGTTGAACCATCGATGTCAAGACTCCAACGACATAGACTCCAACGAAGAATGCGTTATAGCTACAAAGCAAGGAATAAAAAAATTATTAGCTTTCTACGAAGAAATCTGTGTGAAAAAAAAGAAGGCACTGTGTCGTCAGACGAATTTGTTAGATTTTATGAAACCATCGACATCGAAATAACTTTTTTACGTAACTTTTTTAATTTTTAATTTATTTTTTAATACATATTTTGTATTAATATGTATAAATAACTGAAATTTTATTAAATATTTTTCTTCTAAACTAGTGTTTTTGTTAGTCCATGGGATTAGTGGGATTAATTGGGATTAGTGAAGTCCACACTTCACTAATCCCAATTAAACAAACTTTATATGTATTTATATGCAAAGTTGTACCCCGACTTACGCGAATTCGACTTAAGCGATTTTTGTCGGACCCACCCATCGTGTAACTTCGGGGCATTACTGTACACAGTTTTGTCATTTTATACAGCCATTTTATGTCATTTTAAAAATTCAAACATTAGTTTAAATGTTTTTTTTGTTTTTTTTATCTGACTACAAAATCTTGTCAGCCGAATATGTGAATATGCTTGTCCTAGTTGCTGTACTTGCAAATCATGTGCCATTTCCAACACTAGCATTCCACATGCCAGTTTCTGTAGTAACCATCATTCAGTGTTCATTGTCTAAATAAACTGAACACCACCAAGGCATGATGACACATGATTAACTGATTATAGATTTCTCGCCTTATTGCACACTTCACTAATGCCTGTTGAAATCTCTTTGACACCTATTTGACATTCTTTTCACTGTGCATTCTACATTGAGACTCCATCTGTAGTTTATAAAATGCATCAAGTTCCACTTGCTTACATTAAATATCCCTTCATATGAATGTGTGTGAAACTGTGGTAACACTTTTATGGCATATCCTCTACACCAAAAGGTAGTTAAGACAAATTTTAATTATTTTAGGCAAAACCTATAAATATATTTGTTTTATTTGTTTGGTTTTTAGGAGCATTAGCAACTAAGGCCATATTGCTCCAGGATATGCGATGGTCATTCCCTGACCTTTCCGCATCCTCCGTATTTGGTGGTTATAAATATATGTTAAAAGAAGGACTTGTTATGTAAAAGCTGCAATAAGTTATTTCTTATGTAATGATTTTTAAATTTAGATTTATGTATTCTGGGGTTTCTAGGTCTGGTGTACATCATCTTCTGGTGCTGCTTTAACTGCTGATTTGCCTACTTTTAGCATCTCCCCACAAGAATATATTACACAGGTAATTTTTTTTTTTTATTGTGTGTATGTGTGTGTGTGTGTCAAATTCATATAGCACATATGAATTTGAATTTGCTGATAAAAACAATATCTATAAATCAACTACTAATTAATTTATAATTTTGCTAGAATGCAACTTGTTATTTATTATTTATTTGGTTTTTTTTTTAGGAGCATTAGCAGCTAAGGCCATATTGCTCCGGGGATATGCGGTGGTCATTCCCTGACCTATCCGCATTCTCCGTATTTGGTGGGCATGGGATTGAACCCCGGTCTAATCAAGAAGCTTGTGCTACGCACTGCTGCTCCTGCCCACCTGGCTACAGAGGCGCCAAATGCAACTTAAACCTAGCCATAATTCCTTAACTATATACTGCAGGGTTCAAAAAAATCAGTAATTTTTGACAGGATTTTCAAACTTAATTACAGCATCATTATTGCGTTCTTTGATTACTAACTTTTTCTAGCAAAATGAAGTTTAGGCAGAAGAGGTCTTGACCCCTCCTTCCATTCCCTATCTTTAAACCCTTGTAGCTTCTTAACTGTCCTGAGAGTACAAGACATTTGAGAAGCTACAAGATTGTATATGGCGCCTCCGTAGCCAGGTGGGCAGGAGCGGCAGTGCGTAGCACACGCTTCTTGATTAGACCGGGGTTCAAGCCCATGCCCACCAAATACGGAGGATGTGGAAAGGTCAGGGAATGACCACCGCATATCTCCGGAGCAATATGGCCTTAGTTGCTAATGCTACTAAAAACCAAATAACAACAATAACAAATAACAAGATTGTATAACACTTAAAATGACTCTTAATAATTATTCTTATTATTCAAGAATCATTCTAAGACTTTTGCAGGACTCCTGAGGACTTTAGATATAAATACTGCCATATGATGCAAAGAAGCACCAAGCTTATGTTGCACCAGCCAAAAAATATATATATAATAATGAGTAAATATTAATTAATTAATAATAATAATTAATTTAAAAATTTTATTACAGAATAGACTCGTGAAGATATTCACAATATGAGATATACTTAATAATGCCAATTTTTAAGTACTTAAGTAGTTAGTACATACAGAAATGATGCAATTACACTAACCTGTGTGCTATTTAAAAATTATAATAAGTAAAATAAACTGCCAATTTGACTCCCTCCTCACATAAGTGTCTGTTCAGCTGGCTTTTGAAATTCCCCAAACTGTCAGCCTCAATCACCCAAGTGACTTATTCCACTAATTAATAATTTGTTGGCTAAAAGAAAACTTGCAATTTAATCTAAACCTCTCACTATAATTAGACTACTGAAGACATTCAAGAATTACTGGTAGAAAAAGAGGCTGGCAAAGCTGATTTGGTGGAAATGTCATCGGAGGTAAATGAAATTAATTCAGAGGATGCGAGTGCAGATGAAAATTGTGAAGTTCCAAATTTCACATTAAAAAGCATATGGGAAGTAAACTTAGCCAAGCAATTAGAATCTTATTTTTTGAATGCAGATCTTTCGCCTGAAAGGAGCACAAAGTTCAAAAGGGCACTTCAAAAATGCTTAATTCCATACCATGAAATTTACAAAGATCTATCAAGCAAAAGCAAACAATCCCAGATTATTGATTTTTTAAAGAGAGCAGAAGAGACGCAAAATCTAGATGCTGCAGAAGAAAATTCAAAAGGTGAAGATATTCTGCAACAGAGAAAACATTTTCGTTTGATTGTGCTTAGCAGCCAAGGCACCTCTCTAGCCAGGTGGGAAGGAGCAGCAGTGCATAGCGCACGCTTCTTGATTAGACCAGGCTTCGAGCCCGTCACCACCAAATACGGAGGATGCGGAAAGGTCAGGGAATGACCACCGCATATTCCCGGGGCAATATGGCCTTAGTTGCTAATGCTCCTAAAAACCAAATAACAACAGCTTAGCAGCAATAAAGAGGAAGAAAATTAAATGAGCATACATTATTTAACATATATGTATCATAGTTTGTAAGATGTTAGTTCAGTTATTACTATTTTTAATAAAAATTAAGCTTCCGATAGTTATAAAAAATGATGTATTTTTGTTAGCTTTTGGAACATAATCCCCCTTTTTGTACCAGTTCTTAGTCCCGTATAACATGGTTTTGCACTACATGAGATTTTATAGGAACCTAACTACCGTGTTATACAAGGGTTAACTGTATAACTTGGAAATATTTTGTCTTTCCTCATATGAACACCCTTTTGCCACTCTCACCAGGTGAGGTGCCCATCTTTTGACACTTTTAAGAAGCTGGAGGTCTTTTTTTAGGTGCAGTCTGTATACTTGAACCCAGTTTTCCAAGTCTGGTCGTACAGTTGTTGTGTATACAGTGGGATTATGATCTTCCTATCCTCCAGCAAGAATAGGAAACCATTATCTTCTTTGCCACCTGTCTACAAGGCCGCCGTAGCCTAGTGGTCAGGCGCACGGGTGCATAAGTACACGTGCCTTGAGTACCGGGGTTCAAGCCCATGAATGCTGGATATGGTGCTGTTTCTTGTATTCTGTCAATCTTGTGAACTCCTCTGACCGTTTGGTCGTCCCTGAGTATAAACAGAAAATTTATTTATTTATTTTTATTTTTTTTATTTACACTGCTTGGATAACTTCATGTCTGACCATATAGTAACTCCTAAATCCTTTTTTCCTCTACTTCCTCTGGTTCAACCCAGCCAAGTGTATATTATTTTGGAGTTGCTGTTCACCAAGTTATATGATAGAAAAAATATTATTAATTAAAAATGATGCACAAAACTTGAAAAGAACAAGAATAAAATGAGTCAGCCCACCAGCTGTTTTCTGTAGCTTTTGACACTGACTACCCAGTGTTATATGAATTCTTCATACAATGCTGGGCATTTGGCATCTTCTTCTGAACAACCAGAAAGCACATGTGATTCCTTAAAAAAAACTGTCTGATACTTATTGATAATGTGCATGCTGTGATAGGCCTAAAAATTGAAACAGCAAAGGCATTAAAAGAGGTTATTGAGCACTTTTTTTTTTTTTTTAATGGGAGGGGTTCCAAAAAATGGAAGTTGAAGGAATAAATGAGGAAAAGAAAAATTGGTTCTGTGAGTTTTAAGTTGGACAGTAAAAAGATACTGACTGGTTGTGTCACATGTCCAGAGTGATTTTGAAGAGAGAGACAGTGGCAATTATAGAAGCCAATTCAGAAGAACAATGCCCATGGAAGTATCTGTAGAAAAGGCATGCAATGGAAACAAAAAATCTATGAGAAAGAGAGTGGAAAGACTTTGTTAGAGATGGATCATTAATTAAAGTAATATCAAGAGTGAAATAGAAAGTCAAGATTTTTAGATGCAGAGGAAGCAATATTTGTGATGTGTTGTTTATATGCGAAAAGAAATCATAAGTCAGAGTAATCCTTCTATCCCTCTATTAATCCTTAATAGTGATATGTGATCTTGTTTAGAAATCTCAGTGTCATCAAAGATAAGTATACGAGAAGAAGAATCGTTTTTGACATAATCGTTTTAGAAATAATCGTTTTGACATAATCGTTTTAGAAAGAGTAATATAAGACAGGACTGAGTTTTAAAAGAATTGAAATCAATTAAGTTATCTTTTCCCCACTGGAGAATTACCTGGAGACCAGCATTTAAAGAATTGGTAATAGATATTTGAGATGAAGCTGTTTGTGAAGAGCAAGGCTTAACAAACTGGAAGGTGGAATGCATTGAGCTGGCATCAGCAAAACTGTGGATAGGATTTCTCATCAGTGGAAAAAGGTCATTGATATACAAGAGATAAAGAGTGGGAGAATCACTTGCAGTGAGCAGTCAGAGATAAAACTGGATACCCAATTACAAAAAACTGTTGGCAAACCATAAGATGGAAGCCTATTTAGAAAACCTTTATGCCAAATATGATCAAAAGCCTTTGAAATGTCAAGAGCAACTGCTTGAGTTTCACCAAACTTTTCCATTGAAATTGTCCACAGATGGGTAACTTAAGTCAGTATATCCAGTGTATCACTGATAGAAGCCATACTCAGATGAAAGGTTTCTAGATAGTTTAGGAGTTGGTGGTTGATGGATTTCTCCATTACTTTAGAAAGAGTAAAGTAAGTGCAATGGGACAATAATCGGATAGGAGGGAATTTGTCACCCTTTTTAGGAACTGGTTGACTATGAGAAAATTTCGAAAACAGAAGGGAAAACACTGGTGAATAAGAAAATTTAAAAAAGGTGACAAAGAACAGGAGTAAACTCAGGAGCACAAGTTTTCAGAACAAGTGGAGAAATAACATCAGGACCTGGTGTTTTCTTGGCATTAAGATTGTTAAAAATTCTTCTGACACCCTTTTGACAAAGACCACAGGTGGCATTGAATGGAGTATACTGGGAATGGTACAGGGTGGTTTACCGAGATCATGAATACACGAGTTAGAAGAAAAGTAGGATGCTGCCAGATCAGCTTTATATTTAGCTGAGAGGTAGCAATAGAACCATCTTGTTTAGGCAGTGGTGGGAGTAGAGATGGGCCAAAATAGCAGCCAATAGCTTTGACAAGAGACAAGAATACTTGACTGCCATTTGGAGAAGAAGGTTTCCTACTCTTAGCCTATTCGAAATCTAGTTTCGGCTGATTAATAACTGCTACACAATTTTTGCGAGAATGGCATAAGTAGAAAATGGACCAGGAGATTTGGATGCAAGCCAGTTGCGATATGCAACATTCGTATCTTGAACAGCCTTAGCAAGTTTATTCAAAAACCAAGGTTTTGATAAAAGATTTCATCCCTACAAGAATAATTTCACTGACATACTCTGAGCAAACATTAACACCAGAAGATTTAAAACAATAACCCAGCCAAGGAAAAGAAGAAAATTCTTGCAGATTAGCATTAGTAAGGGCACATGACGCAAGAAACCAAGTTATGTAGCATTAGCCAAAAAAAAAAAAAAAACACACACAGACACCCTTCTCATCTCGCACATCCACTTACTCCAAATGTTTATCTAGTTCTGCCTTGAATCTTTTTAAGCTATCAACTTATACAACAACAGATGGAAGTTTGTTCCAGCAATCAACCACCTGCTGGCTAAAGACAAACTTCCTCACATCTATCCCACAACTGCCTTTCCTCAATTTGAATTTATGCCCTCTCAGGCTATTATTCTGAGCAAGAGGAAGAATCACATCAGCATTGAGCATGCTCAAACCATTCAAGGCTTTATACACCTCAATCAGATCACATCGCAGGAGCCTAGTCTCCAGACACTGTAATTTGCAAAATTTAAGCCTTTCTTCGTAAGACCAACCCTTTGTTCCATTCACTAATCTTGTTGCCCTTCTCTGTACTCGTTCCAACAGCTCTACATCCTTCTTAAAATGAGGCTCCAGACCTGTATACAGCTCAAGGTGTCGGCTGACCATTGTCTTATACTAGAAAAATTCCTGGATATCATTGACACGACATTATGAGCTACTCTTGCAGACCATCTGCTCAGAAAACTTCATATCTGCCTGCACAATTACCCCCAGGTCCTTTTCACTCTCTACCACTGTCAGTGTAGTACCAAATGACTGATATGTTACTCTGGGGTTACTGCTTACCATATGCAGTACTTTACATTTGTCAATGTTAAACTTCATATGCTCAACTTTTCTAGATCCTGTTGATGCAGCGTACTGTCATTAGTGTCATTAACAACCCTGCTGACATTCGTGTTGTCTGCAAACTTGAACATTAAGCCTGATATACCATCATCAATAATCATTAATGAATACAGAAAACAACAGTGGACCTAACACTGAACCCTCGAGGACTCCACTAATAATATTAGTCCATGAAGAGAAGGGTCCATGGATTACCACTCTCTGTTTTCTCCCACTCAACCATCCCTTTGTCCATAGCAGCAATTTGCCTCCAATGCCACACTGCTCCAATTTGTGCAGCAGTCTTCCATGTTAAACAGTAACAAAAGCCTTTCTAAGATCCAAATATATGATATCAAAATTATTCTTTGCATCCAGTTCCTTTGCAACTATATCTTGTTAGTCAATCAAATTGGTCAGACAAGACTTCCCCTTAACAAACCCATGTTGTGTCTGAGCTATAACTGAAGTCTTGTCTAGATGATCCTGCAATGCTTCTTTAACCAGTGCTTCCATTAAATTCCCTGGAACAGAAGTTAAGCTAACAGGTCTGTAATTACCTGTGTCTCCCTTTGATCCTCCTTTGTGGATTGGGGCAGTGTGCACATTTGCACATTTCCAGTCCATGGGTACCTCCCCTGAGTCCAGGGAAGCTCTCATAATTATGGCTAAGGGTTTGCTTACTTCCTTTGCTGCCTCCTTTAATATAACTGGATAGATTCCATCCATCCCAGGTAACTTTCTTATGTTTATCTTTAACAATTTCTCCTCCACTTTTTACTCTCAGTTATTACAAGATTGTCTAGCTTACTGCCAGAGTTCAATTCACCTCTGGCATTCCCTCTCTGAATAACTCCTCATGTGTGAACGTAGATGCAAAATATTCATTTAGTTTGTTAGTTACCTGAGCAGGATCATCAACAGTTGAACTATCGATATCAAGTGGACCAATCTGATTCATCCCCTTCCTTCTAGAGTTTACATAAGTAAAGAATGCTGATTTTCTTTGCATCCTTTGCCAAAGATTTCTCGTAATCTGCCTTTGCCTGCCTAACCTTGGTTGTGACTGGGTTACAGACCAGCTTATATCTATCATAGGTTCTGTATCACCTGTTAATTTAGATGTATCCCATGCATTTTTTTTTTCTCTTTTCTCTGCCACATGTCTAATTAAGTCATCTGACATTCATTTAGGCCTAAATCTTGAACAATATTCATTGGTTGGTATGAAAAGTGTAGTAGCTTCCAAGATTAATTCTTTGAAACCTTCCCATTTTGAATTTACTGTTGGTAACATCATCAGTTGGTCCCACCATATAGAATTTAAATACTGCCACAGACCACAGTAGTCACCTTTACGAAAGCAAAAACCCTTCCCTTTACCCCTGATGGTAGTTACCTCTTTGAGTAAACCCCACTTCAGCACACTGTGATCAGAGCCAACTAGTGGTTCCTTTATCTGCAGATTCCTAATGCATGAAGAATCACTACTGATAATCAGATCAAGAGTATTACTTCCTCTAGTTGCGTCCTGAACATGCTGCTGCTACTGTAGAAAACAATCATCCGATAAATCCACAAAAGCCTCGTTAGTGTGTAAGTGACCAACCCACAAATTCCAGTCAATCTCTGGGAAATTAAAATCCCCCATTATAAGACATTGATTTATTTGCTCACTCTATTTCTCTGCACAATTGCTCATTATACTCATCAGATTCATTATGCCTATAACACACACCTACTCTCATTTTTCCTTTTCCAGTGCTTATGTCACAGCAAACGGACTCAACATTGCATTGTCCACCCACATGAATTGGATGCACTTCCTTAGATTTTATGTGTTTCTTAACTAACAGCATAACCCCCTCCTCCTTTCAAGTCCTGTCTATCCTTTCTGTACACATTGTACTCCTCAAATTCCATTTCTGCACTGCTTATGTCTGTGTGACACCACGTCTCTGATATCCCAACAATATCTGCCTTTGATGTCTTGACTAGTACTTGAAGCTCATCAAATTTATTAACTATACTCCTAGCATTGGTGTACATGCAAGTATACATGCACCTGTTTCTACTCTTACTTACCCTAATACAGCCCATGTATTTACTTGTTCCACTATGACTTCCAGCAATCCTGAAAATCCCCATTGCCTTGCTTTCCAGTCTGCTGCTCAGTTGCATTTCAATAGAAGCACTGCAAGAATCACTTTCACCTTTGCCAGTGGCTATTGTTAATCTATTAGTCCATGCATTCCCCCAAGCTAGCAGTTTTCCAACCCATATAACTTTGCCTCGATAGCATCAGCAAATATTCTTGCACCCATCCCTGTAATAGTCTTTCCTGTTAACAAGCATAGACCACGGTGTGATAAATTCTACCCCTGCACACACAACAGACAACATGAGGTTGGGAATGGCCATGAGAGAAAGGCTCCATTGGAAAAGAGACTATCAGATATATTTAGGGAAGAACAATACATGATTGTTTTCCATTAAGATTATTACTGCATTAATACCACTCTTATACCACATGAAATTAATGATATAGTTTATTAGGCTGTTTGCCTACATAACCATACAAGATGTTTCGGGTATCTTAACCATATCCATCATTAGACAATGCTGTTGGTGGAACAGAAAATAGAAAGGTTTCCAATTTTGAATATTTTAGGATATTACAGTTACAATTTACCAATAATACTATTATAACTGGCAATTTACGATATTAAAGTATTAAGTTTTAAGTTTTAAATTGTAGTTACAATAGAAAACAGGAAATCTAAGGTAATACAAAAAGATTAAATTACCTGCTGACAGCTATTGCTGACGTTCCCAGAAACTTGATGTGCATACAGGCAAGAGGGCTGCCAGGAGTTAATTTATAGGAGAGAGATTAACTCCATTAGCCAATAGGATAGTCCCAGTATAGTTAGAGAAGGACGTTTATGTGGTTGTTTTCCATTAAGATTATTACTACATTTAATACCATGTGAAATTAATAGTTTATTAAGCTATTCGCTTAAACTACTATACATTAAGGTAATGTTTCAGGTATCTTACCGATACCCATCATCAGACCATGCTTTTGGGGGATCAAAAATAGAAAGGGTTACAAATTTGGATACAGTTGCCATTATTACAATTTCAGTTATCAATATTATGATTACAATTGTCATTATCATCATTACATTTACCAATATTATGATTTTACAATTATAATTATAATTCGCAAATAAACAATTCGAAGTTTGATTTGTTGATAAGGTTTAACCAGATATTAAATTAAGCAAATACATTAGAGATTAAATTCTTACCTGCTGACAGACTCCTCTTGCTGATGCTCCCAGAAAGCTGATGTGCATTCAGGCAAGAGACACTGCCAGCAGTTAATATTACAGGTCAGGGATTAATTCTAATAGCCAATAGAATTGTGCCAGATTTTCTATTCTATTCACAGAAGATCCCGGGTTCTTCTGTGTTGGACTCCTGAGGTGACCTTTGCTCTCCTACTCTGGTTTTTTTATACTAGATCCGGGGCTATAGGATAAAAACTTTAATCCTAGATTAGGCTAAACTCTCCCAGATAGTTCCAAAGAACCAGAGATCATTGAAAAACAGTCAGGATTTAATCTCCAGGCTTAAGAATGTGGAAGGCAACAGTGACTATATCTTGATGTTGTTCTCCATGTTCACAACCATACCCTTGGAAGAAGCCAAAACATGTCTCCTTCAAGCAATAGATAGTTATATCCTTCTGGGATACCCTAGACCTCTACCTACCTCAGAAATAATAGATCTCATAGATCTTTTAGGAAAGCCATATGGGCTTTCAACAGGGATTCTATATGCAGATTTCTGGCCTCAGCATGGGAAATGCCCTCCCCTCTCATGGCAGAAAAATTTTTATGACATCTGGAGCAGGTACGTAGATGACATTACAAATTTGTATAGCTATCTGGAACCATGGTACAGAAAACCTACATAAATTCTTTGAGGCTCTCAACAACCACCTCCAAAAAATCAAATTTAAAATGGAAATAGAAAACAAGCAACCTTCCTTTCCTGAATATCCTGTTCACAAAACATCCACAGAACTACATATGTAAGTTTACAGGAAGCCCACTGCTACTGGAATCATATTAAACTACAAATCCTGCCATCCTTTCCCAACAAAAATCAGCGTTCTAAAGTCCTTCATCCATAGAGCTCACAGAATTTGTAAAGAAGATAATCTACAAGAAGACCTACAAACAATAACCAGGCTTGCCATGAAGAATGGATTTCCTGTAAATGTTATCTACAAAGCCATAAAAGAAACCACTAAGATCATCACACAGCCCCAACCTAGCAAGGATAGAAGAACCTCCACATGTATACAGTACATACCATCGATCAGCACTAAAATAGCTAAAGAAGCCAAGTAATTTGGTATCGTCACCTTTTTCAAAAGTTCAGCCTCCATCACGCAGATCGTAAAACAACAGTCCAGCAACCCTGACAGTCCTAGAGATCCTACCTATAAAATTGATTTTAGGTGTGGAGGCACATATATAGCAGAATCATACAAATGTCTACAATGCAGAATCCAAGAGCACAGAAAAGATGTACAATATGGAAGAGTTCTAAAGTCCGACACAGCCCTCCATGCTTTCCAATGTGGTGACACTTGGGATTTCAAGAACACGACAATCCTTTCTACAGATAAGCAGTACAACAGAAGGAAATTCAAAGAAGCCTTTCTCATAAAAATGTTTGGAGCTTCAGCTATCAATAGAAAACAGGGAGTCAAATTCAATCCACAATATTTTCATCTTTTTAATAAGAAAATAGAAGAAGAAATGAGAAACCAGGTTGCAGCCATTTTGTGTTTTATAGATTATTCAAAAGCATTTGATTGTGTTCAGCATGAGAAACTCTGGAAAATGATGACTAATATGGGATTCCCAATCCACATAATTCAGCTGATTAAGCTACATGGAAAGGAACTAACATGGAAAACCCAGACTTTTTCAAAATCACTGAAGGTATCAGGCAGGGCTGCATTTTGTCACGTCACCTTTTAATCTTTATGCCAACGATATCATGTGTGAAGCTTTGGAAGATTTAAGCACACATCAAAATTGGAGGATTAAAAATAAACAATCTTCTTCATGCAGATGATACTATGCCAATTTGCAATTCCAAGGATCATCTGAAAGGAACTCTGAGGAGAGTATATGAAGAAAGTAAGAAAAAGGTGTTTCTGAATATGATTAAAGCTAAAATTATTGTGATTGGTGATGATCTCAGTTCCAGCAAAGTGAAGGTTAATGGGCAAGATATTGAAGAAGTTGATGAATTTGATTACTTAAGATCAATAATAATTAAAAATGGTAACTGCTGAAATGACGTAAAGAGAAGACAGGTAATTGCTAAAACATTGGTCACTGATCTGGTGAAATTATGGAGAGATCAAGATCTAAAGACGAAACTGAGAATCATTGAATCAATAATTTTTCCAGTTGCCACATATGTATGTGAAGGATGGAATCTGAAAAATTGAGGCATTTGAAATGTGTTGTTACAGGAGAATGCTGCGTATTTCTTACTTGGATCGAAGAACACATGAGTGAGTATTGAATAAAATTGGCAGGCCTAAAATTCTTCTTCATAGCATCAACAGAAGAAAACTCAAATTTTTTGGACTAACTTTCTGTTGAAGAATATAATGGAAGGAAAAATCAAGGGGAAGAGGAGCAGAGGAAGGACCTGCAACTAGGTGGGAGGATGGGATTAGTGACCTTTTGAGCATGACAGTTTGTGATGCCGCTTGTAGAGCACAAGATTGATGTGTGCACAAGATCAAATGTTGATGACTAATTCATAACCGCATGTGTGTGCTTCCTTCATTTCATTTACAGGCATCAGTACTTCTATTGCTCACTTAGGACATTTTGTGACTGATCTAATTTTTGTTACATTGGGAATGCAATTGTGACTTTTCTCATTTATTATTCAGTTTCCTTTATTTTTATCACAACACTTATCGCCTTATCTTGTACGGATATAGCACCCATCTCATAAATTTCTGATTTATTTTGTGAACTCAGTAACTGTAACTCTTGCAGATTAATGACAGCTTTTCCTTTGCTGTTTATTTCCAGTTCACTGTTCATCGTCATCATCGTTATTATTACTGTTATTATTACTACTATTGCTTCTAGTACTGCACAACACTGATCACAACTGAACTGAAGTAATCCCAATTCATGAACAAAAAATCTTAAGAGGTACATCTTCCCTAAACACCTTCTAGGTTAATGTTATTGACTTTTAACCTGATGACAATACTGACCTTGCCTGCTATCTATACCTAAGGAGTTGTATCCCAAGAATGCACCACTCATCTGTGCTCTCTGTTTGTGATTAAAATTTAGTGTACTCAGTTAGCAATTTTAAATATTCCACCTCAGTACACAGAGACCTGCTTTTCACTTTTTTTTTTCTTTCCTCTGAGGCAATAAGTTGAAGAGATCAGCTTGATATTTTCACTGCATTCACTGCACTGAAACCCCATGCCCTCCTTGAGCATTTTTCTGGGATTAAGTGAACTGGGCTTTTTTTTTTTTTTTTTTGTTTTTTTTTTAAATACATCAGTCATTTCATTAATTTGCAAAGGCTTGTAGGCATTGTTCTTAAAGTGAACATAAGTCCAAGCCTGTGCTCACTTTAGGAATACTATTATCTGTGAATTATCCAGAAATTGATTTTATATTTATATATTTTATTTATTTTTTTAATTGAATAGTGTCACCTAAAGAGAGAAAATCTGTGAAAATTGTGTGTGTAATTAAACCCCTAGTACTGGGCTGCTCCCTATTACTTTATAATATATTTTATCTGTGTGTGTGTGTATATATAAAATAAGTATAAATAAATCTGCAGCCATTGTCAATTTGCTGCTGGATGGAGGCCACCTCAACAAGTCGAGTTGAGGGAAATGGACCATAATCTGCCATGCTGGTCAAGTGCAGTACAGTTTGGCAGATTTATCATATTTAGCAGTTGGGGGGGGGGGGGTCGGCTTTAACCCCGGTCTACTCAAAGAGCATATATTATTGTACTCCTAATCATGACCACTTGTCTAAGGAAACCTTTATATATATGTATAAACATTATAAATAATATATTATATATAAAATATATAAATTTATATATAAAATACATATAAAAAAACATGAGTTGTATATGTACTGGGCTGCATCTATCCTCATTTATAATGTATGTATGTAGGTATACAGGGTGTCTCAAAAATATTGGTACAAACATTTAGGGGAGGTAGGTAACATCTAAAGGAATATGAATCGCATAGGAACCCATAACTGGAAACATCACCGTAAGTCGTTACACGGCGCTGTTCATCAGTTCGCGAGAGGGAAAATTTCTGGTTTACTCATTCAAGCAGTTGTCGCCGCACGAAGAGCATGCATCGATATACGAACTGTGAGCTGGCAGACATGCACCTAGTGTATGGATTAGCAGAGGGCAATGGACGAGCCGCTCAATGAATTTATGGAGAATGTTTCCCAGACAGACATGTACCGGATCACCATTTGTTTGCACGTGTGCATCAAAATTTGTGCAATTATGGGTCATTTAGAGGTAAAAAGGAGTAGTGCAGGCAAACCACGTTCGACATAAACTCCTGCCATGGAAGAAAGTGTGTTGAATGCCGTCCAGAATAAACCTACTACCAGCACACGTGCTGTTGCATCTGTCTTAGGAGTGTCTCGTTGCAGTGTACAGCGTGTCAGGCATGAAGATTACTCACATTCCCTTTCATCTCCAAAGGGTTCAGTTACTGCTTCCCCAAGATCATCCTACACATGTGGCTTTTGTGCAGTGGTTTCTCCAAGAAAGTGTTCCAGGCTTGAATTTTCCAGACTATGTTTTGTTCACGGATGAGGCTTATTTCACTTGGCAAGGCTTATTCAATCAGCACAATTCTCATGTGTGGGTTGTCGCACACCAGTAAATGCGTGGGCAGGCCTGGTCGGTGACTGCTTAGTCAGCCCATACCTGTTACCATTCCGCATGAACTCCGCTAAATATCAGATCTTTCTTGAACAAGTTCTACCAGGGTTACTTGACAATGTTCCAGCAGGAAGACTGCTACACAAATTGGAGCAGTGTGACATTGGAGGCAAATTGCTGCTATGGATAAAGGGGTGGTTGAGGGGGAGAAGACAGAGAGTGGTAATCAATGGACACTGCTCATCGTGGACTAATGTTATTAGTGGAGTCCCTCAGGGCTCAGTGTTGGGTCCATTATTGTTTTCTGTATTTATAAATGATATTGATGATGGTATATCAAGCTTAATGTCCAAGTTTGCAGATGATACAAAGGTTGGCAGGGTTGTCAAGGACACTACTGACACTATGCTGCTGCAACAGGATCTGGAAAGGTTGAGCAGATGGGCTGAGAGGTGGCAAATGAAGTTTAACATTGACAAATGTAAAGTACTACACATGGGAAAAAGCAACCCCAGAGCAACGTATCAACTCTGTGGTACTACACTGACAGTGGTAGAGAATGAAAGGGACTTTGGGGTGATTGTGCAGGCAGATATGAAGTTCTCTGAGCAGTGCAGATGGGCTGCAAGAGTAGCTCATGGAGTATTGTCAATGATATACAGGAATTTTTCCAGCAGGGATAAGGAGGTGATTATTCCATTGTATAAGGCAATGGTCAGGCCACACCTAGAGTACTGTATACAGGTCTGGAGGCTTCATTTCAAGAAGGATGTAGAGCTGCTGGAACGAGTACAGAGAAGGGCAACAAGATTAGTAAATGGAACAAAGGGGTGCTCTTACGAAGAAAGGCTTAAGTTTTGCAAATTACAGTGTCTGGAGACTAGGCACCAGCGAGGTGATCTGATAGAGGTGTATAAAGCCTTGAATGGTTTAAGCATGTTCAATGCTGATGGGATTCTTCCTCTAGCTCAGAAAAATCACCTGAGAGGGCATAAATTCAAATTGAGGAAAGACAGATGTAGGATAGACGTGCGGAAATTTGCCTTTAGCCAGCGGGTGGTTGGTTGGTGGAACAGACTGCCATCCCTTGTGGTGGAGGTTGATAGCCTAAATAAGTTTAAGGCTCAGCTGGACAGGTATTTTGAACGAACAGAGGGGTGAAGTGGAAGTGGGGTTTTTTTTTTTTTTTTTTTTTTGGCTGATGCTGCATAAGCTTGCTTTCTTGCATCAAATGCCTCTACTAATGCTAATGCTAATGTGAGACGCAACATTTGGTTTCAACATGACGGGGCACCTGCCCATTATGGAAGGTGTGTTTGTGACCATTTGAACAGGCGTTTTGGGCGTCGATGGATTGGCCATTGCCTGGCCCCTATGCTCACCTGATTTATCGAGCCTTGATTTCTTTCTGTGGGGGCCCTCAAATCTATCATGTATGAATCGCCTGTGGAGATGGAAATGGATCTCGTGGCGAGACTCATCTGCGCTGCTGCTACTGTCAAAGAAACTCCAGGTGTGTTCGACTGTGTCCGCCATGGTTTCGGTGTCATGCATGCATCGCGTCTCATGGTGGAACCTTCGAGCATCTGTTGTAACATCGTGAAATGCATCCATCTCGTACTCCATTGTTAATATTATGTCAAATAAATGTTTGCCACTAATTACTGTCTTGAGTCATTTCTGCTTCTTGTGCCACTGCTACTATTTTTCCGTGACGTTTCTGGTTATGGGTTCCTATACGTTTCACATTCCTTTAGATGCTACCTACCTCCCCTAAACGTTTGTACCAATATTTTTGAGACACTCTGTATATACAGGGTATCTGTAAATGATGGTTCTGATTTTGATATTTTTTTATTCAGAATTACTTCAAACTATGCTCATGAAACACATACCAGCTGAAAGATCAATTCAATAAGTTTTATGAAGGTACATAAAGTCATTGGTAAAGTTCAATATGGGCACCATGAGAAACTCAAATGATATCACAGCGATATTCAATCTCCTGCCACACGCTGTTCTTTATTTCGCAATCAATTTTACAAAAGGCCTCTGCGATCCATTCCTTCAGCTCCTATGGCACCTCCGTAGCCAGGTGGGAAGGAGCAGCAGTGCGTAGCACACGCTTCTTGATTAGACCGGGGTTCGAGCCCGTCACCACCAAATACGGAGGATGCGGAGAGGTCAGGGAATGACCACCGCATATCCCGGAGCAATATGGCCTTAGTTGCTAATGCTCCTAAAATCAAAATAACAACAGCCTTCAGCTCCTGCAGTGTCGTTGGTAGTGGAGGGATGTACACATCGTCTTTCACATAACCCCGCAAAAAGAAATCCAGATTTTGTTGCATGAAATGCTAACACATAGAACGCTTTCTCCGACCCATTTTCCATTTTTGCCATTCTGGTGAATATAGTGCTGCATAGTGGGTAAAATGCAAAACTGGCGGTCAAGTGCCAATTTAAAAACACTTATTCAATTGATCTTTCAGCTGGTATGTATTTCATGAGAGTAGTTTGAAGTAATTCTGAATAAAAAATATCAAAATTGGAAACATCATTTACGGACAACCTGTGTATATATATATGTATGTATGTAACTATGTATATATACAACCTGGACATTTGCTTCATTTATAATAAGGCATTTATTCATGGTATAAACTGCAGTCATTATCAACTCACTGCAGGATGGAAGCCTCCTCAACAATTCATGTTGAGGGAAATGGAGCATAATCTGCTATGCTGATCCAATGCAGGTTGGCAGATCAACCGTCTTTAGCAGTCAGGGGCCTGAACCCCGATCCACTCGAAGAGCATGTGCTGCTGCACTCCCACTCCTGACCACTCGACTATAAAGGCTATGTTCATGATATATACATACATAAATGATGTCTTTGTTTAGCTTAAGGCCTTTTGGGTCCAAATTTTAATGAATTTAATTCATTTTCTCCTCTTGGTATTGCTGACATTGTAAAAAAAATGATCACAGTTTTTCATTTCCAATAGACAGTTCCCTCTCTTTTTTTTTTTTTTTTTTCCTATGTGGCAAAATTACTGAATTTGTTTTACCATTGTGGCTACTTACACAAATGATGCGATGCTTTTGTATTACTTGGAGATTAGTTATATAATTTTAATAGCTTGAAGTATTTCAGTACTAAAGTTATACAGATAGATCATAAAACATTACTTTTTTTTATTTTGTCTGTAGATTGGTCAATACATGATGACTTTGCCACAGCACATAGAGCCATTCGTTTTACAAGACAATCCCACCTTGTATAATGCCTTAAAATTTGCCCAATTGCCATATGGAATGCAACATGGTAAAAATTTTAAATATTTTAGTAACTGAATTTTCTAGCATCATTTTTCTCATGATTTGTGTTCTTTTAAATTTTCATAAGCAGAGTTCTAAAAATCTATTCACTGCAATTGAAAAAATTTCAGTCTGTAATAAGTAATTTATAGCTACACCTACCATAAATTTAAAATAAATTTAAAAATGAAACTAATAATTTTGGAGCTCTAGTTTAGCTTTTTAGTATTAGTATTAGCAATATTAGCTATGCCCACATGGTGCAAGGAAGCCTATGGTTTATGCTGCACCAGCCAAAATAAATAAAAAAATAAATAAAATAATAAATAAAATAATAAATAAAATAAAATAACAAAAAAAATAAAATAAAATAATAATAAGAAAAAAAATAATAAAAAATAATTAATAAGAGAAAAGGAAATACACAACCTCTGTGTTTCCCTCCTGCTGTAGGTAATTATTATCTAGCTAACCTTTGAATTTCCCCAAACTGTCAGCCTATACTTTATAACTGTGAAAATTTCATCCTTATTCATTTTGCTTATGCCTCTCAGAGTCTTAAACACCTCAATCAAGGCTCCTCTAAGGTGCCTAGTTGCCAAGCTCTGCAACCCACATATTCAAAGTCTTTCCTCTTACGGATGCCCTTTTGCTGTCTCACCAGGTGAGTTACCCATCTTTGGACCCTTTCAAGAAGCACAATGTCTTTCTTTTGGTGCTGTCTCCATACTTGTACACAGTATGGAGACAGCACCAACTGTGGTCTAACAATAGCCTCATATAATGGCATTATGATGTCCTTATCTCTACTAGCAATTGTTTGATAAATCATTGATAGGACACCATGGGCCTTCTTTGTAACCTGTCTACAATGCTCGGAGAACTTCATGTCTGACTGTATCATAACACCCAAGTCCCTTTCCTCCACTACCGGCTTTGGTTCAACTCTGCCAAGTGTATAAGTTATTTTGGGGTTACTGTTCCCCAGGTGCAATACCTTACACTTTGCTGGATTAAAGCACAGCTGCCATTTTTCTGACCATCCCTGAAGAGTATTCAAAATGGCTGCCAGCATAGTATGTGTTACAGTGCTCTTGAATTTAGTCATGGATTATTGAATTTTTGGTTTTATGTGTGTGGTATTTTTAGGTGCAGGATACATAGCCTAGAATTTCTCATGGAAAGTTTTCAGGGAGAAATATTAGTTTGGAATATATTTTATTGGAAGATTTATTTAGAATGTAGCATTAGTGCTAGTAATAGCACCAATATGATGGCCATTATGCCATTGCAGCCTTTAAAAGGTTGGTAAATACTTTATATTGAAGAATACATTATTTTTTTTTAAGACCAGTAGGCTTTTCCCAGAATTTTAACAGAAACATAAGGGTTGAAGATAAACCTGTGGACTGTAAATTTACGATCAGTTGGTGCAATCCTAAATTGGTAATTCTAACCTATTCATACTGAAGAATTAATTGGTTTATACTAGTGTGTCAGCTGTTTTTGAGTTGACAGTTATTAGTATTGAAATTGAAAGTTATATTTGTTGAGATTACTAATAAGAATAATGTTGTTGGAATTAACAGTGAGGTACAAGGATTGCTTAGTTTGATATAATTTTTTTTTTTTTTTTATTGTATGATGTGAACAATACACGAAGGAACCAGTTTTATCTTGCTTCCTTCATGTATCATGGCCGTGAGATCCAACCGAATAGTGTGGCACCATCGTGATATCCAAGCCCGAGGCGGGATTCGAACTCGCGACCTTTGGGTTGCCAGGCAGGCACTTTACCCACCCGGCTAGTCTGGTCGGCTTTGATATAATGGAAGGGAAAAATACAAGGGATGATAAATCTTCATCTGGATCAGAGGGGGGGAAGACAATTCCCCGTTACTTCCTCCTAAGTACCTCAATCTGTGATGGAATTTAGTAAACTGCGGGAATTTGTGTATTCAAAGGGACATAAATATGAGCAGGCCAGGCCTTTGAGCAGTATTTTGGCACAGAAAACTCCTGATAAAGAATTGTTAGTGGAGCAACAAGAAGAATTTTCATGTGGAGACGGAAATATTTTTTCTAACGAGAATGGTACCATGACAGAGATAGTGGGGGATGTTCAGGATGCATTGTTCATGTACAGAGAAATATCTAAAATCCGGAAAGATATAATGAATTTCTTATTAGGAGAAACAAATAAAGTTACAAAAAAGGCCAGAGATATTATAATGGACAAATGGTCAAATTTGGAGATGGTTGCTACTGTGTTACTAATAGATATTGAGAGGCTTAGATCAATTAATGAGGAAGTAAATAAGCATGCCCAATTGTTGGAAAAATTTTTCTGAATTTCTCCCTTTGTATCAGCACAGGGACAAATAGAATCTAATTTGGAATTTAGTGCACAAGGTCACATATCAGATGAGTTACCTAAAGATACAGATAAATTGTTAACAACTCAGCAGACATCTTTTGCCAATGTTGTTAAAAAAACAATTTCAAGTAAACAGGGGAATAATATAATAATACTTAAGAGCTTCTGATTCTTGTGATTGTAATCTAGTGTTGAAGTAAAAATTTAGTGACCAAAACCCTTCAATCAAACTTTAAAAGTGTAAAGGTTAAATCACTTAGATTAGTCCGTAATCATGGAGTGTTGATTGAGACAGCTTCTAAATCTGAGATCAGTCTATTTCAGGTTCAAAGTCTTTAAGCTCTGCAGGGAGCTTAAAGGGTAACCCTTCAATTTTACTGTATGACATTCTGAAGGATCTTGGATAAGATGAAATAATTGAGAATTTATATATGAAGAATTTGGTTGAATGTAGATTTACTTTAGAGGAAATAAAACAAGGGACTTCTTTTCGATTTTCTACTAAAGCTAGAGTATCAGCTAATGTCCATTGGGTTTTAAGTTTCACCCCAAAAATTTATTAGCACATTTCATCTCTTGAATGAATATATATGACCTGGAGTTCTCACAAATTTAGACCTTTTACAATAATTATACGCTGCTTCTTATGTCTTGGTTATGGTCTTACTATGCAGTACTGTACTCATGAATCTCCATCATGTGGTCATTGTGTTTGCAGTGGCCATGTGTTTGTGGAGTGGCCTCATAAGGAAGAAGAAGAACTAGTTGCATAAATTGTAAAAGAAGAAAGTGGGATTGGCATCATTCAGTTAGGGATAGTAACTGCCTTGAATATTTGAGAGCTTTAGAAACTGCAAGATTAAGGACTGCAGATGAGTAGTGGATCTCATTCAATTGTACATAAAGTAAATTTTCTTTCTGAGGAGAATTTTGAGCATTGTAACATCTCTTATTCATTTGTACATAGTATGAATATCAATTTCCCTGGAATCTGGATCTTTGGAATGTTCTATCAATATTGACTTGAATTCTGGTTTTGGATCTTCTGTTTCAGATCGTTGTAGACTTAACATAATGCAAATAAATGAGTATAGATCCAGAGCAGTTATGGATGAAATTAGGCTTTCGGCTGAGCAAAATTGTATAGATCTAATAACCATACAGAAGCCCTATTGCACTAATGTGCAATTTAGTACGGACTCAAGGGCCTTGAGTTTTTCCTTGGCAAGTAGAGTCATCCAGCCTTTTAAACTGGATCCCAAGGGTTGTATTGTTGGTTTGAATAAGCATCTGGAAATCACAATTATAAATGGTTTATGTAGTAGTGAATATGCTACTTGCATACATTATTTTAGTATAGTATAAACTGAGCTGAGTTTCTTTCTAATATCCTTGTCCACCATCTAGTGACTTTGAGGACTAGATGCATTAAATCTTATAAATGCGGAGGATGTTGTTATTTGTTCTGATGTCAACGCTAGATCATCTGTGTTGTACAGTAGTTCCTTAAATTCTCGAGGTCAGCTGCTTGAGGATTTTATTATAAGTAAAAATACCTGTTTAAAATACCTTAGTATTTTAAACAGATCACAACTTTGTTTCACCTTTTATAGTCATTCAGGTGAAACAAATATTGATGTCTCCCTGGTAAATTCAAGTTTTGCAAACTCCTGTTTGAGCTGGACTCTCCAGCCTTCTTGGACGTTAAGTGGCCATTGTGCAATATCCTTTCAGATTTCTCAGCAGTACAGGTCTAGAGCTACTTCATTACAACCATATTTTATCTGCTTCTTGATAAAAAATGTTGATTGTCCTGTATTTGACTTCTCTATTAATTCTGACTTTCCTGGTCAGGGTTCTTTACCTGGAGATATAAATTCCTCTGTTTTGGCTGACATTATTCAGAAGGTGATACTTAAAACATATATTAAATTAAAGGAGGCGGCAGAGCAACTAAGCAAACCCTAAGTAGAGTAATTACAGACCAGTTAGTTTAACTTCTGTTCCGGGTAAAATAATGGAGTCACTGGTTAAAGATGCATTGCACGATCATCTAGACAAGACTGCAGCAATAATTCAGACACAGCATGGGTTTGTTAAAGGAAGTCTTGTCTGACCAATTTGATTGGATACTACAATGAGGTCACAAAGGAACTCGATGCAAAAAATAATTTTGATATCATATATTTGGATTTCAGGAAAGCTTTTGACACTGTTGCGCATGGAAGACTATTGTACAAATTGGAGCAGAATGGTATTAAGGGTAAGTTGCTACAATGGATAAAAGGATGGTTAAGTGGGAGAAGACAGAGGGTGGTAATCAGTGGGTGCTGCTCTTCGTGGACTAATGTTATTAGTGGAGTCCCACAGGGTTCGGTGTTAGGTCCACTGTTGTTTTGTATATTTATCAATGATATTGATGAAGGTATATCAGGCTTAATGTCGAAGTTTGCAGATGATACAAAAGTTGGCAGGGTTGTTAATGACAGTAATGGCAGCGTGCTACTGCAGCAGGATCTAGATAATTTGGGCAGATGGGCTAAGAAGTGGCAACTAAAGTTTAACCTTGACAAATGCAAAGTACTGCATATGGGTAGAAGTAACCCCAGAGAAACGTACCAACTGTGTGGTACTACACTTAAGGTGGTAGAAAATGAAAAAGACCTGGGAGTAATTGTGCAGTCAGATATGAAGTTTTCTGAGCAATGCAGACTGGCTGCCAGGGCAGGTCATGGGGTTTTGTCAATGATATATAGGAATTTTGCTAGCAGGGAGAAGGAGGTGATTGTCCCACTGTATAAGGCAATGGTCAGGCCATGCCATGAGTACTGCGTACAGGTCTGGAAACCTCATTTTAGGAAGGATGTAGATTTACTTGAGCGTGTACAGAGAAGGGCAACAAGATTCGTGCCCTTCTCTGTACACGCTCAAGTAAACAGAGAAGGGCAACAAGATTGGTGAGAGGAATGAAGGGATCCTCTTACCAAGAGAGGCTTAATTTCTGCAAATTGCAGTGGCTGAAGACTAGGCACCTGCGCAGTGATCTGATTGAGGTGTATAAGGCCTTGAATGGGTTAAGCACGCTGAATTCTGATGGGATCCTTCCACTTGTTCAGATTACGAACCTAAGGGGGCATAAATTCAAATTGAGAAAGGACAGAGGTAGAATAGATGTGCAGAAATTTGCCTTTAGCCAGCGGGTGGTTAATTGCTGGAACAAACTTCCATCTGTTGTTGTGGAAGTTGATAGATTAAATAAATTTAAGGAGAAACTAGACAGGCATTTGGAAGGAATGGTGTGATTTTTTTTTTTTTTTGGTTGATGCTGCATAAGCTCATACACTTGCTTTCTTGCATCACATGCCACTACTACTACTACTATACCACCACCAAGATTAGCCATCATCAGCAACAAAGTATATCTTTTGCCCTGTCATTAACATATCAGTTACTTGAGTAAACATATTTGAATATTGAACATATTGAAAAATGTAGATATGTTATGCAGATCTCATAATAGAAACTAGATATTTGTAGAACACTAGTAAAAGGTGAAAATCAATTTATTTTTGATGGAGTATAATATTGGCTGTTTAACAAATGATATAAAAGCACAATCAGTGATAAGAAGTTTGAAAAGAAGCATTTTAAAATTAAGCTGAAGAAAATAAAGACACCATTGTGTATATTGTTATAACTAAGATGTTTAACTTCACATTAAAGCATTTCATTGTGTACTATAGGCATCTATAAGAATAAACCTTATACAACTGCAAAATTCATGCATCAGGTAACCCTACCCTTTCCCCATTCCACATAGATGTTAGATAACTGAACTTATACTGCACTTAGAAAAACAAGGAACTAAAACTTTCAAATAATAAATGTTCAAACACTGGAGTTATTTTCAGTTTATACTGGAGTTATTTGTTGGAATCAAACACTGGAGTTATTTGTTGTACATAATACATTATTTTTAAGATTAAAAAATGCTAAATAATATTTTCACCTGTTAGAAACTTCAGAACATGTGGCAGACTATTTGCTTGACTGCTTGGCTCAAGGTATAATGGAAAAATATATTGAGAGCATATTGAAGATTCCTAACCTTACCCCACATGCAGGAAAACAACTTTCTACAGATATAGGTATGAAATATTTTGCTTATCTCCAGTATGTAAATGTTGAATTAAAAAAAAAAAAATTATAATAAAATAGTTTCTGGTTATTTCTTTCAACTGATTATCATTTAGATCTTTTTTTAAGATCTAAACAGCTATATTTATATCTAACAGCTATATTTTAAGATTTAACCATTTATTTTATTCTAGAATTCTATAGAAAAAAAATGCTATTTAACTACTATTCCTGATCTGGGTTCCCAGTTGCATGTAGTTTATAATCTGAAATTTCACTTTCTATTTCATTCTGATTTTATCTTTAAAATTATCTGACTTAGAAACGAGAAAATTTATTAAATTTGTGTAGTATTCCTTTCATTCACAGATCCACAGAGATGTATTCATTCACTTAGGTTTCCATTTATACAAAGGCATATTTTATTTAATTTAAGCTGCAGTTCAGAGTGTTCTGTAAAACAATTAACTAGCAATGCCAGTTAATATTATATATGATATAAGGAACATAGCTCAAAGACATGATGACAGTGGGGAAGATGGATCAGAAATCAGCAACACATATGACACATTCTTCCTGATGAGGTAGAACATGCATTGAAGAAAATGAAAAATCAAAAAGCCCCAGGTGAAGATGAAGTTAATGAAGAGTTGTTAAAATTAGGAGGCAGAGACATGACACAGAAACTGGCAAGATTTTCACAAAATTCATTAGAAAAGGTGTGGTGCCTAAGGAGTGGAATAATGAAATCATAATTTTGCTACATAGGAAAGGAGATAAATCAAAAAGTGGAAATTATAGACCAATTAGCATGTTGTCCCACATCTACAAGTTGTTCACAAGGATCATTACTAACAGATTAGAACGAATACTTGATGAGAATCAACCAAAACAGCAAGCTGCTTTAGAAGAGGATTCTCAACTATGGATCACCTTCACATAATATCACAGCTAATGGAGAAAGCAAATGAATATAAAACACCATTATGGCTGGTGTTTGGGGATTATGAAAAGGCATCTGACTCCATACAGCATAAGGCAATATTTCGGGCACTGGAAAGACAAGGAATAGACATACCATACATTATGATTTTGAAGAAAATATATGAGAATGCTACATCCTTTATTAGACTAGACAAAGACAGTAGAAAATTTAAAATCAAGAAAGGAGTTTGACAAGGAGAGACAATATTTCCGAAGTTGTTTACTGCTGCCCTTGAAGAAGCTTTCAGAAGATTGAACTGGTACTTTGGGATCATAAACCATGATCCTGAAGAATTAGAGGAAAATCTTAATCAGTTATGCAGAGTTAGTAAGGATATCAGAATAAAGATGAATATGGGTAAACCAAAACATAATGATTAACAAGTATACCACAGGAATGGATATAATCATTGAAGGAGCAGAAAATGAAAAGGTGGTTTCATATATTTATCTTGGACAAGTCATTAGCCGTAATAATAATAAATGGCTGGAAGTCTAGAGAAGAGTAAATTTCGGATGGATAACATTCAGGAAATATAGTCACATACTGAGGAGCAATATCCCAATTTGTCTGAAACTTAAAATAATGAACCAGTGTGTACTCCCCACCATGACTTATGGAAGTTAAACTTAGGAACTTACCAAAAGAATGCAAGAGAAGCTGAAAACTACACAGCGAAGAAGGGAACGAATTATACAGGGTGAGCATAAAGTCTTTCCCTGATTAAGAAAAATTATAAATTAAAAACTGTGCTAAATAGAAACTTGCACCTTGTGTCATAACGAAGGCCAATGCTTAGAGTTTTTTGCACTGTACAGTTGCACAATCTGTGGATGATCTACTTAGCGCTGCAATCGCTACAATGGATATGTTGCTGCAATTGCCAGTATCAAAATGGCATAGATAAAGGAGAAAGCTCAGTGTATTTTGTGGTTTCATGAAACAAAATCGCCAGTTACAGTTCAGCGAAACTTTAGAAGAGAGAATGGGCAAGAACCACCAAATGTTAAAAACATCAGAGTTTGGTATGCCAAGTTTAAAGAGACTGTCAGTATTGGGGACCTTAAAAGAACTGGTAAGCTTAGTGTGAGTGAAGAGACTGTTGATGCCGTGTGTGAAGCTTTTGAACACAGTCCTCAGAAGTCAGCTTGTCATGCATCAAGGGAACTTGACATACCTCAGAGGACAGTGGTTAAAATTTTGCACAAACAGCTTCCTTTCTATGCATATAAAGTGAAATTTGTGCAAGCTTTGGAGCAAGACGATCATCCCTGATGTGCTGCCTTAACTACAGAAATTCTGCAGTGAGTTGATGAAAACAATGATTACCGTAAGCATGTTTGTTTTTCTGATGAGGTTACCTTCCACACCTTGGGGAAGGTAAATCGAATTAATGGCCATATTTGGGGGTCAGAGAACCCATGGGTTAGCATTAGCAGAGGCATATGATACAAGAAAGCAAGCTTATGCAGCATCAGCCAAAAAAAAAAAAAAAAATTGCTCCCATTTCACCCCTCCATTCATTCCAAATTCCTGTCCAGCTCAGCCTTAAATTTATTTAGGCTATCAACTTCCACAACAGAGGATGGAAGTCTGTTCCACCAACCAACTACTTGCTGGCTAAAGGCAAACTTCCGCATATCAATCCTACATCTCTCTTTCCTCAATTTGAATTTATGCAGCTCTCAGGTGATTATTCTGAGCAAGAGGAAGAATCCCATCAGCATTGAGCATGCTCAAACCATTCAAGGCTTTATACAACTCAATCAGATCACCTCGCAGGTGCCTAGTCTCCAGACACTGTAATTTGCAAAATTTAAGCCTTTCTTCATAAGAGCAACCTTTTGTTCCATTCGGTAATCTTGTTGCCCTTCTATATACTCTTTCCAACAGCTCTACATCCTTCTTAAAATGAGGCCTCCAGACCTGTATATAGTACTCAAGGTGTGGCCTGACCATTGCCTTATACAAGGGGGTAATGACCTCCCTATCCCTGCTAGAAAAATTCCTGTATATCATTGACAAGACACCATGAGCTACTCTTGCAGACCGACTGCACTGCTCAGAAAATTTATTATCTGCCTGCACAATTACCCCCCAAGTCCTTTTCGTACTCTTCCACTGCCAGTGTAGTACCACAGAGTTGATATGTTACTCTGGGGTTACTGCTTCCCATATGTAGTACTTTACATTTGTCAATGTTAAACTTCATTTGCCACCTCTCAGCGCATTTGCCCAACTTTTCTAGATCCTGTTGAAGCAGTGTACTGTCATTAGTGTCCTTAACAACCCTGCCAACCTTCGTGTCTTCTGCAAACTTGGACATTAAGCTTGATCTACCATCATCAATATCATTTATAAATACAGAAAACAATAAAGGACCCAATACTGAACCCTGAGGGACTCCACTAATAACATTAGTGTCCACGATGAGCAGTGTCCATTGATTACCACTCTCTATCTTCTACCACTCAACCATCCCTTTATCCATAGCAGCAATTTGCTTCCAATGCCACACTGCTCCAATTTGTGCAGCAGTCTTCATGTGCAACAGTGTCAAAAGCCTTTCTAAGATCCAAATATATGATATCAAAGTTATTCCTTGCATCCAGTTCCTTTGTTACCACATCATAGTACCCAATCAGATTGGTCAGACAAGACTTCCCCTTGATAAAACCATGCTGTGTCCGAGCCTATAACTGAAGTCTTGTCTAGATGATGATTCTGCAGTGCTTCTTTAACCAGTGCCTCCATTAATTTTCCTGGAACAGAAGTTAAACTAAAAGGTCTATAATTACTTTGTCGCCCTTTGATCCTCCTTTGTGAATTAGGGTCACATTTGCACATCTCCAGTCCCTGAGTCCAGAGAAGCTCTCATAATTAATACAATTAATTATGAGATTAATTACAATTAATAATTAAGCCTAAGAGTTTGCTTGCTTCCTTTGCTGCCTCCTATAGATCCCATCCACTACGGGTGCCTTTTTTATGATTATCTTCAACAATTTCTCCTCCACTTTACTCTCAGTTATTACAAGATTATCTAGCTTACTGCCAGAGTTGAATATACCTCTGGCATTCCCCTCGCTGAATAACTCCTTATATGTGAATGTCGATGCAAAATATTCATTTAGTTTGTTAGCTACCTGAGCAGGATCATCAACAGTTGAACCATCGATATCAAGTGGACCAATCTGATTCATCCCCTTCCTTCTAGAGTTTACATAAGTAAAGAACTCTTTGCTGTTTTTCTTTGCATCCTTTGCCAAAGATTTCTAATAATCTGCCTTTGCCTGCCTAATCTCCTTTGTGACTTGGTTACAGACTAGCTTATATCTATCATAGGCTTCCATGTCACCTGTTAATTTATATGTATCCCATGCATTTTTCTTCTCTGCCATATGTCTCATTAGTTTATCTGACATCCATTTAGGCCTAAACCTTGAACAATATTTCTTAGTTGGTATGTAAAGCCTAGTAGCTTCCAAGATAAATTCTTTGAATGCTTCCCATTTTGAATTTGCTGTTGGTAACATCATCAGTTGGTCCCACCATATAGAATTTAAATACTGTCTGAGACCACCATAGTCGCCTTTACGAAAGCAAAAACCCTTACCTTTACCCCTGATGGTAGTTATCTCTTTGAGTAAATCCCACTTCAGCACACTGTGATCACTGCCACCTAGTGGTTCCTTTATCTGGAGATTCTTAATGCATGAAGAATCACTAATAATCAGATCAAGAGTGTTACTCCCTCTAGTTGCCTCACGAACATGCTGCTGTAGAAAACAATCATTCAATAAATCCACAAAAGCCTTGCTAGTGTGTGAGTCACCAACCTACAAATTTTAGTCAATATCTGGGAAATTAAAATCCCCCATTATAAGACTTTCTGATTTACTGGCCCACTCTATTTCCCTGTACAGTTTCTTATTATACTCCTCAGAGTCATTAGGCCTATAACATACTTCTACGCTCAATTTTAATCTCCCAATGCTTATGTCACCAAACTGACTGGACACTGCACTGTCCAGCGATGTCGACTGGCTTCACTTCCTTGGATTTTATGTGTTTTTTAACTAATAGCATAACCCCTCCTCCCTTCCTATCCCGTCTATCCTTTCTGTAGACATTGTACTCCCCAAATTCCAGTTCTGCATTGCTTATATCTGTGTGAAACCACGTCTCTGAAATCCCCACAATATCTGCCTTTGATGTTTTGAGCAATACCTCAAATTCATCAGATTTATTTACTAAACTCCTAGCATTGGTGTAAATGCAAGTATACATGCACCTGTTCTTTTTCTTAGCTACCCTAACACAACCCATGTGTTTACTTGTACCACAATAACTCCCAGCTGTCTCTGAAATACCCTGCATCTTGTTTTCCAGGCTGCTGCTCATTCCAACAGAAGCAGTGCAGGAATCACTTTCACCTCTGCCATTGGCTACTGTTAATCTATTAGTCCTTGTATCCCTCCAAGCTAACAGTTTTCCGACCCACCTAACACTGCCTTGATAGCATCATCAAATATTCTTGCATCCTTTCTATTTAAGTGTATCCCATCCCTGTAGAAGCAGTCTCTCCTGTTAACAAGTACAGACCGTGCTGAAAAAAAATTCTACTACCTCTTGAGCCTTGTACAATCTTTTCAGGGCCGAATTGATCGACAAGGTTCCCATCACATACTCTCACCTATCGTATCTGGGCAGAATTGCAGACACTTTCAAATTCAACCCTAATTCATGGCTTTTTTTCAACAGTGACCTGTACTTGTTAAGTTATTCTGCCAGTCTCCTACTCTTAATATCATTAGTGCCAACATGTACAACAATATCACCTTTTGTGCCCTTAAAAGATGATATCTGCTCTACAACATCATCAACCTTTGCCCCTGGCAGACATACCCTGGTCCTGTTCCACCTATCCTTTTTACATACCATGTTTCCCATTTGACAATAGAGTCACCAACAACTACTAGACCAATGCATTCTGCCTTAGGGGTTGCCACTGTGTTGCGTGATGATCAAGTGCAAGATCCTTCATTGATGTGGGCAGCTGAGAGCTTGATGGGCCCTCAATTTAGGTCCTTTGAGGGCAGCCACCTTGTCCTTCAAGCTCTCATATAGGCTCATATCAATGTTGAGTTGTCACCTGATTTCCTCACGCTCAACATGAATTGTTGAGGAGGCTTCCATCCTGCAGTGGGTTGATAATGGCTGCACTTTACTTTACTTTTTTCCTCACGCTCCTTACATCGTGCACACACAAAGACAATCCTCTTGGCAATATCATGTCTCGTACCTGATTGGTCCACAAACATCAAGCAAGCAGTGCAATTTAAAAAGCTGATTCAAAGGGAAACTGCCCCCCCCCCTCAATTCTCCCCTGAGCCAGTTTTGTTTTTAGCCAGTGTTGTTTTTGAGAAAGAGAGGGACAGCCCTAAAGTGAATGTTTGGTGTAACGTAATGCACAACAAGGTTTTTGGACCATTTTTTTTTTGCTGATCCCACCATTTCAGTGAACGTTTACCTGGACATGTTGGAGCAATACGTTGCACCTCAGAAGAGTTTCAGCCATGGGTAATTTTTCAACAAGATGGTGCACTGCCATACTGGAATTTAGTTGTTCGTGAGTTCCTGGATGCTGTTTCCTAACTGATGGATTGGGAGGGATGGTCCAACACAATGGCTAGCCCATTCACCAGACCCCTCTTGACTTCTTTTTATGGGGATGTGTTAAGGACAATGTGTATTCGACTTCAGTTCGTGACACTGAAATTTTAAAGGCGAGGATAACAGATGCTTTCAAGATGGTTACTGAAGAGATGTTGAAGAAAACATGGAGAGAAATCGAGAATCGACTAGACGTTCTCCAGGCAACAAACGGAGCACATGTAGAAGTGTACTGAAGAGGTAAAAAAAACTTTTTAAGTTGAGGTAAAATTTTCAAAAAGCTGTATGTTTGTACCCAGCATAGTTCTTGTGTAATAAATGTTTGAAATCAGGGAAAGACTTTATGCTCACCCTGTATTAGGAATCAGACTGTTGAATAAAGAGAAACACATGGATTAGGCAGCCAACTCAAGTAAAGGACGTTCTTATCAAAACTAATGAACTAAAATGGACTTGGGCAGTACATATAGCTCAAAGATGTGATGACAGATGGACTAAGAAAATAACTGAATGGTACCCAAGAGGAGTTAAAAGAAAACCTGGAAGACAATAATGGAGATGGACACATGAAATTCAAGAGTTCATGGGCAGCATATGGATGGCCATTGCACAAAACAAAAAGAACTGAAAAGTTGCTGGAGAGGCCTGCAGTGGATTGAAAATGGCTGATAATGATGATGATGATGATTCTCACCCAGTGCTTGAACAGAGATATACATATGAGAATAATAATAACAATATCTATAATTACTTAGTGATTTACACACACACATATGCATAAACACAAACAAAACGTTCAGTCTTCCATACCTATACTTTCTCACACACACATATATTCACAGATATTACTTTGTTTACATGATTAATTTTTACACTTAATCCACAATAATTAATTAGAACATACACTTGTTTCTACATATTAGGGAGAAGGGAATATATTTTGCCAAATCAATATCAATCAAGTGCAACAGTGCAGATGCAGTTGAGAGCTGCCAGAAGCACACACTGCCTTACACATTTTCCACTCACTACTCATACCTACACCAAGATGTTAAAACACACAGACTAGAGCTCTGCATCATGTCCAGCATGTGGACAGACAGAGAGCCCCAATAAAGCAAAATTACCATGCACACATAATTATACAAAAAATTAATATTCACACAATACATACAATCATGCTCTTAAAAATAAGCAAACTAATAGCACTTGAAATAAGCACTATGGATCCATTTCATTTATATGGTTAGTATAATGCCTGAATTAGTTATAAAAACATATAACATATATATTTATGAAAATATGCACATGGAGTTATGCATTGAGGTCAGACATGTAAAATAATACAATTTCTAACTTGAACATTTTTCCTGGGTGTGAAACACATTCTAACAGACCAGTCACATTTGGGTTTGTCACTATCAGTAAATGTCACAGTTAGGTAGGAGTGTCTGTCTAAGTGGGGGGGGTCACAGTTTTGCTTCTCCTAGTCTTAAAAGCTTTGAGCAAATTCAGAGAAGGCCATGCAATGCATGTCATCAGAGATGAGCAGTTGCAGTTGCTCATCTCCACAATTTGTAGATACAATTTTGGCCATAATTCTGGCATCTGTGGAGATGGTACAATATGTATAGAGAGGATAGGAGGCCAAGCAGTTATGCCCTTGTCAGGAAGTGCACCTAGTCGATTTGGGTGGCCAGTGTAATATTCAGTTAATTTGGTGTGACATAAGCAGTGGTGAGCTTGAATATTTTAACAATGGGCTTGCAGTTTGACAACTTTTTGATGTGAAACATCCTTGGGGGTACCTACCGAGTAAATCTAATCGGTCACGGAAGTGATGTCATCCTTGGCATCTGCCAGAGGCACTTCCCATGCTCACACTACTAGTCTGTACCGAGCACTCACTCACTAGTAGTGTGATTAGAGCAGGTGATGCATTTTTTGTGACTGGTATGATATCTCAAGTTCTGACCTTTTAGAATTTTTGAATAGTATGACGTCACAATCATACTTCCTGCAGTTAGTATTGCAGGAAATATGACTGCAACAATACAAATATTTGTCAACAATTTCTTTTTTTGTCTCGCATTTTTGTTACATTCCATTGTTAGGTGCCCCCAACAAAATCGGGTACCTCAATTGATGCTGAGATATTTAGATACATTGCAATTTTTTTACTTTAGTTACCATAAATCCATTGTATCTTGTCTTCCAGAAATTATGGAAATTTGTGAATGATCAATAAAATATTTGCAATACAAAAAGCTCTTTTATTTTGTAATGAATAGATACAAATCAAAATAGCTAAAAGAAACGCGAATGATGTTTCACATAAAACCACCTACCTCGCATGCTCGCCACATACACCACTATTTTTATTCTTCATTTTTTTTACAACTAAGGAATTATAATGGATACATCTTTTCATGATAAAATTTTAATATTGCAAATAAAAAATAACACAAAATATTTCCCACATCACAAATAACATTAAAACTATCACAAAACATTAAACAATATAAAAACGAATATTACATAAAAAACAAACTATTCTAGAAAAGGTACACAAAAACCACAGATTACATGAAAAAAATTATTATGCAAATATTCAAGAAAAATTTATTCTAAAAATTGCCATACTTCACACAATAACATTTGTTGTGATCTTCTGCTATGCTCAATAGCTGAATGATGATTATGGAGGAAAGATTGGACGTAACGATCTGGATCAAATTGAAGCAATGGTTTTCCATTTAGATGTATGGTCATCATATCTGCAATGTGTTTAATTGTCCAACACGTTCTTTTTATTGTTACAACATTATTCATTAGGCTGTAAGCTTGCTAAGCTTCAACACTGCTAATTTGCAATGGTTTCAAAGTATTTCTGGATTTTTAATTGAAAAGGGAATTTCACTCAATTTTAAAGATAAATTGTCTGATAAAACCTCTAAAATCATTATTTTTCTTTTCATATTTTATTAGAAAACTTAAATTTCTTATTCATTTTACATGCCATGGCTCCAATGTCTCTTGCCATGGGGCAAGAGACATTGGAGCCATGTTTCTTGCCGAAAGTTCTTCCATATTCCACGATTTCTGGTAGTATATGTTTAAAATTTCTTTCAATTCCTCATCATCAGTGATATCATTATTTTCTTTATTTAATTTAAAATTACTCTGTTGCATTAATAACTAATTAAGGATAACTTGTCACGAGGTAATATTTTAAATGTGTTCTTTCTTTCAATTTTGATTCCTTCAAATTCTTTTGACTTCAACATGCCCTCAATTTCAGCTTCATAATTTCCTACAGAATTTTTCAAATTAGCAATAGCATTGATAGTTTGAATAATTAACTGTTCTTACTATAGTGATGATGTGACTTTGTAAAGCTTCTGAAAGGTAAGAGAGCTCCTGCAGGATGTTGATCATTAGCGCTAAATCGTTAAGAAATTTTAGATTTAAAAGTCAGTTTAATAATCCCGAATGTTTATTCAAAATGTTTGCACAAAGTGGGATAATTCTGCCAAACCACAATTGCTGTCCTAAAGCTACAAGCTGCCCATTTTGGCTCGAAAACACAACCGACCGTTATAATTTTCAAGCTCTTTAGCAATCATTCTCAAATCACTCTGCATTTTGTGAGATTGGTGATATAATGCAGTTTTTTTTTTTTTTAATTATTCCCCGTATGCCAATATATTTTGGAACATTATCTTCACCGTGAAGGCCTCAATGCAGTTTTAAAATTTCATCTTTGGAAATTTATTTAATATCTTAGTTGCTCTTATTCCCCCCCCCCCCCCTTTATGTTGCTACTGTCACTATTCTTTGAATACTGTCCAAAGTGTGGGAATCACTTGGATATTCAGTTACTGTGACCATTAAACACAGATAGGAGAAATTTACTGAAAAGCGTGGATCACTCACTTCTGCGAAAAACATGACTGCTTTCCGGAGTAAAAGGGAACAACAACAACACAGGTTGACTAGAGGCAATTATCTGTGTCGGGAATATACCTTAATCTTTCATCTCCCTTAAGAGTTAAATGGTAGTCCCCTTAACACATAATTCACACTTTCTAACTGCCTAAATTGCCTAAAGGGGTGGGAACAATGCGTACAAAGTTAGTTAAGTCTCTCTTAGTCCATTCTATGGAAACTATTTTAAATTCAATTACCAAGGGGAATTCAAAAAATTCTGTGTACAGTTCTGTTTAACGAATTTGTGTGTAGCGAATTTCTCTACAACTGTAATTAAATCAAAAATGAAGCAATTTTAAATACATAACTGGTCAATTGCACCATTAAAATGTTGAGGATGGGGCTCTGTTTGCCCCACAATAGTTCCTGCTCTGGATACTCAATAATTGATTTCAGGATTTCATTTCTAAATTAAATGATCCTTTCAACAAAGGGCTCACGAATTTTCAAAAAGATAACAATTGACTCTCGCAAGCCTGCGATAACTCACCAATGGACATCAGCACTGGAAAACAAAAACGAGAGTAGGAATGTGTTATAGGCCAAATGACTGTGATGAATAAACCATTTTTTTTCTTTTCTTTTTTTATGAAAACCCCAAATACGAGAGTTATTGGACCCTGTAGTACTTAGTACCATGCTTGGGTTCGAGGTTGAGAAGATGAAAGAAGATATTTGTTAGCATTAGATTTGAACTTCTGTAGACTGTAATTTTCAGGAAATACGTATGAAGGAAGGTTGTGCCAGAAAACGGCAGTTGAATGAATAAATGAGGAAGATGAAAAGTTGGTTTTCTGAGTTTGAAGTTGGACGGTAAATGGATGTTGGCTGGTGGCGGCACATGTTCGGACTGTTTTGAAAGAGAGAGCAGGAATTATAGAAGCCAATTCAGAAGAACAGTACCCATTGAAGTATTTGTAGAAAAGGCATGCAGCAGAAACAGTCCATCTATGAGACAGACAGTAAGTGGAGAGACTCTGTTAGAGAGGAGTTATTAATTAACCTAACTGCCCTCTTCTGAATGGAATCTAGAAGCCTGAAAGAGGTTTTGGGGGTGCCGCCCCAGATGTGGGAACAATATTCCATGGTAGTGGGGATTTGCAATTTGTACAGAGTAAACAGCTGTTTGGAAGAAAAGTAATGCCGAGAGTGAAAGAGAAAACCAAGTTTTTTAGATACAAAGGAAGCAATATTTGTAATGTGCTTGTGCAAAGAGAGATTAGAAGTCAGGGTAATCCCCAAAAGAGATATATTATTTTGCCTAGAAATAGGAGTGTCACCAAAGATAAGCATAGGAGCAGAAGAATCCTTTTACGAGATATAAGACAGGACTTAGTTTTACAAGGATTGAAATCAACTAAGTTGTGTTTGCTCCACTGGAGAATTACCCGGAGATTGGCATTTAAGGAATTGGTAACGGATATTCGAGAAGTTGAAGCTGATTGAATGAGGCAAGGTTTCTCAAAATGGAAAGTGAAATGCAATGTGCTATCATCGGCAAAACTATGAATAGGCTTTCCAGTCAATGGAAAAATCTCATTAATATACAAGAGAATAAGAGTGGGGGAAAGAACTGAACCTTGGGGGGACACCAGCATTAGTGGAGAAGTTAGAAGACAGAGAGCCATCAACTATCATCCTCAGTGAGTGATCAGAGAGAAAACTGGAAAAGTTGACCATAAGATGGTTGTTGTTATTTCGTTTTTAGGTGCATAAACAACTAAGGCCATATGCTGCAGGGGGGATATGGGGTAGTCATTCCCTGACCTTTCCACATGCTCCGTGTTTGGTGGTCACAGGCTCGAACTCCAGTCTAATCAAGAAGTGTGTGCTATGCACTGCTGCTCCTGGCTACGGAGGTGTCAACCAAAAGATGGAAGCTTGTTTAGAAGACCTTTATGCTAAACACGATCGAAAGCCTTTGGGATGTCAAGATCAACTGCTTGTGTTTCACCAAACTTTTCCATTGAATTTGTTTATAAATGGGTAACATAAGCCAGAATATCACAAGTGGATCAACATTGAAGGAATCCATACTTGCGATCATTGATCAGACAGAAGGTTTCTAGGTAGTTTAAGAGTTGGCGGTTAATTGATTTCTAAATTACTTTAGAAAGAGTAGAAGTAATTGCAATGGGACGATAATTGGATGGGAGGGATTTGTCACCCTTTTTAGGAACTGGCTGGATATGAGCAAATTTCTAAGCAGAAGGAAAAACACCTTTGGAATAAGAAAGTGAAAAAAAAAAAAAAAGGTGGCAAAGAACATGAATAAGTTCAGGAGTACAGGTTTTGAGAACAAGTGGAGAAATACCATCAGTACCTGGAGCTTTCTTAGCGTCGAGATTCGTCAAAATCCTTCTGACATCCTTTTGACAGAAGACCACAGGAGGCATTGAATGGGAGCATGTTGGGAATGGTGGGAGGTGTTTTACCAAGATCATTAATACATGAGTTGGAAGAAAAATGGGATGCTAGCAGGTCAGTTTTATCCTTGGCTGAAGTTACAACACAACCATCTGGTTTTGACAGAGGGTTTTTTTTTTTTTTTTGGTAGTTGTTGGCACATAGGCTTCTGTGGCCATAATGCACCTCCCAAGGTTTTTTGCAGTACTTTGATCCAAGCCCGAGGCGGGAATCGAACCCGCGACCTTTGGGTTACCAGGCAGGCACTTTACCCACCCGGCTAGCCCGGTCGGCATTGATAGAGTTGGGAGCAGAGATGGGCAAAAGTTGCGGCCAATAGCTTTGGCAAGAGACCAGAATGCTCGGCTACCATTAGGGAAAGAAGCAAGTTTTCTACTCTTAGCCTGTTCAAAATCTAGTTTGGACTGATTAATGACTGCTTTACAATTGTCGTGAGCTTTAGTGTAGGTAGAAAATGAAACTGAAGAATTGGAAACAAGCCAATTACAATATGCAAGGTTCTTCTCTTGAACAGCCTTAGCATATTTATTGGAAAACCAAGGTTTAGATAAAGGATGAGATTTTAAAGTGGAGTTTGGAATAAAGGATTCCATTCCTACAAGAATAATTTCACTGACACAATCAGAGCAAACATTGACATTAAAAGTTTTGAAACAGTAGTCCGACCGAGGAAAAGAAGAAATGAAATCTCGCAGTCATTTTGCATTCTTGTAATGCCAAACAATATGAGATTGGGAATAGCCATGAGATAAAGGCTCCATTGGAGAAGAGACAATCACCAAGTTGAGATCTGAGATAACTAAAGGACCACTCACTTTGTCCGTGCACTTAGAAGTGTTGTTTGTGAGAAAAAGATCAAGCGTGTTGGCTGTGTGGTTAGGATTGTCCGGTATTCTTCTAGGTAAATGTACAATCTGTACAAGGTCATTAGAAATTGCAAAAGCCTCAGCATCTCAACCAGCTGGATCAGTGTGACTAGAAAACAGAAGCCAGCTGGAGTTGTGAACATTAAAATCACCATGGAAAATTACCTCACTGTTAGGAAATTTGGATTATACAAACAGAGTTAACCAGTAAATCAGAATGTCTTATAATATGGGATTCTAACCTTTTATATATTGACCAAAACTTGTGGGCTGCCAACATAGTAGCATTAGAAATCTCCAAATAAAGGAATACTATCTAGCAGTAATCACAGTGTATTAATGTGAGTAGTGGCATAGAATAAAAATACTTGAGTTGCATATCTGTATCCCTTGTTGTTTTTTTTTTTTTTTATGAAAACCCCAAACACGAGAGGTATTAGAACCTATAGTACTTGTTACCCTGCTTTTTTTTTTGAGGTTGAGAAGACGAAAGAAGATATATGTTGACATTAGACTTGAACTTCTGTAGACTTTAATTTTCACCAAATACATACGAAGGAAGGTTGTTCCAGAAAACAGCAGTTGAATGAATAAACAAGGAAGATGAAAAGTTGGTTCTGTGAGTTTGAAGTTGGACAGTAAATGGATGTTGGCGGATGGCGGTGTGTTCGGACTGTTTTGAAAGATATTACGGGAATAATAGAAGCCAATTCAAAAGAACAGTGCCCATGGAAGTATCTGTAGAAAAGGCATGCAGCAGAAACAGTACTTTTATGAGACAGCGAGTGGAGAGACTCTGTTAGAGAGAAGTCATTAATTAACCTAATTGTCCTCTTCTGAATGGAATCTAGAAGCCTGAGAGAGGTTTTCAGGGCAACGCCCCAGATGTGGGAACAATATTCCATGGTAGGGTGGATTTGTGATTTGTACAGAGTGAACAGCTGTTTTGAAAAAAGTAACGCCAAGAGCGAAAGAAAAAACCAAGTTTTTTAGATGCAGAGGAAGCAGTATTTCTGATGTGTTGTGCCAAGAGAGATTAGAAGTCAGGGTAATCCCCAAAAGAGATATATCAACATGCCTACAAATCGGATTGTCACAGATAAGCATAGGAGCAGAAGAATCCTTTTTGCGAGATATAAGACAAGACTGAGTTTTAGAAGGATTGAAATCAACTAAGTTGTCTTTGCCCTACTGGAGAATTACCTGGAGATTGGCATTTAAGGAATTGGTAGTAAATATTAGAGAAGTTGAAGCTGATTGAGCAGGGCAAGTTTTCTCAAAATGGAAAGTGAAATGCAATTTGCATTCATCAGCAAAACTATGTATAGGATTTCCAGTCAATGCAAGAATGTCATTAATATACAAGAAGAAAAGAGTGGGGGAAAGAACTGAACCTTGGGGAACACCAGCATTAGTGGAGAAGTTAGAAGACAGAGAGCTGTCTACCATCATCCTCAATGAGCGATCAGAGAGAAAACTCGATAGCCAATTACAAAAAACAGTTGGCAAACCATAAGATGGTAGCTTGTTTAGAAGAACTTTATGCCAAACACAATTGAAAGCCTTTGAGATGTTAAGAGCAACTGCTTGTGTTTCACCAAACTTTTCCATTGAATTTATCCATAACTGGGTAACATAAGCCAGAATATCACCAGTGGATCGACACTGACGGAATCTATACTGGCGATCATTGATCAGACAGAAGGTCTCTAGGTAGTTTAAGAGTTGACAGGTAATTGATTTCTCCATTACTTTAGAAAGAGTAGAAGTAATTGCAATGGGACGATAATTGGATGGGAGGGACTTGTCACCCTTTTTTAGGAACTGGCTGAATATGAGCAAATTTCTAAGCAGAAGGAAAAACGCCTTTGGAATAAGAAAGTGAAAAAAAAAGGCAGCAAAGAACAGGAGTAAGTTCAGGGGCACAGGTTTTGAGAACAAGTGGAGAAATACTATCAGGACCTGGAGCTTTCTTAGCATCGAGATTCATCAAAATCCTTCTGACATCCTTTTGATGGAAGACCACAGGAAGCATTGAATGGAGTGTGTTGGGAATGGTGGGAGGTGTTTTACCAAGATCATTAATACATGAGTTGGAAGAAAAATGGGATGCTAGCAGATCAGCTTTATCCTTGGCTGAAGTGAAAACAGAACCATCTGGTTTTGACAGAGGTGCGAGCAGAGATAGGCAAAAGTTGCAGCCAGTAGCTTTGGCAAGAGACCAGAATGCTCGGCTACCATTAGGGAAAGAAGCAAGTTTTCTACTCAGCCTGTTCAAAATCTAGTTTGGACTGATTAATTACTACTTTACAATTGTTGCGAGCTTTGGTGTAGGTAGAAAATGAAACTGAAGAATTGGAAAAAGCCAATTACGATATGCAACGTTCTTCTCTTGAACAGCCTTACCATGTTTATTGGAAAACCAAGGTTCAGGTAAAGGATGAAATTTTAAAATGGAGTGTGGAATAAAGCATTCCATTCCTACAAGAATAATTTCACTGACAAGATCTGAGCAAACGTTGACATCAGAAGTTTTGAAACAGTAATCCAACCAAGGAAAAGAAGAAAAGAAATCTCGCAGGTCATTCCATTTTGCATTCTTGTGATGCCAAACGACACGCGGTTGGGAATAGCCATGAGATAAAGGCTGCATTGGAGAAGAGACAATCACCAAGTTGTGATCTGAGGTGCTTAAAGGACCACTCACTTTGACCATATACTTAGAAGGGTCGTTTGTGAGAAAAAGATCAAGCGTGTTGGCTTTATGGTTAGGATTGTCCGGTATTCTTTTAGGTAAATGAGCAATCTGTGCAAGGTCATTAGTAATTGCAAAAGCTTCAGTATATCGACCAACTATGTCGGTTTGACTAGAAAACGGAAGCCAGCTGGAGTTGTGAACATTAAAATCACCAAGAAAATTATCTCACTGTTAGGAAAGTTGGACTGGAGAAAATCAAGTTGCAAAGAGAGGAAGTCAAAGAGCTCCAAAGAGCTGATTAGTGGAGCTGGGAGAATGGTAGAGACAACAAATGAATTTGACACAATTCATCTGGCAAAAGGAATCATACAGCGAATAATTTGAGCAACTGTGATGAGCAGTAGTTGAATTAATCGATAACTGATATTCTGTCAGAAAAAGTACATGGGGTTTGTTAGACTGCAAGTGGAAATGGACATCGTTCAGTTTAGAATATGAGACCACATATATTTGTGAAATGAACTAGGAAGTGTTTGGGAGGTTTAGATATTTTTGCAGATAAGCTTACTCTATGTATTTAAGGAATTAACTATTCTGTGCAATCAAGGCACATGATACATTGCTGGCAAAGAATGCAAAGAAAAGTAACAGAATTCACCTACAATATCAGTACAAAGAGAGGAATAAATCACAATGGTCCACTAGGTGTGACTGTTGATAACGCTTTTCAGATTACATGACTGCATCTCTAGTTAAAGAAGTAATGCAGGACCTCTAGACAAGACAGTTATAGTTCAGACACAGCATGGGTCTGTTAAGGATAAGTCTTGTCTGACCAGTTTGATTGGATAGTATGATGTGGCCACAAAGGAACTGGATGCAAAAAATAATTTTGAAACTGTATACTTGGATTTCAGGAAAGCTTTTGATACTGTTGCACATGAAAACTGCTGTACAAATTGGAGCAGTGTGACATTATGGGCAAGTTGCTGCTATGGATAAAGAGATAGTTGAGTGGAGGAAGACAGAGAGTGGTAATCAGTGGACAATTCTCTTTGTGACTAAGGTTATTAGTGGTTTTACCCCCAGGGTTTGGTGTTGGGCCCATTGTTTTTTTTTTCTATATTTATTAATGATATTGATGAAGGTATATCAGATTTAATGTCCAAGTTTCCAGATGATACGAAGGCTGGCAGGGTTATTAAGGACACTAATGACAGTAAGTTACTGCAACAGGATCTGGAAAAGTTAAGCAGATGGGCTGGGAGGTAGCAACTGAAGTTTAACATTAACAAATGTAAGGTACTGCATATGGGGAGCAGTAACCCCAAAGTGACATATCAACTGTGTGGTATTACCTCAGGGCAGTGGAGAATGAAAAAAGACCTGGGTGTAATTTTCAGTCAGATATGAGGTTTTCTGAGCAGTGCAGACAGTTTGCAAGAGTAGCTCGTGGTGTCTTGTCAATGATTTACAGGAATTTTTCTAGCAGGGATAAGGAGGTGATTATCCTCTTATATAAGACAATGGTCAGGCCACACATTGAGTACTGTATACAGGTCTGGAGGCCTCATTTTAGAAGGATGTAGAGCTGCTGGAATGAGTACAGAGAAGGGCAATGAGATTGGTGAATGGAACAAAAAGTTGCTCTTACGAAGAAAGGCCTAAGCTCTGCCAATTTCAGTGTCTGAAGAGGCACCTGAGGGGATCTGATTGAGGTGTATAAGGCCTTGAATGGTTTGAGCAAACTCAGTACTGATTGGATTCTTCCTTTTGCCCAGATTAATCACCTGAGAGAACATAAATTCAAATTGAGCAAAGACAATTGTAGAATACATGTGCGGAAATTTGTCTTTAGCCAGTGGGGTGGTTGATTGTAGGAACAAACTTCCATCTATCGTTGTGGAAGTTAACAGCTTATATAAATTCAAGGCAGAACTAGACAAGCATTTGGAATGATTGGATGGGTGAAATGGGCAGGGTTTTTTTTTTTTTTTTTTGGCTGATGCTGTATAAGCTTGCTTTCTCGCATCAAATGCTTCTACTAATGCTAATGAACCCCCTGTTAATTTTTGTGATGTATTGTTTGGGTGTACATGTACACATCTCTAAACTTTGATCATAAACATTGGATATCACTGATGTTAGTACATTAGGTTGGTAGTCTGCTTAAAATAAGAACTACACACTTTAAAAGATTGTAATTTTTTTAAAAGTTCTAGTTAATTTTCATTTTATACTACTACTAAGATAAAAGTTCCTTGTTATGAATTGCTAATATGCTAAAGATTTAGCTTCATTTTAAATAACTTGCCTCTGTAATTCTACTAAGTTTGATGCAGTTGAGAAGAAAGGAGTAAAGTAAATCCAAAATTAAAAATAAAAAGATGAATTTTGATGTCATCTGCTAATTTTTTTTTTTTTCTTGATCCAGTTACTGTTGAGACTCATGCATAACTTAGCAGGTAATATGTGACTTCATTTTTATTTTTAATTTTCAGTTTGTTTCACCCATTTTTTTTCTTTTTTTTTTTTTTTTGAACTGCATTAAACCAAGCAGAATTATGGAAGTAAGTTATTTAAAAAGAAGCACAGCTAAATCCTTTTAGTATTTTATACAAGCTTAAAACCTAAATTGACTGGAACAGAAAAAAATGTATTTTTTTTTGTTTTGTTTTGTTTTTTTATAATTAAAATAAATGTAGTATATATGTCATACTGATATGGTAGTTTTTTCTCTTTCTTTATACTAATGTAGCTTTTTTAAAATAAATTTTTTTTTTTTTTTTTTAAAGGGTATTTTTGTGATATACTAGATGATCTTGGTCTCTCTCCATCAAATGCCCTTCAGTCTTTAATGGCATTACTTCAAGCTAAACCAGAAGAAATTGCAACTGTTGCAATTGATAAACCTGCATATATGATAAATGCTATAAAAAATATGAGAGGAATTTCATAAATATCAGTGTAGTGATCAATTACCTAGTCATCAAAGAAGGCCAGTAAATTTATTTTGTATATCTAATGTGAATATGTAAGTTAATGAAGTATTAATAAGGCAGTAATAACATGATATCATTATAATGAAAGCATCACTGAGAATAAGAAATATAATTTTTGTTAATTGCACAGTTAGTAAAACAGTGTGTTAAAATTTTCAGTGACTCCCCCAATGGTGAATTTTGATATTTTTTGCCTATCCATTTATTTTAGCTTTTCCCATTTTTATTAAAAATTCATGAAAATTTTGTTTCAGACTTGATTTTCTTTTATTTATATAAATGATACATTAAAATTTGATTTTAAATAGTAAAAATTTAATTAAATGTAGCAAAAAAGGAAAAATTCACAATTATTATTTCTAACTTTCTGCTTTTATTATGATACTACAAGAAAACTAATATTTTTTAGCACGTAAACTGTCAGTGGATAAACTTGGCTGACATGTAGCCAGTCTTATAACACTGCACACTAGTAGTTTGCTAGTTTCTTCTTCTTTTTTATTTTTACTTATTTGCACATAAATTAGTTATATGCTACATTGAATTACATTCAGTAAATATCCTTGAGGTTTTTGTTTTAAAATTTTAGTTAAAGCTAATTGATAATTTTTCACAAGAATTGGAAGTCACAATGTTCTCATATATATATTTGAACACAAACATTTCTTTAAATCAAAACAATGTAAACCAAGACAGTAAATTAATCATGAATATAAATTGTTTTCTATATCTTATAATCTTGTACACTAATTTTTAATTCTTCCTTTGTATTAAACTATATCAGGAAGCATTGATTCCAGCATTCAACACAACGATTTAGTGAAAAAGCATGGTTTTTACTCCTTTCAGCAGTGAGTTTGCTGTATATGGGTGCACCCACACATACACAGTAATTTTGGTGAAATGAAAACTTTTTACCTAAATGCTTTAAAACTTTAGTGTGTTCTAATTTTGACTTTATTTACCACCACTAGCGTAAAAACCCATTGTTGTTTTTTGATGCAGTAAATCAAAATCATTACACACACACACATATATATATATATATTAGTTGATTTGGTTTTATCAAATTTTGATCTGAACTCATAGAAATTCTTCATTTTCAGCTTTTTTAAGCCAAAATTGGATAATTAATGTCAACAGGTGCTATCTTCTCTTATGATTATCAAAACTATTTTTGTTCTATATTATAAACTATCTACAATTAGTTGGAAACACAAGATGACAGCACATACTAGAAAAATTTCAAGAAAATTCTTACCTTAATGAACACATTGTTTGAAGTGATCTTCAAAACATAGGTCTACATATATACTGCTGAATATCTCAAGCTATGAAAATTTTAGACTAATGTGCAAAGTAAATGCTTTGCATCAAGTTAGTACCTAGCTAAAATGTTTGAAGCACACACTGTGCATGTAAGTTATCATTAAAGAAATCCCATATTCTGAACTCCTTCAAACATGTCTTATTCTTATACCTCAATTATTCTTATACCTAACTTATGCATAGCAGTATTGTGTACATTAACCTAAAATTTTTATAGATTGAGGCTTTAGCCCTTACTATGAGTTTGAAACTTGCACTTTTTTGGCGTCTCTCATATTCAGAAATATGTCACAGGTTGGCTTTTATTGCTTAATAGCACTCTTTCTTCATGGCATCAACTGCACATAACTCGCCATCCTGACACAAGCAAGGAATGACTGCAACTCAACTGTATAGCTGAAAGTAACAACTGATGCAGTATTACATCATTACCTATGAATTTCAATCTTATCTGATGCAATCTCTAAGAAATGTTGCCATATACTTGGATGACATTATTTGGATGACAATTACAATTTTAAGGGGTGATGAACTTTCTTTGAACACCAGTGTATGTACTCTTGGAATGAAAAATTTAAGCAAACACGTAAAAAAAAAAAATGAAAGATAATATATAGTAGGACTTTATTGGTGGACTTTATTGGTTCTCTTCAGAATAAAGCTGTATCTGTGTTGAATGTTGTTTCTTTTTCCAAACTAATAACTAGCTCATCGCAGGTGGTAGATGACTTTCATCAACCGGTGAAATACCACCACTTTGCCTATTGGAGGCTCGAAGTGGTGAAACCCATGTTTATTCTCTAGAGCAAAGTTTCCGGCATCCCCCCCCCCCCCATACTTCTCCTTCAACCCATGCACGGTACTAAGTACTATAGGTTTTGATACCTTTCGTGTTTGGGGTTTTCATAAAAAAAAAATATATATATATATATAACTTTTTCAGAAGTTACTCTGCACACTATAAATTAATTTTCACTCAAAGAATACAGTTTTATTTTAAAATACAGCAATGGGATTGTTTACCAATATAGCACGCTTTTAAACATTAGCTTATCTAACATACTTCTATTTGGAACGCCTGATAGGCATCAGTTGATTATGATAGTTTCAAGAAAAATATTGTAGTAGACTTTGCACATCTCCAAAACTGTTAAGTCAAAGTTTTGTTTATAACAATGGCTGTTATAAACAAAATCTATTGCCTTAGCTGTCAAGAACATTTCCAGTGCTTCACGTGGTTAAATATTCTCGGACACTCAGAGTAATATTCAACCAGAGAATACTGCTGAGAATTATTAAAATTCCAAGAATGACTTTAGCATTAGAATTAGGCGTGCGGGCACATAAGTACACGTGCCTTGAGTGACCGGGGTCCAAGCCCGTGACTGCTGAATACGGTGCTGTTTCTTGTATTGTGTCTATCTTGTGAACTCCGACCATTTGGTAGTCCCAGAGTATAAACAGAAAATTTATTTATTATTTTTATTAGCATTAGTAGAGACATATGATGCAAGAAAGCAAGCTTATGCAGCATCAGCCAAAAAAAAAAAAAAAAAAAAAAACACTCCCATTTCACTGCTCTGTTCATTTGAAATACCTGTTCGGCAGAACCTTAAATTTATTTAGGCTATCAACTTCCACAACAAGGGATGGAAGTCTTTTCCACCAACCAACCACCTGCTCACAAAAGGCAAATTTTCACACATCTATCCTACTCTCAGGTGATTATTCTGAGCAAGAGGAAGAATCCCCATCAAGATTGAGCATGCTCAAACCATTCAAGACTTTATACACCTTTATCAGTCACCTCGCCGGTGCCTAGTTTCCAGAGACTGTAATTTGCAAAACTTAAACCTTTCTTCGTAAGAAAACCCTTTGTTCCATTCACTAATCTTGTTGCCCTTCTCTGTACTCATTCCAGCAGCTCTACATCCTTCTTGAAATGAGGCCTCCAGACCTGTATACAGTACTCAAGGTTTGGCCTGACCATTGCCTTATACAAGGGAATAATCACCTCCTTATCCCTGCTAGAAAAATTCCTGTATATCATTGACAAGACACCACGAGCTACTCTTGCAGCCTCTCTGCATTGCTCAGAAAACTTCATATCTGAATGCACAATTACCTCCAGGTCCTTTTCATTTCTACCACTGTCAGTGTAGTACCACAGAGTTGATACGTTGCTCTGGGGTTACTGTTTCCCATATGTAGTACTTTACATTTGTCAATGTTAAACTTAATTTGCCACCTCTCAGCCCATCCGCTCAACCTTTCCAGATCCTGTTGCAGCAGCATACTGTCAGGTAGTGTCCTTAACAACCCTGCCAACCTTTCTATCATCTGCAAACTTGGATATTAAGCTTGATATACCATCATCAATATCATTTATAAATACAGAACACAACAATGGACCCAACACTGAACCCTGAGGGACTCCACCAATAACATTAGTCCAAGATGAGCAGTGTCCATTGATTACCACTCTCTGCCTTCTTCCCCTCAACCATCCTAGCAGCAGTTTGCCACCAATGCCACACTGCTCCAATTTGTGCAGCAGTCTTCCATGTGCAACAGTATCAAAAGCCTTTCTAAGATCCAAATATATAATATCAAAGTTATTCCCTGCATCCAATTCTTTTGTGACTACGTCATAGTATCCAATCAAATTGGTCAGACATGACCTTCCCTTAACAAAACCATGCTGTGTCTGAGCTATAACTGAATTCTTGTCAAGATGATCCTGCAGTGCTTCTTTAACCAGTGCTTCCATTAATTTTCCTGGAACAGAAGTTAAACTCACAGGTCTATAATTACTTGTGTCAGCCTTTGATCCTCCTTTGCGAATTGGGGTTACATTTGCACATCTCCAGTGTGTGGGTACCTCCCCTGAGTCCAAGGAAGCTCTCATAATTATGGCTAAGGGTTTGCTTACTTCCTTGCCAAAGATTTTTTTCATAATCTGCCTTTGCCTGCCTAATCTCCTTTGTGACTTGGTTACAGACCAGCTTATATCTATCAGAGGCTTACATGTCATCCATTAATTTATATGTATTCCATGCAGTTTTCTTCTCTGCTACATGTCTCATTAGTTCATCTGACATCCATTTAGGCCTAAACCTTGAACAATATTTCTTTGTTGGTATGAAAAGCCTACTAGCTTCCAAGATTAATTCTATGAATGCCTCCCATTTTGAATTTGTTGTTGGTAACATCATCAGTTGGTCCCACCGTATAGAATTTAAATACTGTCTCAGACCACCGTAGTCGCCTTTACAAAAGCAAAAACCCTTCCCTTTACCCCTGATGTAGTTACTTTGAGTAAATCCCACTTTGGCACACTGTGATCGCTGCCACCTAGTGGTTCCTTTATCTGCAGATTCTTAATGCACGAAGAATCACTACTGATAATGAGATCAAGAGTATTACTTCCTCTAGTTGCCTCCTGAACATGCTGATGTAGAAAACAATCATCCAATAAATCCAAAAAAAGCCTTGCTAGTGTGTGAGTGACCAACCCCCAAATTTCAGTCAATATCCCGGAAATTTAAATCCCCCATTATAAGACTCCCTGATTTACTGGTTCCACTCTATTTCCCTGTACAGTTTCTTATTATACTCATCAAAGTTAGGCCTATACCACATTGCTACTCTCAATTTTGATCTCCCAGTGCTTATCACTAAACTGACTCGACACTGTACTGTTCAGCGATGTCGACTGGCTGCTCTTCCTTGGATTTTATGTGTTTCTTAACGAATAGCATAACCCCCTCCTCCCTTCCTATCCTGTCTATCCTTCCTGTACACATTGCACTCCCCAAATTCCAGTTCTGCATTCCTTATATCTGTGTGACACCACGTCTCTGATATTCTAACAAAATCTGCCTTTGATGGTTTGACGAACACCTCAAATTCATCAAATTTATTTACCAAACTCCTAGCATTGGTGTGTACACTAGTATACATGCACCTGTTCCTATTCCTAGCTACCCTAACACAACCCATGTGTTTACTTGTACTGCAGTGATTCCCAGCAGTCTGTGAAATACCCTGTATCTTGTTGCAATTTGTAGCTGTTATAGGCTTCAGGACTTTTTATTGCTCTATCTTTTCCATGCCGTTGTTTTCTGCTTAAGTAATTTGGCAACTTCATTAATGATCCAACTTGGAATCCTCCTCGGGGAGTATTTTTTAATGGTGGTATATAAGCATTCAAGACTTCTCTGATTAATGTTTTAAAGGTATTCAATTGTTCAATTGAATACCTTTCATTGAATACAATTGAATACATAATTCAATTGTATTCCCTCTCCGTGAGATATCTACCTAGTTAATAAAGGCCATGTAGCACCTTAAGGCATCGTAATTTCCTTTCCTGAAATAATAACCCATTCCTTTGCTTTTAATTACTGCTTTCTCTCTCTCTCTCTCTCTCTCTCTCTCTCTCTCTCTCTCTCTCTCTCTCTTCATTGTCCACTGTAGAACTCTGTGATCGCTTCCTGCTTCTGCTTAATTTGAACTCTTATGTGCACCACTTGGATTGTCCATATGTGATAATTCATTGTCATTTGGGTTATATTAGTAATCATCATCATCAAACTCTAAAGGCTTCGCTTTGTCACTGCAACCATACATCTCTGTCTTCTGCTGAACGTTTCATTTCCTCATATCTCCTAAAGTTCATTTTCCTTATTAGGTTCTCCAAAATTTTCTTCCTTGGTCATCCTCTTCGTTTCTTTCCCAGTATTTTTCCTTCTGAGATATTCACTAAAAATTTGTTGTCTTAGAGTGTGTCCTAAAAATTTAGATTGTTGTTTCGTCGCAGTCATGAGTAGCTGCCACTTTTCTTGCATCTCATTCAATACAGATTTGTTTGATCGTCGCTCAGTCCAGCTAATCCTGAACATCTTCCTCCAGATCCACATCTCCAATGCCTCCAGTCTCTTGATATCTTGCTTGCATAATGTCCAGGTTTCACTTCCATACAGCAGCACACTCTAAACGAATGATTTAGCAAACTTTTTTCCTGGTCTCCATGTCGATGTATCTGCTGGTTAGAATATTTTGCTTGTTTCTGAAAGCTTGCTTGGAAAGGGTGATTATTCTTCTGATCTCTGTAGCACACTGGTTTTCCTGGGTAATGAAATTCCCCAAATAACAAAACTGTTTCACTTTGCTGTTCCCCATTTTGATGTTTGTTTGAGGTTGTTCATCATTCTTGGTGACGACAAGTATTTTAGTCTTTTGTGCATTTATCTATAGATGTGAATCTTGTAGCCTTAATGATAGCCTTTCCAACATCTTACACAGCTCCTGCTCTGATGCAGTGAATCTGTTGGCCATTAATCTTGATACTCTTTGCTTCCCGCTTCATTTTTGTTATGGATTCCTTGATGAACGTGTTGAAAAGGTACGGGGATAAAGAGCAACCCTGCCTCACACCTCTCCTGATCTTTGCTTCCTTTATGGTACCATTAATATCTTATTTCAGTACGTTGTGTCTTGTACAGATGCAGGATAAGCCTTCTGTTTCTCCAGTCCACGCCAAGATTTTTCATGGCTCTGAACAACATCTTCCAATTTACGTTATCAAAGGCTTTTTTTATATCAACAAAAGCAATGTATGTTCTTCTATTCATTTCCATTCTTCTTTCAAGAATTGTTCTCATTGCTAGATGCACCTCCCTTGTCCCACATCCAGTTCTGAAGCCAAACTGATCTTGATTGATGACCTTTTCTATCCTTTTCTTGATCCTGTTCTTCACTACATTCAAGATAATTTTGGATGCATGGGACAGTAAGGTAGTTCTGTAATTGGCACAGTCATTAGCATTTCCTTTCTTTGGAAGAGTGAGTGTTCTGCTTTTATTAAAATATATTAGTAATAGTAATTTAATTATTTGAATCTCTTATTTCTGCCAATGTCTAAATTTGCATGTTGTTTATGTTTCCTATGGTTCCAATATATTTCCACTTATACAGCAGTCTCTCTCTCATGTGGCACTGAGTCAAATGCTTTGCTAAAATTGCCATAAACAATATAAAAGTTATTTCCCCTATCCAACTTGTTATAATAGTTTATCAGGTCAGGTAAATAAGTTTTCCCTTTAAAAATCATCCTACATTCCTTTGGAAAGTAAAGCCATTCCTATCTGGATTACCCTGTATCTTAATCATCATCTTTGTGATTTTTCTCACCACTGAAGTTGGAAAGTTTGTAGTTGCCACCTATATGGATTGATGATGCTTGCCTGTCAAGAATATTTATACCAATGTAACAGGCGTTACAATTGTGTTGATATTTTATCTGCAAATATTCGCCGAAATTGTTCACAATTTCGGTGAATATTTGCAGGTACAGACATCACTCTTATTTTTTCCACTTATAACTTGGATCACTTTTCAATAAATATAAAGAAACACATAAATATCCAACAAGCGAAATGAATAATATTATTTATTTAATAAAATGTCAACACAATTGTAATGCCTGTTACATTGGTAGTACCACAACCAAATTCAGATCAACCCAATCATCCAATACCAGAACATACTACTACAATAGCTTCAGAACTGGACAATCTAGCACTGAACTTACCTTACGTGCCCACTCCAACAACCATACTCCCTTAGTCGACTCAGCTATTACCATATTAAAATTAAAAAACAGTTACAAAATTTTACAATTCGAAGCCCTCATTATAGAATGGTTTCATCACCACTCCGATCTAAATATTATAAATGCAAAACTCCCCTTCAATCTTTCTCCAGTTTGGAATCTCACCAATCTGAGATTCCCGCAAGTAACAAAGTGCATCACGGGATTACAAAATTCTTCTTAAATACAGTACGCGTTCCCTTTTCATTTAACTTGCCAACTGAAGACGTTTTTTAAAGAAAGACCTTCGTTATGACTTTTGGCTTATCCACTATTTAGAGATTCCCAATTAAACCCAATTTAATGACAACCAAGGACGGAGTTAGTGCACTTCTACTTGGGCATATTTTAATCCCATTTCCATCATAATTACTATTTACCCCCTTAATTCAAGAACCAATCACCTTAAAGCTAGTCACCTCTTGCCATTGAAACCATAACAATTGCAGATCGATCAAGGTGAGTACTGAAAAATTAAGCCCTTGCTATTTTTTGAATTTAGTCCAATAAAACAGTACTTTAAGTCATACTATAACTTCTAAGTGTCCAACAGTGATATCCTCAACAAATCTTTCCAATATCAGAAAGCCCTAGCTTTTAAGGCCCCATACAGAAACCTTTATTGTATGCAAGTGTTAATTTGATTCATCTTCACAAAAACTATCTCCTGTTCCTTCCCCCAAACTAGCAGTTTCCCTAATTCCTCCTCAGTGAAATTGACAAAGACTCTTGAACTACCTTTGTTCAATTGTATTCTATTTTTACAAAATAGGTTCTTTCAACCTACTAGTGCAGGCCACACTGATAAAAAAAATAATAATAAATAAATAATAATAATACATATATTAATATTCTTTTTAATTTATAATTTTTATTTTTATTTTAAAAGTTTAATTTTTTTAATCACATTTCATTTTTCTTAATTTTCAAAGTTTTTATAAAAATAGCACCAACTTGTTTACCAATTTTTATTAAAATATTTTCTAATATTTATAAAAATCAAAAAACTTAAATAATATTTAAGAAATTTCTAGAATATTCTACAGTATTCCAGAAAGGTGTAGAAGATTCCTGGATGTGGTAGAACATTGTAGCAGATTCCTTTACACGGTAGAATGTTGCAGCAGATTCCTGAATGTGGTAGAACATAGATGATTCTAGAAAATGGGAATATTATTTCAATATTATAGAATATTGTAGATGATTTTAGAGTGTTTTGCAATAATATAAAATGAAGAGCAAGGTCTAAAACTTATATCGAGCACTTGTCATTCAGAAAAAGTGTTTGGTGTAAATTTTGTGTGTTTCATGACAAACATAGCAAGAAATAAAGCACCGAATGTATAAAGAAATTCATGGTATAAAGAAAGCTGTACTGTGAGAAGTACTGGAAAAAAACTAGGTGCTTCATTTAAAGGAGGACAAACTGATAAGGACGACTGCATGTAACAACAGAAGCACAAGATTCAATCAATGACTTACTGCACCTGAAATCCCAGCTGAGTTCAATATAAACAGAGAAACTCACATGTCTACATCCACTGTAAAACTTTGTCTTAAATAATCAGGAATTCTTGGCCATGTAGTGGTCCAAAAACCTTTATTAAAACCAGAAAATTGAAAGAAACGGTTGGCTCTGGCTAAGAGCCATCAACATTGGCCAATTGAAGAGTGGAAAAACATGATGTGGATAAATCCAAATTTGAAATTTTTGAATCCACACATAGGGTTTGTGTGAGACAAACAGCTGAAGAAAAAAATGATGCCATATTGTTTAGTGCCTATAGTCAAACATGGTGGTGGCAGTTACATCATGATCTAGGGTTGTTTTCTGTTTTTTTATAGTGGGTGACACTGTCAGAATTGAAGGAATTTTAAGAAAAGAAGGCTATAAAAACTTTCTAGCAACTAAAGAACAGGAAGGGGTTTTGCAAATGATGGTGTGGCCACCCCATTCAACTGACTTACCCATTCCTATAAAAGCTCAACAGAGCTTTTATAGGATTATCTAGAACATCAAGTTGAAGTATGCCCATCTTCACAAAATTTATAGGAAACCTTGTAGATTGCTTGGAATATGTTAGTCAAGACACTATTATAAAATTAATCGACAGAATGCCACATTTATATAATGCGGTGATAAAATCTTGTGGAGGATATTTTAATGAAAAATCGGTGTAGTTACTAATATTAATCATTTCAATATTTTTTAATGTAAATTTTTCAGTGCTTAATAAAAAAATCTTAAAATACTTTGTAGTGTGCTGTTTTTTTATATTAAACCTTATTGTCATAGCTAATGTCAAAAAAATTAACAGACTGCTATCATGCATTGTGATTATAAACTTTTAGGTGGAGAGTGTGTGTGTGTGTGTGTGCATGTGCATATATATATGTATATATATACACACACACATACACTCCAGTTTTATTAATTTTGTAATTATTTCTCTGTTATTATAAATTTTTTTGTTCCCTTCTATCCCCCTTCTATTACTCTATCTCCCTCATTTCCCCCATTTTATTGCCCATGCTCTGGATAGGTTTATCATTTGCTGCCTTCGACCGCACTTGACCACTTTCTCTTTTTTCCATTTTCCTGCCTTCTTGTTTTTACTTTGTTGTTATTTAACACATACAGGGTGATTCAAAAATAATCAAACACTTTCAAATATTTTTTTGCGGAGAACACAGTGACAGGGATCATGTATCTGGACATGCTGACTGAGTGGCTCTTCCCACAGCTACAATCAGTTTCCACAACTTTTTTTCAATGTGAATTTTCAAATTGAAAATTTCACTTTCAATTTTGAAATTCTTGAATGTGTTCAAGAATCATCCTATATATATATAGAAGTAATATATAATAGATAAGAAGCAAAATAAGCTGAAAAAGGAAAATAACAAAACTTATATTATGTCTAATGCTCCAAAACGTGCAGTGCAGCAGTAGAGGAAGCAAAAGGATATAAATAATGTGTGATTTGTAGAATAAATAGTGTCTGTGAAAATGGAATTGAAAAGTCCACAAGGTACCAGAACTAAGAGAACTTTAAGGGATAGTAGAAAGTGGAAGTGAAGTAGTGGTTAAACAGGTGAAAGAATTTGAAAAACTTGGTGCAAATATGAACTGGGACTGAGGAAAAAAATATATACAGCAATACCTTGCTTAGCACGGCTTCAAACAGCACGGGTTTCACTATAACACGGTTTTCAATTAAGTTTAAGTCAAATATTTACTGTACATATTAAAACACATTCATTTCCCAGATATTGACTGAAATTTCTGGGTTGGTCACTCACACACTAGCAAGGCTTTTGTGGATTTATTGGATGATTGTTTTCTATATCAGCATGTTCGGGAGGCAATTAGAGGGAGTAATACTCTTGATTTGATTATCAGTAGTGATTCTTCATACATTAAGAATCTGCAGATAGCGGAACCATTAGGTGGCAGTGATCACAGTGTGCTGAAGTGGGATTTACTCAAAGAGGTAACAACCATCAGGAGTAAAAGGAATGGTTATTGCTTTCTTAAAGGCAACTACGATGGTCTAAGACAGTATTTAAATTCTATACAGTGGGACCAACTGATGATGTTACCAACAGCAAATTCAAAATGGGAAGCATTCAAAGAACTTATCCTGGAAGCTACTCGGCTTTACATACCAACTAAGAAATATTGTTCAAGGTTTAGGTCTAAATGGATGTCAGATGAACTAATGAGACATATGGCAGAGAAGAAAAATGCTTGGGATACATATAAATTAACACGTGACACAGAAGCCTATGATAGATATAAGTTGATCTGTAACCAAGTTACAAAGGAGGTTAGGCAGGCGAAGGCAGATTACGAGAAATCTTTGGCAAGGGATGCAAAGAAAAACAGCAAAGAGTTCTACTTATGTAAACTCTAGAAGGAAGGGGATGAATCAGATCGGTCCACTTGATATCGATGGTTCAACTGTTGATGATCCTACTCAGGTAGCTAACAAACTAAATGAATATTTTGCATCGACATTCACACATGAGGAGTTATTCAGGGAGGGGAATGCCAGAGGTGTATTCAACTCTGGCAGTAAGCTAGATAATCTTATAATAACTGAGAGTAAAGTGGAGGAGAAATTGTTGAACATAAACACAAGAAAGGCACCTGGGATGGATGGGATCTATCCAGTTATATTAAAGGAGGCAGCAAAGGAAGTAAGCAAACCCTTAGCCATAATTATGAGACCTTCCTTGGACTCAGGGGAGGTATCCATAGACGGGAGATGTGCAAATATGAACCCAATTCACAAAGGAGGATCAAAGGCTGACACAAGTAATTATAGACCTGTGAGTTTAACTTCTGTTCTAGGAAAATTAATGGAGGCACTGGTTAAAGAAGCACTGCAGGATCATCTAGACAAGACTTCAGTTATAGCTCACACACAGCATGGTTTTGTTAAGGGAAAGTCTTGCCTGACCAATTTGATTGGCTACTATGATGTGGTCACAAAGGAACTGGATGCAAGGAATAACTTTGATATCATATATTTGGATCTTAGAAAGGCTTTTGATACTGTTGCACATGGAAGACTGCTGAACAAATTGGAGCAGTGTGGCATTGGAGGCATATTGCTGCTATGAATAAAGGGATGGTTGAGTGGGAGAAGACAGAGAGTGGTAATCAATGGACACTGCTCATCTTGGACTAATGTTATCAGTGCAGTCCCTCAGGGTTCAGTGTTGGGTCCATTATTGTTTTCTGTATTTATAAATCATATTGATGATGGTATATCAAGTTTAATGTCCAAGTTTGCAGATGATACAAAGGTTGGCAGGGTTGTCAAGGACACTACTGACACTATGCTGCTGCAACAGGATCTGGAAAGGTTGAGCAGATGGGCTGAGAAGTGGCAAATGAAGTTTAACATTGACAAACGTAAAGTACTACATATGGGAAACAGCAACCCCAGAGCAACGTATCAACTCTATGGTACTACACTGACAGTGATAGAGAATGAAAAGGACCTGGGGGTAATTGTGCAGGCAGATATGAAGTTCTCTGAGCAGTGCAGACGGGCTGCAAGAGTAGCTCATGGTGTCTTATCAATCATATAAGGAATTTTTATAGCAGGGATAAGGAGTTGATTATTCCCTTGTATAAGGCAATGGTCAGGCCACACCTTGAGTACTGTATACAGGTCTGGAGACCTCATTTCAAGAAGGATGTAGAGCTGCTGGAACGAGTACAGAGAAGGGCAACAAGGTTAGTAAATGGAACAAAGGGTTGCTCTTACGAAGAAAGGCTTAAGTTTTGCAAATTGCAGTGTCTGGAGACTAGGCACCGGCAAGGTGATCTGATTGAGGTGTATAAAGCCTTGAATGGTTTGAGCATGCTCAGTGCTGATTGGATTCTGCCTCTCGCTCAGAATAATCACCTGAGAGGGCATAAATTCAAATTGAGGAAAGACAGATGTAGGATAGATGTGCGGAAATTTGCCTTAGCCAGCGGGTAGTTCGTTGGCGGAACAGACTTCCATCCCTTGTTGTGGAAGTTGAAAGCCTAAATAAATTTAAGGCTCAGCTGTACAGGTATTTCAAACGAATGGAGGGGTGAAGTGGAAGTTTTTTTTTTTTTTTTTTTTCTGGCTAATGCTGCATAAGCTTGCTTTCTTGCATCATATGTCTCTACTAATGGTAATAGCCTAGGCACTTACTTTACATATATGCTGCATTGTCATAGCCTAGGTACACATAAATATATGTTACAGTGCCAACTCTATTTTCTCACCTGCACATGTGCCAATATCTCCCTTCGGGCAGTCAGTAGCAACGTGCAACAGTGTTCAATATTTTTAATTCCATCCTGACAAGATGATGTGATAGCTTTTCATTTCACAATTTATTTTTTACCCCTCTAAATACGATCAAAACTATATTTGCATCTTGGCTAGAAATCGCTGCCACCAACATGCGTTCTGTTTGGCAGCATGTTTTGCCCCATTTGGCAAATGATTTCGCTGGTTTTGAATCGCAAATTCAGACAATCACCGAAGATGTTGTGAAGATTGGAAGAGACTTGGGATTCGAAACTTTGGACATTGCTAATGTACGTAACTGCACCGACTCTCATGCAAATGACAGATGATGCAACTCTCCTTGAAATTGTTCGAGAAGGGGAAAACAATTCTGAAGTGGAACCAAAATAATTTTCAACAGAAGAATTGGAGAAAGTTTTTTTGGGGATTGACATGGCCTGAGAGGTGATTATGAATTGAGATCCAGATGTTGAACATAGCATCAAGATACGGCAAATTTTACAAGATGGGATTCGATGCCACAAAGACTTGTATGCCAAGAAAAAGAAGAGACTACTTCACCAGACTATTTTTGAAATACTAAATAAACAAAGCTTTTTCTCACCTTTCATGTTGTTACCTTTTCATTAATAAAATTTTTGCAATATTTTTTATTTCAAATCCTTTTAATTGGCTATTAAGTGCAAATTGTGTATAGATTTATTATAATTTGTTTATAGACTTTCTCTGGTATGCATTCAATTAAAACCCATTATAATTATACCTCAATCAGCGTGGTTTCACATAACACAGAACAGTTTTGGTACCAATTGTCAGTGCTATGTGGGATATTGCTGTATATATATATATATACAAGTAAATAAATAAATAACACTATATTCAGATATGGGGGGACAATTTTAGCAACAGGTCAAATCAGGGGATGGCAAATATGCATAATCTGAATATAGCAGATGAAAATATGATACATAGTCAGGAAATTCATCAGGGGACTACTCCCGACCATGTATCAGGCACTGCGTTTCCAAACTTGTCTGTAGTATTAGAAAAAGGGGGGCAAATATACAGCCTTTTATCATAATACTAGTAGACAAGGTAGTCCCTATGCAGTGTAAAAATTGTAAATTAAAATAAATACAAATTTACAAAATTGTGATGTAGAATATAATACAAATGTATGTGAAGTGCATTAAAAAGTATAGACAAGCAAATGGTGTAGGGAATGGTAAATTCTAGGGGAGGGGAAGGGGAGAAAAGATGTTCAAAACATCTTTTGAAGTTTGGAAACGCAGTGCCTGATACATGGTCAGGAGTAGTCCCCTGATGCATATTTGCCATCCCCTGATTCGACTAAAATTACCCTCACATATCGGAATATAGTGTTATATATTTATTTATTTACTTGTGTATATATATATATATATATATATATATATATATATATATATATTTTTTTTTTTTTTTTTTTTTTATTATTTTTTTTTCCCTCAGTCCCAGTTCATTTTTGCACTAGGTTTTTCAAATTCTTTTACCTGTTTAACCATTACTTCACTTCCACTTTCTACTATCCCTTAAACTTCTCTTAGTTCTGGCACCTTGTGGATTTTTAATTTCCATTTATTTTCACAGATATTTTATTTATTCTACAAACCACACATTACACACACACACACACACACACGCACGCACACGCACACACACATGGATCAATGCCTGATCTGCTTACAGGAGTTGAGGTTTAGATTAGATCGTAGGAAGTTTTCTTTTAGCCCACATGTCGTTGATTGCTGTAACAAGTTGCCCTCACAGGTATTTGAGGCTGATAATTTGAATAAATTCAAAGGTCTACTTCAGGGTTGTCAAACTCATTTGGGCCGCAGGCCATTTCCCATATTAATGTGCCTCACGCGGACCGCACACTAACCTACAAACCTTGCCATTGCTAAGCCTAAAGACTCTTTTCAGTTGCTCAGTTGTTGCTTGTTGCTGATTGATACTCGCAGCTGAGAATGCATTAATAACTAATTGAAAAGAAATAAAAGTCTGAATAGACAACAGAATGAATAATGAAAAAGCAAGTTTATTCCAGATAATACAATATTTCAATGAGGGAATATACATGAAATTAGGTAATCTAAGCCTTTTTGACAGACACTTGATTCCATTTGCTTGTAACCAGCTTTGCTAGATTTGAAGTCAAAGATTGAGAAGACACAACCTTCATTATGTAAGAAAGATTGATGTCAGTTAGCCTTGATCTGTGGGCTGTTTTTGTTAGCTTTCATATGTGAAAACAGTTGTTCACATAAATATTTGCTCCCAAAGTAACATAGAATTTGTGCAGCAACTTTCTTATTTCTGGATATTTTTACCCTAAATACGAGTAGATTTTTGGGATCCCAACTTCTCGGTATTTCTCTTTTAAAATTGAATCATTCTACAGATCAATTAGTTCCATTTGTAGGGAAATGGGAGCTGTCTCAACATTAAAAGAAAATGGACCTGTGAAAAGAGAAAAATCTTCTTGGTGCTCCTTGAAATCTTTAAAGCCCCTATCAAATTCATCTCTAATCTTTTCTATTCTGTCACAATATTTTGAAAAGGTATAACTTCAAGGGAGGTACCCATGGACTGGAGATGAGCAAATGTGACCCCAATTCCCAAAGGAGGATCAAAGGGCGACACAAGTAATTATATATACCTGTTAGTTTAACTTCTGTTCCAGGAAAATTAATGGAGGCACTGGTTAAAGAAGCACTGCAGGATCATCTAGACAAGACTTCAGTTATAGCTCAGACACAGTATGGTTTTGTTAAGGGAAAGTCTTGCCTGACCAATTTGATTGGCTACTATGATGTGGTCACAAAAGAACTGGATGCAAGGAATAACTTTGATATCATATATTTGGATCTTAGAAAGGCTTTTGATACTGTTGCACATGGAAGACTGCTGAACAAATTGGAGCAGTGTGGCATTGGAGGCAAATTGCTGCTATGAATAAAGGGATGGTTGAGTGGGAGAAGACAGAGAGTGGTAATCAATGGACACTGCTCATCATGGACTAATGTTATTAGTGGAGTCACTCAGAATTCAGTGTTGAGTCCATTGTTGTTTTCTGTATTTATAAATGATATTGTTGATGATGGTATATCAAGCTTAATGTCTAAGTTTGCAGACGATACAAAAGTTGGCAGGGTTGTTAAGGACACTAATGACAGTACACTGCTGTAACAGGATCTAGAAAAGTTGAGCAGATGGGCTGAGAGGTGGCAAATGAAGTTTAACATTGACAAATGTAAAGTACTACCTATGGGAAGCAGTAACCCCAGAGTAACGTATCAACTCTGTGGTACTACACTGACAGTGGTAGAGAATGAAAAGGACCTGGGGGTAATTGTGCAGGCAGATATGAAGTTTTCTGAGCAGTGCAGACGGTCTGCAAGAGTAGCTCATTGTGTCTTGTCAACGATATACAGGAATTTTTCTAGCAGGGATAAGGAGGTGATTATCCCCTTGTATAAGTCAATGGTCAGTCCACACCTTGAGTACTGTTTACAAGTCTGGAGGCCTCATTTTAAGAAGGATGTAGAGCTGTTGGAACAAGTACAGAGAAGGGTAACAAGATTAGTGAATGGAACAAAGGGTTGCTCTTACGAAGAAAGGCTTAAGTTTTGCAAATTACAGTGTCTGGAGACTAGGCACCTGCGAGGTGATCTGATAGAGGTGTATAAAGCCTTGAATGGGTTAGCATGCTCAATGCCGATGGGATTCTTCCTCTTGCTCAGAATAATCACCTGAGAGAGCATAAATTCAAATTGGGGAAAAACAGATGTAGGATAGATGTGCAGGAATTTGCCTTTAGCCAGTGGGTAGTTGGTTGGTGGAACAGACTTCCATCCTTTGTTGTAGAAGTTGATAGCCTAAATAAATTTAAAGCTGAGCTGGACAGGTATTTGGAACGAATGGAGGGGTGAAATGGGAGCTTTTATTTTTATTTCATTTTATTTATTTTATTTTTTTTTGCCTGATGCTCCATAAGCTTGCTTTCTTGTGTCATATGCCTCTACTAATGCTAAATTTTGACTCTGATTTTTCAACCATTCACACATAGAAAAGTAAGTCAGAGTACCCTCTTTTAATTTATTTTGCCACACAATCAACTTTTTTTTAAAAAGTAGCCAGTGCATCATGCATGCTGTTACCAACTGATCTCTCCATGTAGTTTGATATTAGATGGTTTAGGTGACCTGTAATATCTACTAGGCCAGGTCTTGTGCCCAAGACCGATCCTTCAGAAGAAATACATCCTGATCTTTTCATTTCTAGGAACAGTATTATTTCTTCCCAAACTAAAATAGACCTCTTTAGTATGTTGTGGCAAGAGAACCAACAAACCTCTGTGTAGTATGGCAACCCTTCAAATTCACTTTCCAAGTCCTTAAGAAGGAGAGCAAACTGGCCATGGTTCAGTCCTCTGGACTGAATTTCACAGTCCAGAGGACTGAATAGAGGCACATAGTCCATTTTCAGTATTTTGAACACAGAACCTGCTGATGAATAATGCACTGGAAAGATTGCAATTTTTTTTGTCTGGATACTTGTCCTTCAGTTTTGCTTCTAATGTTGATACAAATCCTTTGACTTTGCCTGCCATCGCTGGAGCACCATTGGTAGTTTCAGCCACGAATCTCTTGAGAGGAAGCTTGTATTTCTCTAGAATGCTCCATTACCCAGGGGCTCGCATCTGGTGAGTATGGGCTTGGCACACTCAGGGTCCTAAGCTGAATATCATCATTCTTCTCTTTCTTGATGATTTCCTTCCACTTCTGACTCTTGTTTTTTCTCTCTCTCTCTCTCAGGGTAATTCAGAATTTTTTTTTTTTTTTTTTTTTTTTTTTTGGCTGGTGCAGCATAAGCCTCAGGCTTCCTTGCACCTTTAAAAGGTCGGATGTTCATAGTGCGATATATCAACATGTTCATGTTGCGATATATCAACATGAAGGTTTGCTTTCATCTGATACTGCTGTTGCACAACATAATAGCAGTATCAGATGAAATTGGAGACATTTGTGGGTCTTTATGCAAATTCAACAGTGAATCTCTTTTTCATCATTGCCATATACATCACTCCATGTTGCTAGATATAATTCAAAAATCCATAAACAAGAATTTGATGCTATATTCCATTGAAGGTGCAAAATTATTGGAAGAGCCACTGGATCATATACCTATAGTTCTCGCTGGTGATTTCAATCTAAAATTAAATTCTGAGGCTGGAAAGAAGTTTCGTAAATTTATGAATGTCTTCAGTTTAGATATTAAGTCAAATACTTTAGTAAATACTACACATAATGGAATGACAGTCGATGGAGTATTCACTCGGGAATTAAAATTATTTGAGTGTCAAAATTATATATTTTATTTCATTTATCATAGACCAATAATTTTAAGTGTTATTATAATAAATTTTATATGAATTATTTCATCATACACTAGTACAATGAAAAATTCCATTCTTTGTACTGAAATTATTTTTTCGATAAAAATAATGCAGCAATGCTTTTTTTTATTTATTATACTGTACCAGTTTCATAATGAGTTCCTGCATTAAAGACATTTTTAACGGCTGCCAATGTGACATTATCAGTGACAATATCAGTCTCGGAGTAGAGCAGCAGCAACTCATTATGTACCTGGTACATAATTTCAATTCAAGGAAGAACTAGACACAGACTTTTTTTTTTTTTTTTTGGCCGATGCTATACAAGCTTGCTTTCTTGCATCATGTGCCGTTACGAATGCTAATGCTAATTAATCTATCCCACATGCATCTAGGTAAGAAAAAGAAGGTTACATGAATCCTTTAATTGTTGAATACTTTAATGTGTTGTTATCATTCAAATATTAACAGTTAAATAAATATTACTTGGCAAAAGCTTAGTACATCTTTATTTTAGAGCTGCTGCTGTATTCATAAATCTCCATCTTTACAACATTCACAGCTTGTATGCTCTCCACAATGTAATAATAAAAGGTTTAGGGAATGATTGACATATGCTTATTACAATGTGATGGTTCATTTAACCTTCTAGAGGTTAAAATAGCGTGTACTGCATTTAGAAAAATAATTATGTTCAAATATTTCTGGAAATAAAATCTGGCATAAAAGAGATTTCATACAAAATTAATAGCAAACATGATTCCAGTCAATATTTTTCATACTTCAGATGTTATGCTAAGGTAATTATTTAATTAATATAGATAAATATATTAAAATCACTTTTTGGAAAATTACCACCACCACATATTTTTTTATTATGATGTATTATCTATTATATTTTAGATAATAATGACTGATCATTATATGTAATAACATGGTACATTACTAATAAACATTGGGCAAGCAGCCTACTTATATATCCAAGTGTTGATTTTTATTAGGCCTAGTTAACACCACATTAAAATCTTTAGAAACTACTTAGTTGTGCTGATTTTTCTAAACATCAATATAGAAACCATGCTATTATTTTCTATTTATTCACCTGATTTATTTATTGTACTGGATTTTATACCACAAAGACATCTTACAACATGGATGCTTGTGCTCTCTCTCTCTCTCTCTCTCTCTCTCTCTCTCTCTCTCTCTCTCTCTCTCTCTCTCTCTCTCTCTCTCTCCTGAGATGAAATTAAGCATAATCACTTATTCACGCAAATATATATACATTCATAACTGGACATTCACATATCTAGAGAAATTAATTTTTTTTTTTCTTTTGTTTGCTACGAAAGAGTTCAGATAAAATACTATCACAAGTAGTAAATTCTAATTGTTCCCAAGAAAAGGGAATATATTGATCTTCACATTCTCTAAGGCTCAAGCTTCGTTAACTTTCATGTGGTGATCCTTGAATTGTTGCTCTTACATCATAACACCCAATTGTGAATTAAATACAAATAAAATGGTTGCTTCTAAAAATTTATACAATTTCCTATTCACAGATTTATACACTTCATTTAAACATTGTAAGGTTTAAAAATATTTGATTGTAATAATATTTTGTTCGATATTCCCAATTAAAAATGAATAATTCCATTAAAAAAATAATACAATGGAGTGCAATCATTATTGAGAATATCAGAAATATCGAACAAATTCCATTATTTCTACATTGGATATTTCAAGTATAGGTATATATTAATTTTCAGTGAGTCCTATATTCAAACACATTTAACATTTTATTTTTAAAAAAAAAAAATTAATTTCTCTTAATTGATTACATTAATGCAACAATATTTTAGAATGACTGAGTGCCAATGTGTGATGAAATAATTCATTAAAATACTATTATTCCAACACTTTCTAAAATAGTAAATACCTATGTAATTTCTTTAGAAAATTAATATTTTTATTTAAGATATGGCTTCTGGCAGTGAGGAAAATCATATTTAAAAGGATGGATGATTTCTCTATATGTACAAATTATATTTATCATGCTATATACACTATTTGTAACCTCATATATACAATTTTCTCTGTAGTTTTTTTTTTATTATTAGATATATGTAAGAAGATAATTTTTACATGTAATATTTAAGTACAGGCTGTTTTAACATGTGGTATCATCTTATTGTTGAATTATTTATTCACATTTGAACTAACAAAATAATTTTTTTTGCTGTATAATTTTTTGCACTTGTAAGAAATTTAATTCTCTGAATTGTGAGTATAATTTTTTCAAGGTATAGGTTTATATTAATTTTCATTATTTTGTGAATAATTAGCAAATTGCTTTGGCATTTCAATACTTTCTGTTATTAATATTGCATTATTTTAGAAATAAATGTTTTTTTAAATGAAACCAGATAAACATTTAAAATAAATCGTTGTCCCATAACTACTTCATTCAAATTAAATCTTATATATATATTTTTTCCAGGACTGTAAAATGCTAGTTTATTTTACCCATTGTTCTTTTTTTTTTAAATTATTCACCATAACCACCATTATACACTTCATACACTTCTGTTAATTCTTCCTAAATAATACACTTATATTTACAAGGTAATTATATACATATTCCCGAACCATTACAGTAAAGGAGAGCAGAATAGAATATGTTCACCTATGTTAGGAAATCATTTTATGATTCACACATCATCTATTGGCTCATCCTCTTCTTTCATACAGAATAATAATTTTTCTACATCTGTAACTTTATGGGGAGGGATACCGTAGTAATCCCTTAACTCGTCTGCAGGAAACCAAGATGGTTCTTCATCAGGTAGAATCCGTATTCTGCAAAGCCGTAGCAGGGCCACTAATGGAATCCAAATTGCTGCCATGAGAATAAGAATGACGGCTAGAATGTTGGCCCAATTTGGCCATTCTTTTCTTCTTGTGGTTGCCTAAAGAAAGAACTATATAGTTACTAATTTGATCATTCATAATATTAACATATATTGACTAAATAAATCTGTAACTAACTAAATTAAATGGTATTTCATTTAATTAAAATTTTTTAACAAATTTTTTACAATAATTTTACACTAATGTTAGGCAATAAAAAAAAAAGTCAAAATAGGAATGTATTTATATACAAAGTTTTCAGTTTTACAAAATTTCATTAAAAAAAAAACACCCCACAGATTTTTTTTTTATTATTTGGATTAGCATTAGTAGAGGTATATGATGCAAGAAAACAAGCTGATATAGCATCAGCCAAAAAAAAAAAAAAAACCTTTCCCATTTCACTCATCCATTTCTCCAAATGTTTATCCAGTTCTGCCTTGAATTTATTTAAGCTGCAGACCTCTACTACAACAGATGGAAATTTGTTCCAACTATCAACCACCTGGTGGCTAAAGGCGAATTTCTGCACATCTATTCTACAATTGATATTTGAATTTATGCCCCCTCAGTGAGTAATCTGAGCAAGAGGAAGAATCCCATTAAAATTGAGCTTGCTCAATTCATTCAAGGCCTTATAAACCTTAATTAGATCACCTTGCAGATGCCTAGTCTCTAGAAGCTGCAATTTGCAGAACTTAAGCCTTTCTTGATAACATCAACCCTTTGTTCCACTCAACAATCTCGTTGCCCTTCTCTGTATTCGTTCCAGCAGCTCGACATCTTTCCTAAAATGAGGCCGCCAGAACTGTATACAGTTCTCAAGGTGTGGCCTGACCATTGCTTTATACAAGGGGACAATCAACCCATTTTCCCCGCTAGCAAAATTCCTGTATATCATTGACAAAATACCATGAGCTACTCTTGCAGCCTTTTTTGCACTGCTCAGAAAACTTTATATCTGACAGCACATTTACCTCCAGGTCCAGTCTCCAGTACACTGAGTGTAGTACCACCAAATTGATATGTTACTCCGGAGTTACTGGTACCCATATGCAGTACTTTACATTTGTCAATGTTAAACTTCAGTTGCCACCTCTCAGCCCATCTGCTCAACTTTTCCAGATCCTGTTGCAGTAGCGTACTATCATTACTGTCATTAACAACCCTTCCAACCTTCGTATCATCTGCAAACATTAACATTAGATATTAACCCTGATATACCTTCATCAATATTAATAAATACAGAAAACAACAATGGGCCCAACACTGAACCCTAGAGGACTCCATTAATAACATTATTCCGTGAAGAGCAGTGCCCATTGATAACCACTCTCTGTCTTCTCCTACTCAACCATTCCTTTATCCATTGCAGCAACTTGCCCTTAATGCCTTACTGCTCCAATTTGTACAGTAGTCTTTCCTGTGCCACAGTATCAAAAACTTTTCTAAAATCCAAGTATATGATATCAAAATTATTCTTTGCATCGAGTTCCTTTGTACCACATCATAGTATCCAATCATATTTTTCAGACAAGATTTCCCCTTAAAAAATGCTGTGTCTGAACTATAACTGCAGTCTTGTCTAGATCCTGCATCACTTCCTTAACCAGTGACTCCATTATTTTCCCTGGAACAGAAATTAGACTAACAGGTCTATAATTACCTGTGTCACCCTTTGATCCCCTTTGTGAATTGGGGACACATTTGCACATTTCCGGTCCATGGGGACCTCTCCTGAATCCAAGGAAGCTTTCATAATTATGGCTAAGGGTTTGCTTACTTCCTTTGCTGCTTCCTTTAATATAACTGGATAGATCCCATCCACCTCAGGTGCCTTTCTTATGTTCAATTTCAACAATTTCACCTCCACTTTGCTGTCAGTTATTACAAAATCATTTAGCTCCCTGCCAGAGGTTGATAACCTTCTGGCCTCCACTTCCCTACAGACCTCTTCATGTGTGAATGTAGATGCAAAATACTCATTCAGTTTGTCAGCTACCTCAGTAGGCTCATCAACAATTGAACCGTCAATGTCAAGTGGACCAATCTGATTCATCCCCTTTCATCTAGAGTTCACATAAGTAAAGAAGTCTTTACTGTTTTTCTTTGCATTTCTTGCCATCTTGCCATAGATTTCTTGTAATCTGCCTTTGCTCGCCTAATGTCCTTTGTGATAACTCACTGCTTTTTAAAACTCACTGCAGGGGGAGGTAAATTTTATGAATGGTAAACTCACTGATAAAAGAATTAAATTACTCCTGCTAAACTCATCTTTCTTTTCCACAGAGGACTCACTAATTTATTCAATGGATATGCAAGGTGTTCCTCTAGATCAGTGGTTTTCAACCGGGGTGCGGCAACAACATTCCAGGGGTGCCATGTAATTTGGGTTTAAGTTACTTAAACTTATTATTATTTTTTAATTTATATGTTTATTTCATTATAAAAAGGTTTTTATAATGAAATAAACATATTTCATTATAAACTTTCATTTCATTATTCATTATATTAGTACTAAGCAAACATCAACATAATTTGATGTTTACTTAGTACCTCTATATAAAGAATAAAATTATATATTGTTATATATAATTTGTATTATGAAATGTAATTTTTATAATTATATTATTGTAATAAATATCATATAACATATATATTTTTTAATATTATATATACAGGGTGTCTCAAAAATACACTGCATAACTTCAGGAATGAGTTCCTCATATGTAGACAATAAAAATATTTTATATTAACATAGTTCCGGAAATGCTTGGTTTCCGAGTTTTGAAGGTCTGTCTATGACACTTAACTGTTAACATCACCTTATAGTAATTGTTTAAAATGTGCACCTTCTGCCTGAATACAGGCCTCACATCAACATCTCATGGACTCGCGAAGACGATGCTAAATTCCTAGCATGTTTCATATTGTCTCACAACCTGCCACACCAGGTGTAAAACTCCCATGTTCACAAAGGCAGCAATGGATAAATTCAAACGTTTTCCTGTCTGGACATCTTCGTTCTGGGAACCTTTCGTGGTACAAATGACGAGCCTCCAGAGCATTGCCATCCGCCAAACCATACATAAAGTGCATGGTCGGAATGGAAAACCACTGTCAGTATTCTGTCAGTACCTTGTGATGAAGGAAATCTCCTGCGGGAGATAAGACATTCCGGTTAAAAACTCGGGAACCAAGCATTTCCAGAACTATGTTGATATAAAATATTTTTATTGTCTACATATGAGGAACTCATTCCTGAAGTTATGCCGTGTATTTTTGAGACACCCTGTATATACAGAGAGAAAGAATCAGATCTAACAGGCAGAAAATTGAGTAGGGGTGCTGCAAAATACTCTAGATGGCTCTCTCTCATATTTTGTTTTCAGCCATTCTTCTTCTTCTTTTTACGATGATACATATAAACTAGTGATGGGCATAATCAAATGGTTAAAAATCAATTATTTCAATAATAGTAGTAGCCAAATTGACAACTAAATATACATATATCAAATCAGATAAAATCCTTCCACTGTGTAATCAAAATAATCAATTATGAAAATGCCATAATTGATTATTATTGGTCATAATGATTGTGCTCATCTCTAATAAAAACTTCATTGCTTAGGTTGATGATATGGCATTAATGTCTGACTGACAGTGGTAGTTTTTCTATCTTCCATAATAGAGATTAATCAAGAAATTTCTAAGGTATTGAAGTATATTTATCAACTTTTGGTTTAGTTATTAATCCTCATCCATTATATTTGTTTCATTCCCTAGCTGTGTCCATCAACAATAAAATAATTGACAAGTCTTATATGGTAAGTTTTTGGAATCATTGTAAATCAGGTTTCAAAATTCCATTAAAGTTCCTCATAATTCAATGGTGGACTTTCTGTTGTTTTCATTATTCATCAACAATAAGATGATAGAAAGTTGGCAAGGTGTTTAATGACAGGAATCAGGATATGCTATACTGCAACAACACCTGGTAAAATTAGGCCGATGAACTGAGAAGTGGCAATTGAGGTGTTGTTGTTGTTGTTATTTAGGAGCATTAGCAACTAAGGCCATATTGCTCTGGAGATATGCGGTGGTCATTCCCTGACCTTTCCGCACCCTCCGTATTTGGTGGCTCATGGGCTCGAACCCCGGTCTAATCAAGAAGCATGTGCTAGGCACTGCTGCTCCTGCCCACCTGGCTACGGAGGTGCCAATTGAGGTGTAACACTGATACACTTCAAGGTACTGTACTATGTATGGGTAGCAGTAATTTAACCAAAATCAGAATTGAATACCATTTGGGTAGCACCTAACTTGAGGGAGTTGAATAAGGAAAAAGACATAGTCCAATATGAAGTTCTCTGCATAGTCCAATATGAGAATGCCTGTCAGGGTTCTGTCTGCACATGTGAGTTCATAGGTTCTGTCAGTGACATAGCTGCCAACTTTTGACTTTCAAAAAGCTGGAGATCAGGCATTTGTAAGCAAGGAAGAAAACAGAAGTTTTTTAACATCTACTCTGACTATAAATTAAATTTCACTGATTAAATGCATATTTTATATTAAAATATAGCCATAGGATTGTTTACTAATAGAGTATGCTTTAAAACATTAACTTACCTAATATTTCAGTGCATAATAGTCTTAGACGCTAATGTGCTAATAAATCAAATCAAATAAAACCTAATATTTCTCTCTCTATGAATTTCTGTTTTTGTTATACATCAACTGATTTTGATTGCTTCAAGAAAGTTACTGTTGCAGACATTGCCTTCAGAAATGTTGACAAAGTTCCATTTATAATAATAGCCTGTTGCCCAAACTAGACAGCATGGCTATTATTATGAGTATTTCTAAAGCTTCATCAGAAAGAGATCTGAACTCAGTGCTTGTTTTGCTAACCTGGCTGAATATTCTCTCACACTCAATGTTACTATGAGGAGTTGTTAAAATGTCAAGCATGACTTATGATAATGGGTTATGTTTCTTGTGCACGTTTCAGTTCCCCAACCAAGGACCGCTGAACATCAGTTCTTCTTTTATAATAGCTGATAGGTTATCACAATGAAATGATGAAGCAAAACATATATTGCTTCAATTACTTCTTGATCTTTAATGACACCAAGAAGTACTAGAATTTTGTCCACAATAAATTTCAAATTTGCAAATGGTGCACTGCCAAATGATGAAATTTGTGCTACCTCAGCATTTATATAAATATTTATTTTACAATGAGAACTTGTGCCTCAGTAGTTACATTCATCCATAAAGTATTTTCTTACTGAGCATTGGAACAGAATCTTCTCCTCATGTTTTAGACTCTCCATGACTTTGACGGTAGATGAGTAATTCAGAATCATCCTTCTACTCTGGTCTGATATGTTAGTCAACTTACAAAATGAAAGTTTGGAAAACTGTTGGAAAAATAAATTTGCACATTACATTCTTCAACATAACATAAGTAATAACCTCATTACGTAGATATGAGTTATGTTGGGTTAAATACCTAAGTGTGGGTTTTCAAACATTGAAATGATTATTGGAAATAATTGTTTTCCCATGAACCAAAGGCCTTAGGCTCTGATTGGGCCTGGATGGCCCAGGCTCTGTTTAATATGAGGATTAATGGGCTTGTTGTACTGGAATCCATAGTACTGGAATCCATTATGAAATAATGATAATGTATATATCCAGTAAAAATATCTTTAATTATACTTTGGAGCTTTTGAGGCTGAATGTGCCTTTATCAACAAATAGAATGGAAACTTTAGAGATAAAAAATTATTTTAACAGACACAGAGTTGTGTGTGCAGTGAGCCGTGCAAGGGCATGAGGTAGGCCATTCAACCATTAAACTGGTGTTGATTGTTGCTACTCTGTTTGTTCATTGTTGCTCTGTTCAATACTTGTATTAAATAAAGGAATTATTTTATTTATTTTTTTTTTTATTATTATTTTTTATTTTTTGATTATTGGGGATGAGTATACTATATGCGGGACCTGTTAATAAAAATATTCATTGCATTGCACTGTTCTTCACAAAATTTCATATAACTCCGTTGACTATATATTTAGGTTTAAAAAGCTGGGGTGCTGCAGTTCCATGTTGCCTAGCAACGAGCTGCCCCTGCATATGACCAAAAACAGCCAATGTGTGCACATGCTTCATAATCATTTTTTTATTTCACTGATATATTGAAGTTGTTTAGTTCTTCTTTCTAGATAGTGGCATAGCATTTGGTGTCAGGGGTCAACATGTTGCACAAAGTGGGAAACACCACATCTGTGCAACGTCTTTTTCTAGATACATTTACATTGTATTTATACCTCCATAATACATGTTACCTAAGCCATAGGCCCATCCATATTAAGGACACATTATCAACACTTATTAACGCTTGATTTAAAAATCATTTAATCAACAACAAAGCCCCAGATTATCCAAAAATCTTTAGACTTCATAACTCAGTTACCACCCCTACCACTGGGCAGTCAGTTCTCTACTATCTAGTACTGTACTATGAAAATTACCATATTACAAATATACAATTATTACTTTAGACCTCCTAAATATTGGATGACAGTAGCATGCTGCTGCTGCTCCTGGTCTGTTTCAACAACCTGGTTGTTTCTGAATTTTGTTACTGCTTTCTCAAATATAATTCTCTATATGCAATAAAAGTTTTGTATAAATATAGTAGAATGTCGATTATGCATCCATCACATACAGTTATTGATAATAAGCTGGCTTTACTGATGGTAATGCTTTCTGATAATGCTTTCTGGCTTAGTGACATTGAAGCTTGACTAGAAGCAAACTGTTTGAGTGCATGCTTCACATTTCATGTAGAGGGCACTCCTGTTATTGACATGCTTCACATTTCATGTAGAGGGCACTCCTGTTATTGACATGCTGACATCCAATTGCATGCATTTGTTGAAGCATGTGAGGTTTTTCAATTTTCATTTTGCTTGCCAATAGATCTAAAGGAATAAACTATTCTAACACTTTATACATCATGATAAATAATTTTAATAAGTGAGAATCACATTACAAACCATTTACTGCTTCCTTGATCACATGCATAACGAGCCAGAACAAATATTGCAAATTGACCTTTCTCTAACTACAGACATCATGTCATATCCAGTATCGAGCATTCTCACAGCCCCTTGTTCCCTAGCACCCCTAACATGCTGCATTAAACCATACTTAATTTTGTTGTCGAAAAGCCTATTTCACAGTTTCCCTATATTTCTCCCCTTGTTTGTTTAATGCCACCTGGCTAAATTTCTTAAGAGGCTTCTTTTATTTTTCTCTTTTCAAATTCTCTTTCATCCCTGTTACCATTAAGTTCCTATCACTATATGCATGAATGCCTTCCAATGCATGTTCTGCCAATTCTGACTTTTTAGTGTTTCCTTAGAGGTGGGTGTGTATGTGTTCATCTATGCAAACTTGAATGAGGACTGACAGAATCTACATCCTTTTCTTATGAGTAATCCCATCTTTTTCCATCAATTTTTGTGGTTTATCTAAATATTTTCTAGCTGTAGTAGCACCATGGCATTTACATTTGGTAATTACATAAGCCACTATGTTATCTAGAGTGTCTTGCAGTTTTTCTACAATGTAACTAATAGTTTTATTGCTAAGTTGTCATCATTTCTTATGGTGAATTTCCATTGGAAGTTATGAAGCCTTGACCCACCTAATGTATTCTTCAGTATGAATCCAGTTGCTTTTTACCTATTCCTGACACCTAGATGGTAGATACAATTAATTTTTCTCCAAATCCCAGGAATTACTTTATAAGGGCGAACAGCATTTGCAACCATTGTGGCGTTTTTTTTTTTTGTTTTTTTTTGCAATATAGTTTATATATAGAAACAGGGCTAGACTGTTTTGATTTGACCCTTGTGGCCTTCAACAATTTTGGTTCCATCCAAATCACTCATCATATTATGACTATTAGTTGGTGACCCAAATTTGTTGTTGACCCCCCCCCCACGGTGAACACTGCTGGCCACCTAGGCGCCTCCATAGCCAGGTGGGAAGGAGCAGCAGTGCGTAGCACACGCTTCTTGATTAGACCGGGGTTCGAGCCCGTGACCACCAAATATGGAGGATGCGGAAAGGTCAGGGAATGATCACCGCATATCCATGGAGCAATATGGCCTTAGTTGCTAATGCTCCTAAAAACAAAATAACAAACAAACAAACAGCCTGGCCACTTGGACTGGTCCATCCATGTATACAAGGTATTCTGTTTAAGAGACACTGGTTTATCTACCTTATTTTTAGGTTTTTTTCTGGTATTTGGGCTGAAATGATTGAATTTGATATTAAAATTGATCAGTGTTAATGCTTTGTGTTAAAATTGGTCAGTGTTAATGCTTTGTGTTAAAATTGGTCAGTGTTAATGATTAGGCAAAAATTAAATTTATAAATTTAATTTTTGTCTAATCAGCTGGGATTTTTTTTTTTCCAATGGAAAAGTTGTTTCCAACTCTTAGTTTAGCTTAAAATGTTTTCAGTGTGCTTTGAAATGAACATAATCCAATTTTATTTGAATAAAAAATATAATAATAACAGAACAGCTGTAGCATGGGGAGATGTGACTCAAATGACCCTCATGTTATACACAGTGAAACACATATACTGAAGAGCAAACACTGTATGCAATTTTTTTTTTTTTTTTGTTACAATAAGATCAGCTTAAGTTCATTTTGAAAATGCACAGAAGATATTTTTAGGCTAAGCTGCAGATGGAGAATAACTATCCCATTGAGAAATAAGCCACTGACTAGGAAAATTAGGAAAATTTTAAATTTAGAAATTGCAAAATCTATATGGTAATACATAGTTCAATTTTAACAAAAAAATCAGAAATTTCCACCCAAATATCACAAAATGAGTTAAACTGTGGTGTTTCAGTTTAAATACCCTATACAGGGTGTCTCAAAAATATTGGTACAAACGTTTAGGGGAGGTAGGTAACATCTAATGGAATGTGAATCGCATAAGAACCGGAAATGTCACCGTAAATCAGTAATAAATAATAAATAAATTTTCTGTTTATACTCCGGGACGACCAAACGGTCAGAGGAGTTGACAAGATACACAGAATACAAGAAACAGCACACAAGATAACAGAATACAAGAAACAGCACCATATTCAGCAGTCACGGGCTTGAACCCCAGTCACTCAAGGCACGTGTACTTATGCACCCCCAAGTCTGACCACTAGGCTACGGCGGTAGATGGCGCAGTAGTCGCCGCACGAAGAGCATGCATCGATATACGAACTGTGAGCTGGCAGACATGCACATAGTGTATGGATTAGCAGAGGGCAATGGATAAGCCCCTCAATGAATTTATGGAGAATGCTTCCCAGACAAACATGTACTGGACCACCATTTGTTTGCACATGTGCATCAAAATTTGTGCGATTATGGGTCATTTAGAGGTAACAGGAGTAGTACGGGCAGACCACGTTCGACACGAACTCCCACCATAGAAGAAAGTGTGTTGAATGCCGTCAAGAATAATCCTACTACCAGCACACGTGCCATTGCCTCTGCCTTAGGAGTGACTCATTGCAGTGTACAGCATGCCTGGCACGACGATTCCTTACACCCCTTTTATCTCCAAAGGGTTCAGTTACTGCTCCCCCAAGATCATCCTGCACGTGTGGCTTTTGCGCAGTGGTTTCTCCGAGAAAGTATTCACGACTTGAAATTTCCGGCCTATGTTTTGTTCACGGATGAGGCTGATTTCACTCGGGAAGGTTTATTCAATCAGCACAATGCTCGTGTGGGCTCACGACAACCCACACGGTGTTCCCACCCCCCCATGCGGCACAACATCACTTCGCAATAAATGTGTGGGCATGTATGGTCGGCGACTGCTTAGTCGGCCCATACCTGTTACAATCCCGCATGAACTCCACTAAATATCGGATCTTTCTTGAACAAGTTCTACCAGGGTTACCTGATGATGTTCCAGCAAATGTGAGATGCAACATTTGGTTTCAACATGACGGGGTGCCTGCCCATTATGGAAGGTGTGTTTGTGACTATTTGAACAGGCGTTTTGGGCATCGATGGATTGACTGTGGTGGACCCATTGCCTGGCCCCCCACGCTCACCTGATTTATCGAGCCTTGATTTCTTTCTGTGGGGGCCCCTCAAATCTATCGTGTATGAATTGCCTGTGGAGACGGAAATGGATCTCGTGGCGAGATTCGTCTGCACTGTTGCTATTGTCAAAGAAACTCCAGGTGTGTTCGACCGTGTCCTCCAATCCATGCTGCGTCAGTGTCATGCATGCATTGCGTCTCATGGTGGAACCTTCGAGCATCTGTTGTAACATCATGAAATGCATCCATCTTGTACTCCATTGTTAATATTATGTCAAATAAATGTTTGCCACTAATTACTGTCATGTGTCATTTCTGCTTCTTGTGCCTCTGCTACTACTTTCCCGTGACGTTTCCGGTTATGGGTTCCTATGTGATTCACATTCCTTTAGATGTTACCTACCTCCCCTAAACGTTTGTGCCAATATTTTAGAGACACCCTGTATAATAATTTTTAACATAACCATACATTTGTGGCCTTACTAATTAATAAGGTAAAACATTGATGTAGTTAAGTTTTATCTGACTGTGGAGATCAGTTAAAGAGGATTTCAACTCCAGGCCGAAAAAAATCCTAGTTGTAGAAAAAAATCAAAATTGCTAAACATGTGCAAGGCAAAGTTTTCTTTGCTAACTGATTGATCATGTAAACATCATAGAATAAACATCTGTTTTGTTATTATTTTAAATTGGGTGTTTTATAACTATATATATTTTGAAAAGTAAAACGGGCAAACATTTCTGAACACAGTTAGCATTAGCATTAGTAGAGGCATTTGATGCAAGAAAGCAAGCTTATGCAGCATCAGCCAAAAAAAAAAAAAAAAAAAAAACCCACTTCCACTTCACCCCTCTGTTCGTTCAAAATACCTGTCCAGCTGAGCCTTAAACTTATTTAGGCTATCAACCTCCACCACAAGGGATGGAAGTCTGTTCCACCAACCAACCACCCGCTGGCTAAAGGCAAATTTCCGCACGTCTATCCTACATCTGTCTTTCCTCAATTTGAATTTATGCCCTCTCAGGTGATTTTTCTGAGCTAGAGGAAGAATCCCATCAGCATTGAGCATGCTTAAACCATTCAAGGCTTTATACACCTCTATCAGATCACCTCGCTGGTGCCTAGTCTCCAGACACTGTAATTTGCAAAACTTAAGCCTTTCTTCGTAAGAGCACCCCTTTGTTCCATTCACTAATCTTGTTGCCCTTCTCTGTACTCGTTCCAACAGCTCTACATCCTTCTTGAAATGAGGTCTCCAGACCTGTATACAGTACTCTAGGTGTGGCCTGACCATCGCCTTATACAATGGAATAATCACCTCCTTATCCCTGCTGGAAAAATTCCTGTATATCATTGACAATACTCCATGAGCTACTCTTGCAGCCCATCTGCACTGCTCAGAGAACTTCATATCTGCCTGCACAACCACCCCCAAGTCCCTTTCATTCTCTACCACTGTCAGTGTAGTACCACAGAGTTGATACGTTGCTCTGGGGTTGCTGTTTCCCATGTGTAGTACTTTACATTTATCAATGTTAAACTTCATTTGCCACCTCTCAGCCCATCTGCTCAACCTTTCCAGATCCTGTTGCAGCAGCATAGTGTCAGTAGTGTCCGTGACAACCCTGCCAACCTTTGTATTGTCTGCAAACTTGGACATTAAGCCCGATATACCATCATCAATATCATTTATAAATACAGAAAACAATAATGGACCAAACACTGAGCCCTGAGGGACTCCACTAATAACATCAGTCCACGATGAGCAGTGTCCATTGATTACCACTCTCTGTCTTCTCCCCCTCAACCACCCCTTTATCCATAGCAGCAATTTGCCTCCAATGTCACACTGCTCCAATTTGTGTAGCAGTCTTCCATGTGCAACAGTATCAAAAGCCTTTCTAAGATCCAAGTATATAATATCAAAGTTATTCCCTGCATCCAGTTCTTTTGTGACTGCATCATAGTATCCAATCAAGTTGGTCAGGCAAGACTTCCCCTTAACAAAACCATGCTGTGTCTGAGCTATAACTGAAGTCTTGTCTAAATGATCCTGCAGTGCTTCTTTAACCAGTGCCTCCATTAATTTTCCTGGAACAGAAGTGAAGCTCACAGGTCTATAATTACTTGTGTCAGCCTTTGATCCTCCTTTGTGAATTGGGGTCACATTTGCACATTTCCAGTCTATGGGTACCTCCCCTGAGTCCAAGGAAGCTCTCATAATTATGGCTAAAGGTTTGCTTACTTCCTTTGCTGCCTCCTTTAATATAACTGGATAGATCCCATCCACCCCGGGTGCCTTTCTTGTGTTTATCTTCAACAGTTTCTCCTCCACTTTACACCCAGTTATTTCAAGATTCTGTAGCTTACTGCTAGAGTTGAATACACCTCTGGCATTCCCCTCGCTGAATAACTCCTCATGTGTGAATGTCGATGCAAAATATTCATTTAGTTTGTTAGCTACCTGAGCAGGATCATCAACACTTGACCCATCAATATCAAGTGGACCAATCTGATTCATCCCCTTCCTTCTAGAGTTTACATAAGTAAAGAACTCTTTGCTGTTTTTCTTTGCATCCCTTGCCGAACTTTATTTTTGCTTGTCACTTCCCAGCAGATGTCCAGCAAGTGCAGTTAGCTATTAGCACAGCATAGGATAAGTGTATTGTTTAGTAAATGAAAAATTCTACAAACTAGCTTAATTTATATCTTCAGCTTGTCTGAAATTACTTGATACCTGCACTAAAGCACTATAAATTTAAAACTTTGACACTGGATCACTATAAAAAAATTTTTACTTGTAAGGGAGGGTGTATGGATTTATTTACTTAAACCAGGTTATAAGAGCGTAAACTAGTATCAATATTGGCAAATAATGCAAGGAAACAAACCAAAAATTAAAACCTTCCCAGATCACCTGTCCATCCCATCTACTAATTTGTTCAATTCTTCCTTAAATTTATTCAGACTATCCGCTTCCACAACATCAAATCGATATTTTTTCAAATTTTTTTTCTGGCTGAAAGCAAATTTTATACATCTGTTCATCCATCCTCAATTTAAATTTGTGCCCTTTATGTTTTTTGTCACAACTAGAGTAAGGATATGCCTTCAACATTTAGCTTACTCAATCCTTTCAAAGCCTCAAGCAGCTCAATCATACTTGCAAGTGCCTCATTTCCAGATGCTGCAATTTGCAGAACTGAAGTCTTTCTTGATAAGATTACCCTTTGTTTCCCTCACTAATCTCATTGCTCTTCTCTGCACCTCATTTTAAGATGCACATCCATCCAAAAATGAGGCTTCCTGACTTGTATTAGCATTAGTAGAGGCATATGAAGCAAGAAAGCAAGCTTATACACCATCAGCCACAAAAAAAAAAAAAAAAATCCTTCCCATTTCATCCATCCATTCCCTCCAAATTGTTTGTCTAGTTCTGCTTTGAATTTATTTAAGTTGTCAACTTCTACAGCGACAGATGGAAGTTTGTTCCAGCAATAAACTAGCTGCCTGTTCCAGCTGGCTGAAAGGCAAATTTCCACACATCTATTCTAAATCCTCGATTTGAATTTGTGTCCCCTCAGGTAATTAATCTGGGCAAAAGGAAGAATCCAATCAGCACTGAGCTTGCTCAAACCATTCAAAGCCTTATACACCTCAGTCAGATCACCTTGCAGGCGCCTAGTCTCCAGACACCATTTGCAAAACTTAAGCCTTTCTTCATAAGAGCAACCCTTTGTTCCATTCACTAATCTTGTGGCCCTTCTCTGTACTCATTCCAGCAGCTCTACATCCTTCCTAAAATGAGGCCTCCAGCCATGTATACAGTACTCAAGGTGTGGCCTGACCATTGCCTTATACAAGGGGATAATCACCTCCTTATCCCTGCTAAAAAAATTCCTGTATAATTCATGGTGTCAGTGATAAGACACCATGAGCTGCTCTTGCAGACTGTGCAGCTCAGAAATTTTCATATCTGCCTGCACAATTACCCCAGGTCCTTTTCATTCTCTACCAACCTGGGTTGATATGTACCACAGTTGATATGTTACTCTGGGGTTACTGCTACCCATATGCAGTACTTTAAATTGTCAGTGTCAAACTTCAGTTGCCACCTCTCAGCACATCTGCTTAACTTTTTTAGATCCTGTTGTAGTAGATTACTGTCATTAACAATCCCTAACCTTCTTATCGTCTGTGAACTTAGACATTAAGCTTGATATATCATCATCAATATCATTAATAAATACAGAAAACAACAATGGACTCAACACTGAACCCTATAGGACTCCACTAATAACATTAGTCCATGAAAATCAGTGTCCATTGATTACCACTCTGTCTTCTAGCACTCAACCATCCCTTTATCCATTGCAGCAATTTGCTCTTAATGCCATACTGCTCCAACCCCAGGGGCTCATCTGGTGAATATGGGCTTGGCACACCCAGGGTCCCAAGCTGGATATCATCATTCTTCTTTTTCTTGGTGATTCCCTTCTACTTCTGACTCTCTTTTGCGGTAATTCAGAAATATTTATTTATTTTTTATTTTTATTTTTGGCTGGTGAAGCATACGCCTCAGGCTTCCTTGTACCATATGGCTAATAATAATACTAATCTGTACAGTAGTCTTTCCTGTGCAACAGTATCAAAAGCTTTCCTAAGATTCAAGTACATGATATCAAAATTATTTTATGCATCCAGTTCCTTTGTGACCACATCATAGTATCTAATCAAATTGGTCAGACAAGAATTTCCCTTAAGAAACCCATGCTGTGTCCGTATTATAACTGAAGTCTTGTCTAGATGATCCTGCATTGCTGCTGCTTTAACCAGTGCCTCCATTAATTTCCCCAGAACAGAAGTTAAACTAACACGTCTGTAATTACTTGTTTCACCCTTTGATCCTCCTCTGTGAATTGGGGTCACATTTGTACATCTGCGGTCCATGGGGATCTCCCCTGAGTCCAAGGAAGCTCTCATAATTATGGCTTTCGTATATACCCAAGGTGTGGCTTTACCTTACTAAAATAAATCTTATGTTGTGGAATAATTACCGTCCTATCCCTCCTGGAAAACCTGTATATCAATGACAAAACCCATGAGCTGTCCCAACAGCATGTCTGCACAGTTCAGAGAACTTCATGCATCACTGAACAATTACCCCAGTTTTCTTTTGTTCTCTACTACCTTAAGTGTGGTACCACACAGCTGATATGTTATTCTGGGATGGGTGCTATATCAACCCTGATTGCTGTTATTAACTACTGTATCAATGTTTCCATCATCTGCAAACTTAGACATTAAACCGGACATGATCAATATCATTAATAAATAGGAAAATAATAATGAGCCTAACAATGAACCCTGGTGGACTCCACTAATAACATTAGTCAAAGAGCAATACCCACCGATAACCACTCTCTGTCTTTGCCCATTTCAACCTTCTCTTTATTCACACTAGTATTTTTCCCCTAATGCCACACTGATCCAATTTGTACAGCAATTTTTCATGTAATGCAATATCAAAAGCTTTTCTGAAATCTAAGTATATGATGGTAAAATTATTTTTTGCATCCAGTTCCTTTAATACAGTATCAGTAAGATTTGTCATGATGTGATTAATATTAAACCAATGCTATCACCGTTCTTGAGTCATGGTGCTTCTTTACCTGATCCTTTAGTTGCTATTCATAATGTTAGCACAACGTATGATGTAAGTATATGATGATAAAATTATTTTTTGCATCCAGTTTCTTTAATACAGTATCAATAAGATTTGTAATGACAGGACTAATATTAAACCAATGCTACCAATGCTATCAAGAATGTTGATAGCATTGGTTTAATGTTGATAGCATTAAACCAATGCTATCAACATTCTTGAGTCATGGTGCTTCTTTACTTTCCTTTAGTTGCTATTCATACTGTTAGCAACAACTTATGATTAGTAACAGAAAAATGTGGAACTAAACCACAAGAAAAGAAGAATGTCATTTCTGGCAATCAGTGGATTTGATTGCCAAAAATGATAATAAGTACTTGGATGGCACCAGTTCAATTCTGGTTTGTCTCTGTTGATGTTGAAAGATCTTTCCCTACTTACAAACTAAATTCTTTTTGACAAAAGGTACATCTTAACTTCTGACATCTTAGAACATGCAAGTTCATTTTAATTATCTCTATAAGAATATGTAGTTTTTTCCTAGTGAAAATATACTGTTATTCAAGCCTATTTTATTTTAGAGCGTTATTCAAGCCTATTTTTTTTTTTAGAGCAGAGATGTATTTTTTTTTATAAAAGCCCTAAACGCAACAGGTATTAGGACCCATAGTACTTAGTACCGTGCTTGGGTTGGAGGTTGAGAAGATGAAAGAAGATTTTTGTTGACATTAGACTTGAACTTCTGTAGACTGTAATTTTCAGGAATTATGTATGAAGGAAGTTTGTTCCAGAAAATGGCAGTTGAATGAATAAACGAGGAAACATGAAAAGTTAGTTCTGTGAGTTTGAAGTTGGACAGTAAATGGATGTTGGCTGGTGGCAGCACGTGTTTGCACTGTTTTGAAAGTGAAAGAGGAAATTATAGAAGCCAATTCAGAAGAACAGTGACCATGGAAATATCTGTAGAAAAGGCATGCAGCAGAAATGGTACATCTATGAGACAGAGAATGGAGAGACTCTGTTAGAGATGAGTCATTAACTAACCTAACTGCCCTCTTCTGAATGAAATCTAGAAGCCTGAGAGAGGTTTTGGGGGCACCGCCCCAGATGTGGGAACAATATTCCATGGTAGGGCGGATTTGTAATTTGTACAGAGTAAACAGCTGTTTGGAAAAAAAGTAACGCCAAGAGCAAAAGAGAAAACCACGTTTTCTCTTTTGCTCTTGGCGTTACTTTTAAGAAGTTTTACGTTTAAGAAGCAATATTACAAATATTGCTTCTTTCCAAGAAGCAATATTTGTAATGTGTTTGTGCCAAGAGAGAGAGATTAGAAGACAGGGTAATCCCCAAAAGAGATATATAATTTTGCCTAGAAAGCAGAGTGTCACGAAAGATAAGCATAGGAGCAGAAGAATCCTTTTTGTGAGATATAAGACAAGACTGAGTTTTAAAAGGATTGAAATCAACTGAGTTGTCTTTGCTCCACTGGAGAATTACCTGGAGATCGGCATTTAAGAAATTGGTAGCGGATATTCGAGAAGTTGAAGCTGATTGAGCTTGGCAAGGTTTCTCAAAATAGAAAGTGGAATGCAATGTGCTATCATTACCAAAACTATGGATAGACTTTCCAGTCAATGGAAAAATCTCATTAATATACAAGAGGATAAGAGCGTTGGAAAGAACTGAACCTTGGGAGACACCAGCATTAGTGGAGAAGTTAGAAGACAGAGAGCCATCTACTATCACCTTCAGTGAGCGATCAGAGAGAAAACTGGATAACCAATTACAAAAAACAGTTGGCAAACCATAAGATGGAAGCTTGTTTAGAGGACCTTTTGCCAAACATGATCGAAAGCCTTTGAGATGTCAAGAGCAACTGCTTGTGTTTCACCGAACTTTTCCATTGAATTTGTCCATAAATGGGTAACATAAGCCAGAATATTACCAGTGGATTCACACGCACAGCATAGCATTAGCATTATCATTAGTAGAGGCATTTGATGCAAGAAAGCAAGCTTATGCAACATCAGCCAAAAAAAAAAAAAAAAAAAACCCCACTTCCACTTCACCCCTCTGTTCGTTCAAAATACCTGTCCAGCTGAGCCTTAAACTTATTTAGGCTATCAACCTCCACCATAAGGGATGGAAGTCTGTTCCACCAACCAACCACCCGCTGGCTAAAGGCAAATTTCCGCACGTCTATCCTACATCTGTCTTTCCTCAATTTGAATTTATGCCCTCTCAGGTGATTATTCTGAGCTAGAGGAAGAATCCCATCAGCATTGAGCATGCTCAAACCATTCAAGGCTTTATACACCTCTATCAGATTACCTCGCTGGTGCCTAATCTCCAGACACTGTAATTTGCAAAACTTAAGCCTTTCTTCGTAAGAGCACCCCTTTGTTCCATTCACTAATCTTGTTGCCCTTCTCTGTACTCGTTCCAGCAGCTCTACATCCTTCTTGAAATGAGGTCTCCAGACCTGTATACAGTACTCAAGGTGTGGCCTGACCATTGCCTTATACAAGGGAATAATCACCTCCTTATCCCTGCTATAAAAATTCCTTATATCATTGATAAGACACCATGAGCTACTCTTGCAGCCCGTCTGCACTGCTCAGAGAACTTCATATCTGCCTGCACAACCGCCCCCAAGTCCCTTTCATTCTCTACCACTGTCAGTGTAGTACCACAGAGTTGATACGTTGCTCTGGGGTTGCTGTTTCCCATGTGTAGTACTTTACATTTGTCAAGGTTAAACTTCATTTGCCACCTCTCAGCCCATCTGCTCAACCTTTCCAGATCTTGTTGCAGCAGCATAGTGTCAGTAGTGTCCTTGACAACCCTGCCAACCTTTGTATTGTCTGCAAACTTGGACATTAAGCTTGATATACCATCATCAGTATCATTTATAAATACAGAAAACAATAATGGACCCAACACTGAGCCCTGAGGGACTCCACTAATAACATTCGTCCACGATGAGCAGCGTCCATTGATTACCACTCTCTGTCTTCTCCCCCTCAACCACCCCTTTATCCATAGCAGCAATTTGCCTCCAATGTCACACTACTCCAATTTGTGTAGCAGTCTTCCATGTGCAACAGTATCAAAAGCCTTTCTAAGATCCAAGTATATAATATCAAAGCTATTCCCTGCATCCAGTTCTTTTGTGACTGCATCATAGTATCCAATCAAATTGATCAGGCAAGACTTCCCCTTAACAAAACCATGCTGTATCCGAGCTATAACTGAAGTCTTGTCTAAATGATCCTGCAGTGCTTCTTTATCCAGTGCCTCCATTAATTTTCCTGGAACAGAAGTGAAGCTCACAGGTCTATAATTACTTGTGTCAGCCTTTGTTCCTCCTTTGTGAATTGGGGTCACATTTGCACATTTCCAGTCTATGGGTACCTCCCCTGAGTCCAAGGAAGCTCTCATAATTATGCCTAAGGGTTTGCTTACATCCTTTGCTGCCTCCTTTAATATAACTGGATAGATCCCATCCACCCCGGGTGCCTTTCTTGTGTTTATCTTCAACAATTTCTCCTCCACTTTACTCCCAGTTATTTCAAGATTCTGTAGCTTATTGCTAGAGTTGAATACACCTCTGGCATTCCCCTCACCGAATAACTCCTCATGTGTGAATGTCAATGCAAAATATTCATTTAGTCTGTTAGCTACCTGAGCAGGATCATCAACAGTTGACCCATCAATATCAAGTGGACCAATCTGATTCATCCCCTTCCTTCTAGAGTTTACATAAGTAAAGAACTCTTTGCTGTTTTTCTTTGCCTCCCTTGCCAAGGATTTCTCGTAATCTGCCTTCGCCTGCTTAACCTCCTTTGTAACTTGGTTGCATATCGACTTGTATCTATCATAGGCTTCCGTGTCATGTGTTAATTTGTAAGTATCCCATGCATTTTTCTTCTCTGCCATATGCCTCATTAGTTCATGTGACATCCATTTAGGCCTAAACCTTGAACAATATTTCTTAGTTGGTATGTAAAGCCTAGTAGCTTCCAAGATAAGTTCTTTGAATGCTTCCCATTTTGAAGCATTCAAAGAACTTATACATACTGGTGATCGTTGATCAGACGGAAGGTTTCTAGGTAGTTTAAGAGTTGGTGGTTAATTGATTTCTCCATTACTTTAAAAAGAGTAGAAGTAATTGCAATGGGACAATAATTGGATGGGAGGAATTTGTCACTCTTTTTAGGAACTGACTGGATATGAGCAAATTTCCAAGCAAAAAAAAAAACACCTTTGGAATAAGAAAGTGAAAAAATGCAGCAAAGAACAGGAGTAATTTCAGGAGCACAGGTTTTGAGAATAAGTGGAGAAATACCATCAGGACCTGGAGATTTCTTAGCATCAAGATTTGTCAAAATCCTTCTGACATCTTTTTGACGGAAGACCACAGGAGGCATTGAATGGAGTGTGTTGGGAATGGTGGGAGGTGTTTTACCAAGATCATTAATACATGAGTTGGAAGAAAAATGGAATGGTTGCAGGTCAGCTTTATCCTTGGCTGAAATGACAACAGAACCATCTGGTTTTGACAGATTTTGGAGCAGAGATGGGCAAAAATTAAGGCCAATAGCTTTGGCAAGAGACTAGATGCTCGGCTATGATTAGGGCAAGAAGCAAGTTTTCTACTCTTAGCCTGTTCAAAATCTAGTTTGGACTGAAAAGTAACTGTTTTACAATTGTTGCAAGCTTTGGTGTAGGTAGAAAATGAAACTGAAGAATTGGAAACAAGCCAATTACGATATGCAACGTTCTTCTCTTGAAGAACCTTAGCATATTTATTAAAAAACAAAGGTTTAGATAAAGGACGAGATTTTAAAGTGGAGTGTGGAATAAAGGATTCCATTCCTGCAAGAATAATTTCACTGACACGATCTGAGTAAATGTTGACATCAGAAGTTTTGAAACAGTAATCTGACCGAGGAAAAGAAGAAAAGAAATATTGCAGGTCATCAGATTTTGTATTCTTGAAATGCCAAACAATACGAGGTTGGGAATAGCCATGAGATTAAGGCTCCATTGGAGAAGAGACAATCACGAAGTTTTAATCTGACATGCCTAAAGGACCACTCACTTCGACCATGTACTTAGAAGGGTTGTTCGCGAGAAAAAGATCAAGCATGTTGGCTGTATATCTAGGATTGTTTGGTATTCTTGTAGGTAAATGAGCAATCTGTGCAAGGTCATTAGAAATTGCAAACGCCTCAGCATCTCGACCAACTGGGTCGGTGTGACTAGATAATGGAAGCCAGCTGGAGTTGTGAACATTAAAATCACCAAGGAAAATTATCTCACTGTTAGGAAAGTTGGACTGGAGAAAATCAAGTTGCAAGGAGAGGAAGTCAGAGAGCTCCAAGTGATTAGTGGAGTTGGGAGAATGGTAGAGACAACAGATGAATTTGACACAATGAGGTAGAGAGATTTTATGCCAGAGAAGATCGAAAAGGGGAGATTCCAAATTACCAAGTCTCTGACAGGAAATATCGGAACAGACATATGCACAAGTACCACCTTTGAGGCGAAAGGAATCGTACAGCGAATAGTTAAAATCTAGGTATGCATAAATGTATGTTTTTTTTTATACCTATTTTTTATTAATGTGCATAATAATAAAAACTATACATAGTTTTTATTAATGTGCATAACTTTTTAGTGGTACAGTAATTGCTGTTTTGGATATTGTCTGTTTTAGTCTAAAAGTGACTCCCCATGAGTGTTTGTGTGTATAATGCAAAAACCAGTGAAATGCTATCTGGGGAAGAAAATTTTTAAATGCATATTTAAGTGGCTTACTTACTAGATCAATGTCCCATGCTTCATAGCCTCCTCCTTCTGTTGCAATCTTCACAAAACTGGTTGTGAGAATGGTTATCATGGTGATGGGGGCAATATATCTCCAACAGAACTGCCAATAATAACTAGGACGATTCCCAGTCATTAATTCAATGTCATCACTGAACCTATTCAGATATTGCATTGAAATGTTTTACAAGATGACAGACTAATAAATGAGATGAATGCATTCATTATATTGCAATTAAAAGATACTAAAAATGTTAAATATATAAAAGGAAATCTATTTCTCTGTTGAAGGAGTTTGTTTATGCATAGGTAATGCACACACATCATTTTTACCAATACTAAGGTCGTTTTAATTATCTTTTTAATTATATAACCCCAGGGGCTCATATCTGGTGAGTATGGGCTTGGCATACCCAGGATCCTGAGCTGGATATCATCAGTCTTCTTTTCCTTGGTGATATTCTCTCTCTCTCTCTCTCTCTCTCTCGCTCAGGGTAACTCAGGAATTTTTTTTTGGCTGGTGCAGCATAAGCCTCAGGCTTCCTTGCACCATATAGCTAATAATAATAATAATAATAATAATAATAATAATAATCTCATATTGTGAATACCTTCACAATGAGTTGCCATGGTATTGCACTACCTCAAATAAGTAATGCTTCCTGTGGAGAAAACTAATGTTACTTATTCTCAGTGGATACTGTCACCACCGAGACAGTACCGTTTCAAAGCTTATTGGCTTCTCATTGGTGGGTGATCAGGTACCCTGTTGTTGCAATAGTGACAACCCATTATGAATTAACAAATTAATTTTAATTATATCTCATATTGTGAATACCTTCACAATATGAGATATAATTAAAACAATGCATTAAAACGACCTTGTTAGTAGAAATGATGTGTGTGCATTACCCATGCATCAACAAACTCCTTCATACTCTTAGGCATTTAGCCAAGAAATATCTTTTAGATTAAACCACGCATGCCATCGAGCATCTCTCATATTGTGGAGTTATACTTTATAACTGGGTTGTCACTATTGCAACAACAGGGTACCTGCCCACCCACCGATGAGAAGCCAATAAGCTTTGAAATTGTGTTGTGTGGGTGGTGGTGGTGGTGATATCTGCTGAGAATAAGTAACATTAGTCTTCTCCATATGTGAAGTGTTACTTATTTGAGGTAGTGGAATACCATGGCAACTCATTGTGAAGGTTATTCTCAATATGAGATATAATTAAAATGATGCATTAAAACTACCTTGGTAGTACCTGTGTGTGTGTGTGTGTGTGTGTGCATTACCCATGCATAAACAAACTCCTTCATACTCTTAGACATTTAGCCAAGAAATATCTTTTACATTTCTCTGTTGCTGTTCTGCTGTCATCAGGGCACTCAAGTGCCTATATAAGCAGTGACAATAATACTGCCACAAAACAATATAATGTAGGTTATGATAAACAAAACCTTCATTATTTGATAAATTACTTCCTTCCAAATACAGATCTGACCACCAATGCTTTACACAACTTACCTACATATTGATTACCTTCTTGTTATCTAAAATCGATTTCATTTTTAATCAAAGTTGATACAATCAAAAAAGTAAACAATTATGAATGAAAAAAAATTATAGGTTAGTGAAAAATTTTAGTTGCATTTTTAATGCTTTAAACTGTTATGTGACTTTTGGCTTCTACATTTTAATCCAGAAATTTTTTACAGAACACTGAAAGATCACACATTTTTATTATTTTATTAAAATTATGTTTTCCAACATATTATCAGTCAGTGAAGGTTTGCAGTTGCATTTTTAATGCATTAAATTGTTATGTGACTTCTGGCTTCTACATTTTAACCCAAAAATTTTTTTGCAGAACACTAAGAGATAACACATTTTTATTATTATTTTTTTAAAGTATGTTTTTCAACATATTCCAGGCGCCTCCATAGCCAGGTGGACAGGAGCAGCAGTGCGTAGCACACGCTTCTTGATTAGACCGGGGTTCGAGCCCGTGCCCACCAAATACGGAGGATGCGGAAAGGTCAGGGAATGACCACCGCATATCCCCGGAGCAATATAGCCTTAGTTGCTAATGCTCCTAAAAACCAAATAACAAACAACAACAACCAACATATTCCAGTCTCTGTTTGTTGTGATTGTTTAATCTCTTATATCATGGTTCTTCTAAATGTAATATTTATTGAAATTTTTAAGAACATACTGACCAAAGTTGGCGAAACTATGTAGCCTCGCAATTCAGGTCCTGCATGTTGATTCTGAATCTCATATTTATCAGTGAATATATATGAGATTCAGAATCAACATGCAGTCGGTTATAATTAGCCTAACTATCTCTATTACAATTTTAATGTTAGGTTTATGGAAAGAGCACGAGGGGAGGGAGAGGAATCTTTCATTGCAGACCAACCAGAAGTTTCTGGCTGTTCTGAAGGATCGAACTATTATCTGACAGCATGAAACAAGGAATATATATTTCAGAAGACATTTTAAAAACAAGTCGTTAGCATTATTAGTGACAAATGATGCAAAAAAAAAGCAGCATCAGCCAAAAAAGAAAAAAAAAAAATTTCCATTTCACCTATCCATTGCCTCCAATAGTTTGTCTGGTTCTTCCTTGAATATGTTTAATCTATCAACTTCCATGGCAACAGATGGAAGTTTGTTCCAGCAATCAACCACCCACTTGCTATAGGTAAACTTCCATAAATCCATTCTGCAACATATTCTTCCTTAATTTGAATTTGTGTCCCCTCATGTGTGTAGTCTGAACACAAAGAAGAATCTCATCAGCACTGAGCTTGCTCAATCCATTCAAAGCCTTAAACACCTCAATCAGATCACCTCGCAGATACCTAGTCTCCAGATGCTGCAATTTGCAGAACTGAAGCCTGTCTTGGTAAGAGCACCCTTTGTTCCACTCACCAATCTTGTTGCCCTTCTCTGTATTCATTACAGCAACTCTACATCCTTCCTAAAATGAGGCCTCCAGACTTGTATGCAGTACCCAAGGTGTAGCCTGACCACTGCCTTATACAATACAATAATCACCTCATTATCCCTGCTGAAACATTTCTGTATACCATTGATGAAACCTCATGAGCTGGCCTGGCAGCCTGTCTGTACTGCTAAGACCTATATGGTACTACCCTGAGTGTAGTAACACACAGTTGGTACGTTACTCTAGGGTTACTGCTACCCATGTGCAGTACTTTTCATTTGTCAATGTTAAACTTCAATTGTCATTTCTCCGCCCATTTGCCTAACTTTTCTGGAGCCTGTCACAGTAAAGTTAATGGCAGTAGCCACTAACTTTAGCCCTGCCATTAATCACCTTACCAACCTTTATATCATCTGCAAACTTGAACATTAAACCTGATTTATGCCTTTAGCAATATCATTGATAAATATAGAAAACAACAATGGACCCAACACCAAACCTAGGGGGGACACCACTAATAACCTTATTCACAAAGAGCAGTGTCCACTGGTTACCACTCTGTCTTTTCCCACTCAACTATCTTTTTATCCATAGCAGCAACTTGCCCTTAATGCCACACTGCTCCAATTTGTACAACAGTTTTTCATGTGCTACAGTATCAAAAGCTTTATTGAAATAGTGTGTAGGACCATATTCTTTGTTGAAGTACTGAATAGCCAAATGAAACATTTTCATGTTCTTTCTATTAGAAGCAACAATCTGTAAACAAAAAAAATAATGGTGGATCATGATGTTTTAAATCATCCAAAACAATTTGCAACGCTTTTTTAACTAAAACATTACAATTACAACGACAGCAGATCATTATCATTATTTATTATTATTAGCTTTATGGTGCAAGGAAGCCTGAGGCTTATGTTGCACCAGCCAAAAAAAAATTTTCTGAATTACCCCGAGAGAGAGAGAGAGAGAGAGAGAGAGAGAGAGAGAGAGAGAGAGAGAGAGAGAGAGAGAGAGAGAGAGAATCACCAAGAAAAAGAAGAATGATGATATCCAGCTCAGGACCTTGGGTGTACCAAGCCCATACTCACCAGATGTGAGCTTCTGGGGTTGGTTCTTCCACATGATATTTTTGATGCAAATTTTGAATCATTCAAAAGTTTAGAGTTCAATTTCATGCTACAATTTAATGAGTTATAAGAATGGTGATGCTTAATTGAATGATAAATATGAGTTATTTCAGCTGAAGTAACTAAATCCTCTTCTTTTGTATTCTTTTTCACAAGAAACCTATCAATAAGATTTGAAGCATTTGCCGATTTATGAGCATGAGTCTTTATGCTGAGTAACTGCTAAGATGCATTAGAATTAGTAGAGGCATACGATGCAAGAAAGCAAGCTTATGCAGCATCAGCCAAAAAAAAAAAAAAACTCTCCCATTTCACCTCTCCGTTCGTTCCAAATACCTGTCCAGCTCAGCCTTAAATTTATTTAGGCTATCAACTTCCACTACAAAGGATGGAAGTCTGTTCCACCAACCAACTACCCGCTGGCTAAAGGCAAATTTCCTCACGTCTATCCTACATCTGTCTTTCCTCAATTTGAATTTATGCCCTCTCAGGTGATTATTCTGAGAAAGAGGAAGAATTCCATCGGCATTGAGCATGCTCAAACCCTTCAAGGCTGTATACACCTCAATCAGATCACCTCGCTGCTGCCTAGTCTCCAGACACTGTAATTTGAAAAACTTAAGTGTTTCTTCGTAAGAGCAACCCTTTGTTCCATTCACTAATCTTGTTGCCCTTCTCTGTACCCATTCCAACAGCTCTACATGCTTCTTAAAATGAGGCCTCCAGAACTGTATACAGTACTCAAGGTGTGGCCTGACCATTGCCTTATACAAGTGAATAATCACCTCCTTATCCCTGCTAGAAAAATTCCTGTATATCATTGACAAGGCATTATGAGCTACTCTTGCAGCCCATCTGCACTGCTCAAAAAACTTCATATCTGCCTACACAATTACCCCCAGGTCCTTTTCATTCTGTACCACTGTCAGTATAGTACCACAGAGTTGATACATTACTCTGGGGTTACTGCTTCCCATATGTGGTACTTTACATTTGTCAATGTTAAACTTCATTTGTCACCTCTCAGCCCATCTGCTCAACTTTTCTAGATACTGTTGCAGCAGTGTACTGTCATTAGTGTCATTAACAACCCTGCCAACCTCCGTATCATCTACAAACTTAGACATTAAGCTTGATATACCATCATCATCAATATCATTTATAAATACAGAAAACAGCAATGGACCGAACACTGAACCCTGAGGGACTCCACTAATAACATTAGTCCACGATGAGCAGTGTTCATTGATTACCACTCTCTGTTTTCTCTCACTCAACCATCCCTTTATCCATAGCAGCAATTTGCCTCCAATGCCACACTGCTCCAATTTGTTCAGCAGTCCTCCATGTGCGACAATATCAAAAGCCTTTCCAAGATCCAAATATATGATATCAGAGTTATTCCTTGAATCCAGTTCCTTTATGACCACATCATAGTATCCAATCAAAATGATCGGACAAGACTTTCCCTTAACAAAAGCATGATGTTTTTTGAGCTATAACTGAAGACTTGTCTAGATGATCCTACAATGCTTCTTTAACCAATGCCTCCATTAATTTTCCTGGAACAGAAGTTAAACTAACAGGTCTATAATTACTTGTGTTGCCCTTTGATCATCCTTTGTGAATTGAGGTCACATTTGCACATATCCAGTCCATGGATACCTCCCCTGAGTCCAAAGAAGCTCTCATTATTATGGCAGGTTCCTTCGTAGCCAGGTGGGAAGAAGGAGCAGTAGTGCATAGTACACGCTTCTTGATTAGACCTGGGTTCGAGCCCGTCCGCAAATAAGGAGGATGCGGAAAGGTCAGGGAATGACCACCGCACATCCCGGAGCAATATGGCCTTAGTTGCTAATGCTCCAAAAAACAAACAGTACAGTACATTATTATGCCTAAGGGTTTCTTACTTCCTTTGCTGCCTTTAGTTTTTTGAATTTTAATATAACTGGATAGATCCCATCCACTCCAGGTGCCTTTTTTATGTTTATCTTCAACAATTCCTCCTCCACTTTCCTCTCAGTTATTACAAAATCATCTAGCTCACTGCCAGAGTTTAATTCACCTCTGGCATTCTCCTCCCTGAATAACTCCTCATGTGTGAATGTAGATGCAAAATACTCATTTAGTTTGTTAGCCACCTGAGCAGGATCGTCAACAATTGAACCATTAATATCCAGTGGACCAATCTGATTCATCCCTTTCCTTCTAGAGTTTACGTAGGTAAAGAACTCTTTGTTGTTTTTCTTTGCATCCTTTGCCAAAGATTTCTCATAATCTGCCTTTGCCTGCCTAATCTCCTTTGTGACTTGGTTACAGACCAGCTTTTTTTTTTTTTTTTTTTTTTTTGATTTGGTAGTTGACGGCGCATCGGCTTCTGTGGCCATATTGCACCTCCCAAAGTTTTTGCAGTACTTTGATCCAAGCCCGAGGCGGGAATCGAACCCGCGACCTTTGGGTTGCCGGGCAGGTACTTTTGGGTTGCCGGGCAGGTACTTTACCCACTCGGCTAGCCCGGTCGGCAACAGACCAGCTTATAACTATCATAGGCTTCCATGTCACCTATTAATTTATATGTATCCCATGCATTTTTCTTCTCTGCCATATGTCTCATTAGTTCATCGGATATCCATTTAGGCCTAAACCTTGAACACATGTCCGTATAACCAACTTTAAATACCTTTCTGCATAGGAGACATCTCACCTCATGAGGATCATTTGTTGAAGCTAGCCATTCGTATTCTTGCTCCCAATTTTTGTTATAAGAACAAAGCCTCTTCTTCCTTTTTGTGGGAAATTACATTTTTGATGGCTAAAAAATAAAATGTTTCCAAATATTTTTTATATATCATGAAATATGTAGGTGCCTATAACCATATAAATGAAATAGATAAATGTTTCCTTGTGAAGTTATAGGAAAAACAGTTTAAACAAAGCCAATATAACTCAGTATTATAAAAAGTGATTTTTCCAATACCTATGATTATATTAATTATCTACCAGTTGTACGATTTTTGTGAAAATAAGATCCTGGCCACACAGGTGCAAGTTTTTATTCTTTGTCAAAAATTTATAATTTCATCGAGAAGTATGAAGTTAAGTGCATGATGTTCGTGAAACTACATATATGAGCTGGAGAGGCTAGAATAGGTTAAGATTATCTCTTTATGATTAATTTCTCAGTGGCGGATTTTGCATTTGAGGTTTTTTTTTAACATATCCCCTGTTAAAGCTTTGAAATGAAACTGTAATTTTTTTGTTGGTTTGGGGTGTCCTGCGCATGTGAGGTCCGAAGCGTACGCACAGGAATTGAAAAATGAAAATAAATGGCAAATTGCATCCTTTCTCATTTCTGTAAAGGACAAGGACAATTTGGCTAAAATAAAGGATTGTCCTTTAAAATAAAAGATGTCTGGCAACTCTATTAAAATAAAAGACGTCTGGCAACTCTACCTAGAGCACAAGCAGACCTCAATCCATCAGCCTCGCTGGAGCCTCCAGTTTGGAGCATGTTCTTGATGCTGCTCACTCAGTTAAATTCTTCAGGGTGATAATGGACGAGAATCTAATGCATAAGGAACAAATCTAGCGACTGCGCTCAAAAGCGTTACAGGTTTTCTGGGGCATGAAACTCCCTCTTTGTAAATTGCATAATAAAGGAACAGTCAGAAAATTTCTCCTCTACCATTTCAGCTCTATCATCAGTTATAGTATTGAAGTCTGGTCTGCCACTGCTATGTGAAGTCTGAAGACACTTTGGGGTCTTGAATTCTGGGTCCTTAAGTGGGCCAACAGTTGGGCTCATCTACCCTAAACAACATCAGAATCACAGCTCTGCAAGAATATCAGCTACACCCCAGCCCAGCACTGGGTGGAATATGAGTGGAAGCTCACTATGGCACTTAATCTGTGCTCCGCTGCTAACAACTTAATCAACATCTGTAAAATTGTGAGCTGGAAAATCTCGGGTAGAGTTTTCAGAACTCGGAACTTGGTTACTCACACACTAGCAAGATTTTCATGGATTTATTGGATGACTGTTTTCTACAGCAGCATGTTAGAGAGGCAATAAGAAGAAGTAATACTCTTGATCTGATTATAATAAGAATAATAATCAGATTATAATCAAAAATAATTATTTTTGAGTGTCCTTTAATCCAGTCATAGAAATCTGGCAACCCTAGCTCTAGGTGAGAAGATGATATTCTTTGATTTTTCAGGGTTTAGTTTAAGCCTAAAAAAGGCATCACATTCAGAGAAGGAGGACAGATATTTGTTGAGGATAACCAAATTCGCTAGATCATTTGCCAGGTCTGATGAGGTGTTGGCAGGGCTTTATAGGTAGCATACGATTTCAGTGGCATAGGCCATAAATTCAGGTATTTCATCCATCTCAGCAGTAGAAACTTCGCCGAAAATAGCAGTGCCGACAATGATCCACCTCGGGGTATACCGACTTCCACCTGTTGGTGATGCAGTGATTCCCTTGCTGGAAGGTAAGGAATCTCTTGGTGAGTAGATTTCTGAGGAGCTTCAAGACATTACCTGTGAAACTATAGTAGCTCTCCAGGAGGCACATTAGAGGATTAATCTGTACTGAGTCAAAGGCAGCTTTTGGATGGAACACAGCATGAAGAACAGAGCCTTGTTCCCAGGCCTGAAGGGTTTTCCAATTAAGTGCCTCTAGACATGTTATTGGTTGTTTGTTTGTTTGTTTTTAGGAGCATTAGCAACTAAGGCTATATTGCTCCGGTGGTCATTCCTTGACCTTTCCACATCCTCTGTATTTGGTGGTCATGGGCTCGAACCCCGGTTTAATCAAGAAGCATGTGCTACGCACTGCTGCTCCTGCCCACCTGGCTATGGAGGCGCCACATGTTATTGGTGATCTTTGTGAGAGTGCATAATGTGTATGCTGAGGTTGCTGGGAAAGGATCTGATTGGCAACCACTTTGAAAATGCACTTCTCTAGGCATTTGAAAAAGGGAGAGGAAATAGAAATTGGCCTGTAGTCAGCAGTTGAACTGGGATTCTGCACCTTTGGAACTGGGACAACTCCCTGTTGTAATATTCTGTTCTACAACTTCTTCAGCTCATCGCTGATGAAGTAGGAGGCGAGTTTTAGGCAAAAGGTGGGAATAGAGTTACTTCCTAACATTTTATTATTGGACAGGGTGTTGATGGCCTTGATTAGCTCCTCTTTGCATATTGACAAGTTAGTGAGGTTAGTTATAGTGGGTACTGTTCCAGGGGGAACCTGCTGCTCCACTGTCTGTTTTGAAGAACCATTCCATGATCCATGGTCACACCATTTGGCCAGGTCTAATGATTCTGTTTGCCAGATGTGATTGACCAACCAGGATTGTTGTCCACAGAATATCCTCTACATGTACGATTTGATTGCCTGCTTCTTGAATTTCTGGAAGGTACTTCTGGCTAGTGAGTAAGCTGAGTATGACCTTCCTGAAGGTAGCCTCTTGAATTGAGCATGTAGTTGTTGCTTTTCCTTAAATTGGTTCATTAGGGTGCTGGACCACCATGGCTTTGAGTGTGGGCAGATGACACATAATCTTGACATGGCCACTCTTGCAATAAAAGACAACGATCTATGAAACCAAAATGCAGCTTCCTCTGTATTGATTTCACTGATAGTTTCCTAGGGTAGAGCCTAAAGAGGTCCAGTGCCATTTCTATTTTTAGGTATTTTGGATCATAGACAGCCTTTCTGATCTTTTGAATCTGGTTCGATTGGTTACAGCATTCTTTTGACACAAGGATAAGAGAAGCTTCAATTGGCCTGTGGTTGAAGGTTGTTATTTGGGTTTTTTTTTTTAGGAGCATTAGCAACTAAGGCCATATTGCTCCGGGAATATGCGGTGGTCATTCCCTGACCTTTCTGCTTCCTCCGTATTTGGTGGTGACAGGCTCGAACCCCGGTCTAATCAAGAACCGTGTGCTACGCACTGCTGCTCCTTCCCATCTGGCTATGGAGGTGCATGCTTGGAGGTAAATGCTAAATTAGAACTGATTAAAGCTTCTACACTCCCATAGCTGGAAAAGATTCTCTGCGGCTTCTCCATGAGAAGGTGGGACATAGATACAATGGATATTGAGATTCGACAGATCCGAAATTAACTCATCAAGGAGCTCCCATGCAAATAGCAAGGACAGGTTGAAGTCTCCCAAAATTATCACTCCCTGGTTGCACTTGACTGAAGTCAAGAGCCAAGTAAAGAAGTTAGTAATGGATTGATCTGCAACAGGTGGAGGTAGGTAAACTGTGCAGACTAGCAACTGGATTCCACCGACTAGGTGGTAGTCAAGAACGGCCTCAAAATTGCTACCAGGGTATGCCCAATATTTGATAAGAGAGAGCTTTTGTCTTTGACAGATTTAAAAGAAGACTCCGCCTTCTTTCTTATCTTTCCTGTTTGCCCAAATTAACTGATATCTGAGGGTGGTTAAAGGTGATATATGTTCATGTTTTCAAGAAGCCAGGTTTCAATGAGGATAACAAAGTCATAATCCACACTTACAATTATATCAATCAGGGCACTGATCTTGTTCTTCAGCCTCTGGATGTTCTGCATGAAGTTTTCATGTTTGTTGTTGGTAAACTTAATCTGGATTAGGTTTCTTGGGTTCCTTTCCCTACAAAGGGTGGATTCCCATTGCCTGCAGCTAGGATTCAGCCTACTAGTGATGTGCACTTGTATATGGCTATCTCATGGTGAAATTGCAGGACTTAGTCAAGAGTGTCTGCTGCTCTTTTCTCAGCAGGTTGAGAGGGACTGTCTGGTTCACCGCTTAGGTATGCTCAGGGGGGGCACAGTGCCCGCATCTGGTCTTAAGCTGGTTCTTTATTATGGTCACCAAATGATGGCATCACCAGGAGACCTGCAGTCCAGATTGCTGTGTTTCGGTACTCATCCATATTAGGACCATTAATCTTAATCCGGAAAGAGGCATGGGATGCTTGGTGTGGACTTTGAGAAGGATACCAGGAATGTCACTCTGCTTGAGAAGGATTGTGATTTGTTCCACCATCGTTTCTGGGCACAATCAATTTATAAAAATGTTTGAGGGCCTTGACCTTCTGCCTCTGCACTGTACGATTTTAATTTCAAGTGTGTTAGGGCCGATGACTCTGTTGCGATTCTGATCTGCTTCGGTGAAAATGTCTCTTTTCTAAGACTATTCTTGCCTGGGTCGGGATGCACATTACTGTTGATAGGTGCAGATTTCACCACCCATGATTTCGTGCCTTCTGGGATAGGGGATGAAGGCAAAGTGATTGCAGGTAGGGGCTCTGGTGGGTGGCAGCACATTGCAGAGTCAGATTCCGTTAGTCTCGAATGTTGCTCATTCTGCATAGGAATGGGGGCAGTATCCAGGGTAGGCTTACTGATGGATTCCAGCAGCAAATCAAGGGGACACAGAGCAGTGAGTAGTATGCTGAAGGTCTTCTAGTCGCTGTAGTGACTCTCTTAGGAATGTATTCTCCATGCAGAGCTTTCTCAGAATATTCTCAAATAAGACAAGCTTGAATCCCACTTTGGTACAATTCTGACATATGGATTCCTCATTCTGATCTTGGTGCTGATCAGTTTGCAACTGGACATCCCGGCGCAGGAGTGCTGAGGCGGAGTCATATAAACTTGCATTCAGTGACATGTGGTTGACTTCAGAGGAGTAGCCAGATGGAGGTAGGGAGGGGGAGATACTATCTCATGTCCTTGATTCAATGGCATTAACTTTGTTCCCTTGTCTCTGGGCTGAGATGCAAGCTAAGCTTTTTAAAAGTGAACAGGGCTCACAAAAATCAAGCCTAAAGGGGCACTTGATCCTGCAGTTAGTGGATTGTAAGCATTTCCTGCAGATTTCAGAGTGCTACTATATCCATGTTGCCATGGGTACAGTGAGGCCTAACTTCACATGATGAATATTTAAACACTCAGATTATTTACTTTGTGGCATTTGCTGTGAGATGCTTTACCCTATAGGGAGATTATCACCCAATGCTGATCTTGACAGTGGTTACAGGCGGTAAAGATAGCAAAGTAAGAAAATAGTCAAAACTGTAGGAAATGGCAGTCTTCTGCAGCAGTCAAGAAGACTGCCATATATGCTTGATTCAGTTTTACTTACAGAAAGATTGGATACATTATAAGGTACAGAACTGAAAGATTTTGACTGTGGGAGACATATAACTATTTGACCATTGCCCCAACACATGTGTAAACACTAACTAAACACTAAAATCAAATGAAAATTAGGAATACTTAAAACCACAACTTTAGCAAGTTCACACAAATGCAGTACTTCTTATCTAAAAAATACATTCACTACACTGATAGCAAATAAATATTTAAATTATTTCATTCAATAAATATATGCTTAATTAAATTAAATCAAATGGCTAAAGTAGTGGAAATGATTTAGTTCATGGGAGAATTTCCAGGGGTAGTTCTCCAGTGAATCAGGGTTATGTAGTAGTAGTAGTGGCATGTGATGCAAGAAAGCAAGTGTATGAGCTTATGCAGCATCAGCCAAAAAAAAAAAAAAAAAAAATCACACCATTCCCTCCAAATGCCTGTCCAGTTCCTCCTTAAATTTATTTAACCTATCAAGTTCCACAATGACAGATGGAAGTTTGTTCCAGCAATTAACCACACACTGGCTAAAGGCAAATTTCTGCACATCTATTCTACATCTGTCTTTTCTTAATTTGAATTTATGCCCCTTAGGTTCTTAATCTGAACAAGTGGTAGGATCACATCAGAATTCAGCGTGCTCAACCCATTCAAGGCCTTATACACCTCAATCAGATCACCGTGCAGGTGCCTAGTCTCCAGCCACTGCTGTTTGCAGAACTTAAGCCCCTCTCTCTCTCTCTCTCTCTCTCTCTCTCTCTCTCTCTCTCTCTCTCTCTCTCTCTCTCTCTCTCTCTTGGTAACAGGATCCCTTCATTCCCCTCACCAATCTTGTTGCCCTCCTCTGTACATGCTCAAGCAAATCTACATCCTTCCTAAAATGAGGCCTCCAGACCTGTATGCAGTACTCAAGGCGTGGCCTGACCATTGCCTTATACAGAGGGACAATCACCTTTTCCCTGCTAGCAAAATTCCTATATATCATTGACAAAACCCCATGACCTGCCCTGGCAGTCTGTCTGCTTTGCTCAGAAAACTTCATATCTGACTACACAATTACTCCCAGGTCTTTTTCATTTTCTACCACCTTAAATGTAGTAGCACACAGTTGGTACGTTTCTCTGAAGGCAAATGCAGTACTTTGCATTTGTCAAGGTTAAACTTCAGTTGCCACTTCTTAGCCCATCTGCCCAAATTTTCTAGATCCTGTTGAAGTAGCACACTGCCATTCTGTCATTAACAACCTTGCCAACTTTGTATCATCTGCAATCTTCGACTCTAAGCCTGATATACCTTCATCAATATCATTGATAAATATACAAAACAACAGTGGACCTAACACCGAACTCTGTGTGACTCCACTAATAACATTAGTCCACGTAGAGCAGCACCCATTTATTACCACCCTCTGTCTTCTCCCACTCAACCATCTTTTATCCATTGTAGCAACTTACCCTTAATACCATTCTGCTCCAATTTGTACAATAGTCTTCCATGTGCAACAGTGTCAAAAGCTTTCCTGAAATCCAAATATATGATATCAAAATTATTTATGTTTGGATTTCAGGAAAGCTTTTGACACCATGGTATGTGTTACTTGTGACCTCTTTGCACCTTTACCAGAATGTGATAAAGACACAGGGGATAAAGACACAGGGCCTTTGTGTTGTTTCAAAGATCATGAAGAGATTAAGCACAAATTTGACATTTTTGATGGGATTTTATGAATTTGATGAATGGGGTTGATGCTCTTGAAGGATTAAAAGAGTGGGAACCATCAAGCTCTCATTTCCAGCACAAAGCTTGAGCCCATGCACAAGCATCATACAACAAAGGCATCCTAAGCAATGGTGATCTATGGTTCCATAGAAAGTAGCTGAAGTTAGTGACTCAGATGTCAGAGAAACAGGAATCATATTGCACAAAATGGACAAATAGATTAGAACCTGGGTATGTCTGCCAGGAGGTAATGGTGATGACATTATAGAGTGGCTATCATCTTTTTAAGGGCACAAAAAGTAATATTCTTATACATGTACATAATAATTATATTAAGGTCTGGTGGGAGATCTAAGGATTTAGTACGCAGCAATGTTGAGAAAAAATTGTGAGTTAGAAATGAAATTGAAAGTTTCTGCAAAAATAGGAGAGAGTACATGAGGGTCTTGAGGATTATGCAAGGCTCATGGGTGTAGAATTTTTCTCATTGTAGTCTGTGGATATTAACAAGAGAGACTGTTTCTACATGGATGGAATACACATAAATAGCAGGAGTGCAAGAATACTTGGTGACGCTGTCAAGGCAGTGTTAGAATGGTTATAAAACTTCTAGACTGGAGGGATTAACAGACTAACAGCAGCAGGCAAAGGTGAAAGTGATTCTTGCACTGCTTCTCTTGGAACATGCAGCAGCCTGGAAAGCAAGGTGTCAGAGATTTGCTTGTTCTTCATGGAATCAGCAAATACATCAGCTGTGTTGGGATTACTAAGAGTAACAACAACTGCATGCATACTTACATGTACACTAATGCTAGGAACATAGTAAGCAAATCTGATGCATTTGAAGTACTGTTCAAGTCATCAAATGCATTGGAGTTTATCAGGGCCATGGTGTCACTCAGATATAAGAGATTCAGAATTTTTAAATATGGGGAGTACAATGTATACAGAAAGAACTTTGTTAGTATATAACAGAGTTATGGTGCTCATATGTCCTACATTGATATCGATATTTGTAGAGGAATAAGAGAAATTTACCTCAATATGATATGTAGAACACTTCCGTATGATATCATACGGGCGTCTCCGTAGCCAGGTGGGAAGGAGCAGCAGCGCGTAGCACACGCTTCTTAATTAGACCGGGGTTCGAGCCCATCACCACCAAATATGGAGGATGCGGAAAGGTCAGGGAATGACCACCGCATATCCCGGAGCAATATGGCCTTAGTTGCTAATGCTCCTAAAAAAAAAACAACAACAACATCATACGGAAGTGTTCTACATATCATATTGAGGTAAATTTCTCTTGTTCTTCTACAGATACAGAAAGAACAGAAGGGAACGTGAGGGGAAGAGATTATGGTGTTAGTTAAGAGCCACATAAAATCATAGTTGCATCAATTGGACCCAGGTTGCCAGTGCAATGTTGAACCAGTTTGGTGTGACATAATCACTGGAAAAACAAAAATGAGAGTAAGAGTGTGAAATAGGCCTAATGATTGTGATGCATAAAATGAACAGGTGTACAGACATAGTGGACCAGTAAATGAGAATGTCTTATAATGACTTTAACTTTTCAGATATTAACTGGATCCTGTCACTCACACAGTAGCAAGAATTTTGCAGATTTATTGGATAATTATTTTCTATGCTAGCATATTAGAGAGGCAAAAAGAGAACGCAATACTTTGATCAGATTATCAGCAAAAACCCTTCATGCACTTAGAATCTGCAGATAAAAAACCCACTAGGTGGCAGGGATCACAATATGTTGATGTAATTTTTACTTATAGATGTAACTACAATTGAGGGCAAAGGGAAGAGCTTTTGCTTTTTAAAGGTGACGCCAATTGCGTTTCAAACAGTTTTTAAATTATAACCAAGTAATGAAATTATCAATAGCAATTCTAAATGGTAGTGCATTCAGGGATGAAATACCATTTATGCATTCAGGGTATAGCACTGCATTAAAGGTACTGTGTTCAGGGATGCTTTTTATACCAACTAAGGAATACTGTTCAAGACTTAACTTAAATGGATGTCAGAGGAACAATGAGACTTGTGAGAAAGAAAAGTGCACTCGATGCATATAAATTATAAGGTGATGTAGAAGCCTATGATATGCATAAACTTGTCTGTAATCAAGTCACAAAGGAGGTTAAGCAAGCTAAGAGAGAATAAAAGAAATCACTGGCAAAGTATGCAAAGAAAAGCAGCAAAGACTTATTTACTTATGTAAACATTAGAAGGAAGGAAACCATCCCCTTCCTTCTGATGTTTACATGAATAAGTGGAGCATTTACATAAGTAAGTGGTGAAGTGTACCATCCTTGGACAACCAGATTTGAATAGTTTAACTATTGATTATCCTGTTCAAGTTGCTGACATAGTGAATAAGCATCTGGCATATACATTCACACAGAAGGAATTTTTTGGGACTGCCAGAAGTGTGTCAGATTTTAACAGGGAGCTTAATAATTTTGTGATAACTGAGGGGCAAGTGGAGCAGAAACTGTTAAAATTAAACATAAAATAAGGCCCCTCGGGTATATAGGTTCTATCCAATTATATTAAAGGAGGCAGTGAGAGAGAGAGAGAGAAATGCAGAACTTTAGCCATGGTTATGAGATGATCCTTGCATTCAGAAGAGGTCCCTGTACATTGAAGATGTGCAAATGTATCCCCAGTTTATAAAAGAGGATCAAAGGGTGACATGTGATTACAGACCTGTTACTTTGACTTCTGTTTTAGGAAAAATAATGGAGTTAGTGATTAAAGAAGTAATTCAGGACCATCTAGACAGGAATGTATTTGTTAAATGATTGAGGGTTTAGTGTCAAACAATGTTAACTACAAAATTGAATTTTTGTTTTGAGACAACTTTAGTTTTACTTTATACAAATAACAGTGCATATCATGTTATAGAACTGTATCTCTCTAGTATTTTACAAGTTAGCTTGGGTTATAAGCACATTTCTGGTAAACCAAGAAATTTTCAAATGACTTTTTCCTTGGTTAATTACAAAAACGTTTACTGCAAAAGGGTTTTGTAGTTAATGTTGTTTGGCACTAAACCCTTGAAATAACACAGTAACAAAAGAAATGATGCAAAAAATTAATTTTAACAACATATACTGAGATTTCAGCATAGCTTTTGATAGTGACCCCAGGGGCTCACATCTGGTAAGTATGGCTTGACACATCCAGGGACCTGAGCTGGATGTCATAATTCTGCTCTTTCTTGGTGATTCCTTTCTACTTCTCTCTCTCTCTCTCAGGGTAACTTGGAAAAATTTTTTGGCTGGTGTAGTGTAAGCCTCAAGCTTCCTTGCACCATATGGCTAATAATAATAATAATAATAATAATAATAATAATAATAATGTCTCACATAAAATATTGATAAATGCAAAGTACTGCGTATTGGGTATCAGTAACCCCAGAATAACGTACCAACCGTGTGGTATTACACTCAGGGTACTGGAAAATGAAAAAGACCAAGAGGGTAATTGTGCAATCAGATATGACGTTCTTTGAGCAATGCAGACAGGTTGCCTGGACAGCTCATGAGGTTTTGTCAATGGTATACAGGAATTTTGCTAGGAGGGATAAGGGCGTGATTATCCCATTGTATAAGTAACTGGTAAGGCCACATCTTTAGCAGTGCATAAAGGTATGGAGGCCTCATTTTAAGAAAGATGTAGTGCTGCTGGAACGAGTACAGAGAAGAGCAACAAGAGTGTTGAGGGGAATAAATGGGTGCAAAGGATGAAAAAGGAAGAAAAGGTATCAATATAGGATGATGGGAAGAAAACAGTGAAAACAATGAAGAGATTGTTATCAAGTATCATAATCATTAATAAAGGATCACAAAGGTTAAAAAAAACATCAGTATATAATGGTGAAAGAAGAGAAATACACATGAAGGATAATAAAGGAAGGAAAGTGAATAGCCGAATATAGAAATAAAGATAAATTCTTCCCAGAGAAATGCTAGTGAATACTTTTCTTAAATACAAAATTTTATCATTATGAAAGAAATTTGAAAAGTTTATGAACAGAGTAGAAAAGGGTAGTGGTGCATTGTTAAAAATTTCTGTATTTCATGAATAATACTTTCAAATAGTAATTCACAAAGTTTCATCAGTTTCAATAACGTCTTTTTTTAATTACAAGTCCTGAAGTCAACAAAACTGTTTAAATAAGGAAAGATGAATAAAATTTGTCACTGCACAGTCATCCAATTTGGGTAAAAGGAGACTAATACCAAAGGCAATTCATGAAGATACGGTTACAACGTCAGGGGAGGATACCCCTTCCTATTCTGTGGTTAAGAAGTTGCAGCAGAATTTAAATGAGTGTGGGAGACCCTGGAATGTGACCCATGCTCTGGAAGATCAGCAGCATCTATCACTCCAGAAGTTGTTGACAGTCTGATGAGCATTATCAGATCATGCATACTGTCATCTCATATGAACATGTGTACAGAGGCAGACTGGGTCAAAAATTCTTACTGGGGAAAACAAATAGAATGTGTTGGAGGTCAGAGTGTAATATTAATAATCACACCAGCCTCCATCAGCCACTGGCCCACCAGGGTTTCCCCGGTAAGTCTTATGGCCAGTCCACCTCTGCATGTGTACCACATTTTAGCAGAGGTTCTTGCTATTAAAGAGATGTCAGCATGATGAGTCCCAAAGTTGTTGACAGCTGATCAAAAATATACAAGAGTTACCAAATGAAGTGAACATTTTCAAGAAGATGCGGCAAATTTCTTTTCAAGATATGTTACCATGAATCTGTACTTGTTCCATCACTTTCAGCCAGACAAAGGAGCAGTCCAAATAAAGTTGAAACACAGCTCTTCTCCCTTGCCAAAGAAAGCCAAGTTGATTCCTTCTGCTGTCAAGGTGATGCTAGTGGATTACCCTTCAGAAAGACCAAACAACCACAGGGGCATGTTTTGCAGAACTTGTGCATCTTGTTCTACCAGGATGTGCCTGCTCACTAGTCTGTGGCACTGCATGAAAGCAGCTTTGAGATCTTGTACCATCTCCCATAATCACTATATCTAGGACTTTCACTATTGGAATTTCATCAATTTCCTAATTTGAAAATAACATCTAAAATCCATTTCTTACTGACAGTGATGTCACTGCTGTAGTGGATGCATTCCTGGAGGCCGAGGAGAAAACTTTCTACACAGCTGGAATCTTCCTTGAATTTACACAAACTACTCACCTCTACAACACTAGATGGGAGTTGGTTCGAACAATCAACTACCATATAGCTGAAGGCAAACTTCCACACACCTATTCAGCACTCACCCTTCCTCAATTTGAATTTATGCTCCCTCATGAGTGTAGTCTGAGCAAGAGACAAGAAGTATTTATTTAAAAATAAAAATTAGGATATATATAAATAATGTAAGAACTTAGTTTGATTGGATCAACTATGTTTGGTCATGGGCCTTATATTTATTTTTCATTAACATTAAATAAGTGAACTTGAGATAGTCTGACCAGTAACATTACTGAAGAATTCATATTTCATGAGAAGTCAGTCTTAAATTCGGTTATTAAGTTGAGTGATTCTTTGGGTCAATATTTGTCACAGGCTTTATATTTATGCTATTGTAAACTTTCCTAAAGAAACATTTAGAAGTTTATTGCTTAAAAAACTATTCAGGCAAAAGAGGTGATGGAAAGTGATTATTTGGCAACCAAACTATTTTCTTTACTTATTCTTAATTTTCTTCTCTCAAATAATTCCCACTTACTAAGCCAATTAAAGATATGCTTATGCCACCATTTGAGTGAATATGAAAGTAATGGTGACATCTGTATGTGATTATTAAGTGTTTTAACTAGAGATGGGCATAATGGAGAGGTCATAATCAAATACAGGTAGTAACCCTCGTATAACATGGCAGTTAGGTTCCTATAAAATCTTGTGTAGTTCAAAACCGTGTTATACGGGACTAAGAACCAATACAAAAAGGGGGATTACGTTCCAAAAGCTAACAAAAATATGTAATTTTTTATAACTATCGGAAACTTCATTTTTATTAAAAATAGCAATAACTGAATAAACATATTCATATACATAATAAACATATACATAATGAACATACATGTCAGATAATGTACGTTCATTTAATTTTCTTTTTCTTTAAGTTTTCATGAAAAATTTAAAATTTTAAAACATTCCATTTGTTTTAAACTTTTTATTTTAAAAAAAAACAAAAAAAATATAATTAATTCTGCAGAATATTACAAAAAAAAAATTTTTAGACATAAAACAGAAACACTAGACACAGTCTCTACCATTTTCCACTTTAAAAGATCGTTAATTGTGCAAAATTTCAAACAGTGCAGGCATAGATTGCCGAATCATAAAACACACTTTTTTCTTGGAAAATGTTGCCTAAAATTCTCCTGCATCTTATGGTTCAAAGGTATACTGGATGCATGCAGTGATTTTTTTTTAATATCAGATTGTATTGCAAGGATATTCAGTCCTTGTTAGTAGCACACCTACTAATATGAAAAAAAAAGTAAAAAAATTAAAAATAAATATTCTTTTTAAATTCCACTTTTATTTCCAAAACATATGACCCAGCTTTCAATGTGACAGGAACCCATCGTGCATATTTACCTTATTGATCATAAATTTAATGTATATAAGGTATCAGACCTCCTCAAGACATCAATTCTGTAAGGATAAACGTTTACTTATTAACCTATATTAAATTTGTTTTATAAATGTAAAATTGTTTGAATTTTTTTATTATGTTTTTCATTATAGGTGCTTATCATAACTAACTACTTCATGTTTTATGTAGTTAGGAAAAGTGCTTGATGGCTCATAACAGAATTTGTGGGGGAGGGAGTTGGGTATTGATTCTGGTAATCTATGGATATGCCCTTAAGTGGACAGCGACACATTTTCAACATGATCTGTGGCACATGAAAAGGTTGGCCACCCCTGGTTATTGCTTAGCATATCTGAGTGAGGTCTTACACATCTCACTAAAACTATTCCTTTATTTCTGCAGAAAAATAAAAAAATAAACCTTACTTCCTTCTAAAAACCTTTTCTGAAAAGGATTACAGACGATTACCATCTAGTTCGGCCTTACTTATTTAATATTATACACCTTGCCCTACTTCTTCCCACATTGTACTAATTTCTCCATATAGTTGTTCAATGTACTAATCACAGCCATTAAGCCTATAGCACACTACTACTACTACTCTAATTTTTGCTTTCCCAGTGCTTATGCCACACCAAACTCACTTGAAATTGTACTGGTTACCCATGTCAATTGGATGCATTAATTTGGATTTTGTTCTTCTTAACTTAGAGCATAATGCACCCCCCTTCTGTACTGTTTGTCCTTTCTGTTCTTTAGTTGATAATTAAATTAAATTGCAACATATCAATTTGCATGGGGTTGCAATTGCTGTTTGCTTGCAGTTTGCGTGTGTATATATGTATATAAGGCTGTCAATTGTTATCTTTTTAAGTTTCAATTGTCACCCATAAATTAGATGGTGGTTTTACTGTCAAGATCAGATTATATACTTGTAAGATCCAATGTTGTGTCTTATGGTTCAGAAACACAAATAAATATTATATTGATTTGTGCATCACATAGTATTTGTGCATCACAAATACTATATATTGATTTGTGCTTATTTCACATTGCTACAGGCTTCTCAGTGGTGCTGATCTGTACTACATTGACCTGAAAACTGCTAGATGTCTAAGTTATTGTTGGTTTGTCTCTCAAGGATTGCAGGTGCATTATGGCCTCAGTTGCCAATGCACCATTAAACACCAAACCAACCAACCAATCTAAAGGACTGCATTTGAGTGATATTGTTCCATCAACTTCTAATGCATGATTTTATAATGGACCGTAACTAATTGGACTTTATTCCTATTGCAGAGTCTTCAGCATGTGACTTACTAACCTTGCCTGGTTTGGTTTGGAGTTTTGGTTTCTGACTTATATTGAACAGAGTTGTACTTTGATCTATTATTGATGTTAATAGAAAGTGACTGTATAATATCTAAAGTAAGAACTGATATTGAATGTAGTTGTACTACCAATTGCTTGTACTGATTGGTGAAAATTTTACCTAAGACCTTTTTAAAGATGTCAAGTCTGCCGCAGTGTTCACAGTGAGTGCCACTATAGCTATTTTAATGTTTTATTAAGACATTTATAGGTAGGTGTCTTAGTTATTTAAATATCTGATGTACAGGGTCCAGTCACATTATTATGACAACCTACCTAGTATCCAGAATATGTGCCTTTCGCAGCATGCACCGCTGCCAGCCACCATGGGAGGGACTCCCATGGTAGTAAGCCCAACATTATTTGAACTTTCCATAACTGAAGAACATATTGTCTCTGCATCTTGTTTTTCCAATTCAACTAGTTCAATGAAAATTGTTGGTGATGTAACTGAATTCTCAACTCTTAAGAAAAGTATAATAACTGGTTTGCAGGATATCGTTGAAGCTTCATCAATAATCAAACATATTTTCAGATTATTTTCAATAATTTTATTAAATATTTCTTTTTTAATTTCCTTTTCAATGAAATCAACTACTTTCACAGCAGTTTTACCAGAATGTAATCCTATTCCCACATCTAAACCATTTTTAATTTGTACTTCTATCTCATCTTCTATATCTGAAAATGGTTTATATCTTTTTGCCAGGCTGTAAACTGTATTAAATACTCTACAAGTAGCACTTAAATATTTTTCATTCATCGTATCTATTACTTTTGTTATTGAATCCTGCTCACATTGTTTTAAGTTCTCTTTACAAATGTTATGAGCTTTTGATGAAAAATGTTCTTTCATTTTTTTCCTTAGAGAAGCTTGTTGTACCTCTTTATTTTTCCCTGATGCCTTAATCTGAAAACATTTCCATTCTTTTGACACATGAAAGGTTAGGTTGCGAGTATACTCACAATACTCGCAACCTAACTTTTTGTTAAAAATTACCAGTCCATCATATTTTTCTTTAAAATTGTTATATTTTTGCACTCTCCAGCATACAGGAAGATTATTTTCAATTTTGGAGTTGTTATCGTTTTTTATTTCAATAATTGACGTGCTGCTTTCTTCAAGTTGGAGTGGTTGTGCTTGTGACTGTTTTGTACCATCCAAGGCCAATTCTGATTTTGGTTTCTTATTGAAAAAATTTGTCAAACTCTGTTGCCTTTTCATCCTTTTAAGGGCTACTGCAAAAAATTTTAAAAATGTTTTATTTTAATATATTATAGAGCAGGAGCAGATATGTGCCTATATATTCGAATATTTTTACTGGTTCTGTCCACGTGTGGTCATATCATAAACTTTTATAAAACGTTTATACCATTGATAAACATCAGTCAGAACATACATTTTCTTAATTTTATTGATACTAAATGAAAATTTCTTGCTGAATTAATAAATGGCATAGGCTATGCAGATTAAATATGATGGAATAATGTGTACGACAAACCTGTTTGTCACGGGAAAGTTGTGATAAAAACGTCTTAATTACCACGTGCACACTGGCATAAGGATTCCAAAATGGAAGAACATTCTTCCACGGCTTCCAAAATGGGCGATGAGATAACCCTTGAAATCTATATTTCTATTGGTTCGTTGTGTCCTAGCTTCCTATTGTTTTTATTGATCGGGGAACACCAACGCCCTCATAATATCTCATGTGAATTTAGGTCGTAACACAAAGCTGAAACAAATGGCAGTGTGTCACCCCCTGGTTGTTTGGCACTTTTTCTCTCTACATTATATGTTTGTTTACTGAAGTAACAAACGCAAAGGAATAAAAATGTAATATTTCATCAAAGGTATAATGAGTTTTATGAAATGAATAAATAAATATTACAAGTATCATTATGTCTAATTTTTTCACCTATGGATGGAATGAACATTACTACGGGCACTTGGAATATGCTGTTGCATAGATGAACGTTTAAAAAGAAGAAGGAATGTAAATTTGTGATTTCCACATTGGGTGGCTGCCCACCTTAGAGAGAACCCTGATCACAAGTGCCATTTTAACAACCGATTCGCCAAACTCAACAAAAAATTAGGTATTGGTTCTGCCGAACCAGTACAAACCGGCTGAATCCCACCACTGCATTAAGGGCAAGTTGCTACAATGGATAAAAGGATGGTTGAGTGGGAGAAGACAGAGAGTGGTAATCAATGGACACTGCTCTTAATGGACTAATGTTATTAGTGGAGTTCCCCAGGATCCCGTGTTGGGCCCATTGTTGTTTTCTGCATTTATCAATGATATTGGTGAAAGAAAGTATATCAGGTTTATGTCCAAGTTTGCAGACAATACGAAAGTTGGTAAGGTTGTTAATGACAGTGAGGATGGTACACTACTGCAATAAGATCTAGAAAAGTTGAACAGATGGGCTGAGAGGTGGCAAAAAGGTAAAGTGCAGCCATTATCAACCCACTGCAGGATGGAAGCCTCCTCAACAATTCATGCTGAGAGAAATGGACCATAATCTGCCACGCTGGTCCAGTGCATGTTGGTAGATCGACCGTATTCAGCAATCAGGGGCTTGAACCCCGGTCTACTCAAAGAGCATGTGCTACTGCACTCCCGCTCCTGACCACTCGGCTACGGAGAGGGGTGGCAACTGAAGTTAACATTGACAAAACAAAGGGTAGCAGTAACCCCAGAGTAACATACCAACTGTGCAGTCTTAAACTCAGTGTAGTGGAGAATGAAAAAGACCTAATTGTGCAGTCAGATATGAAGTTTTCTCATCAGTGCAGACAGGCTGCAAGAGTAGCTCATGGGGGGTCTTGTCAATGATATATAGGAATTTTTCTAGCAGGGATAATTATCCCCTTGTATAAGGCAATGGTCAGGCCACACCTTGAGTACTGCATACAGGTCTGGAAGCCTCATTTTAGGAAAGATGTTGAGCTACTAGAACGAGTACAGAGAAGGGCAACGAGATTAGTGGGTGGAATAAAGGGTTACTATTACCAAGATAGGCTTAAGTTCTGCAAATTATAGTGTCTGGAGACTAGGCATCTGCGAGGTGATCTGATTGAAGTGTATAAGTACTTGAATGGTTTGAGCAACAAACTCAGTGCTGATGGGATTCTTCCTCTTGCTCAGATTCTGCACCTGAGGGGGCATAAATTCAAACTGAGGTAAGACAGTTGCAGAATAGATGTGTGGTTGATTGCTGGAACAAGCTTCCATCTGTCATTGTGGCAGTTGACAGCTTAAATAAATTCAAGGCTGAACTAGACAAACTTTTGGAGTGAATGGATGAGTGAAATGGGAAGGGATTTGTGTTTTTTTGCAGGATGATGTTATATAAATTGCTTTGTTGCATCATATGCCTCTGCTAATGCATTCATGTTTGTCCATAATGGCTGCATGCAGACATTGTATTTCATTATGTCACTAGGCATTAATAGGAATCCTGATTACCTAATGTCCAGAAGCAGGAGGTCTCTGGTTATCATCTTCTTCAATCCTCAATCCTACTTGGATTTGTAGTGGAATCTAACTGCTAAAATTTATGACCTCCCACAGCTCACATAAACTGATATTCTCAAAAACATCACGTGACTAATTGACATTATATTCTGACAATATGGTAATTTTTCCTCTTGTCACTCATTTGGAGAGATCCAGGTTATAATCCCATCAGGAATTAGGGAACTTTCAGCCAACAGGGCTATAGTTAGCGACCTGAAACAATGGAAGTAAGTCCCCTCCATGAGTTATTCTGGCTTTTTCTACTAATACAGCATGCACATTGGCTTGCAAACACAAAAACACACTCACTCTTGTACAGACATGATACACTGACACAATAAAATGTTAATGCATCAACAACCAAAAACAATAAATATGTGATGAGGAAAAATGATTCCTAGTATTCTTAAATGCTGCACTCTGAACAGGTTTCTGAGGAACCTATCTTATGCTTCATCTTACATAAATTATATATTCATGACATAAGATTAAGAGCTAAATATTTAATCCATATTATGAAATACATTTTACCTTCGTAACCCATAGACATAAGATATTGCTATACACTCGAACAAGGCAACAATGAGCAGAGGAAAATTTCCACTGAAGTCATCAAACAGCGTAAACACGTAGTTCCCAGCTCCATGTGAGAAGATCAAGGAAAGAAAGAAGCAGACAAGGCAGATAATTCCTAGAAGAATAAATATGCTGTGTGAAAATTTAAGATGTTTGTTATATGGAATTTATATAAAAGAGAAAACAGAGAAGCATAATCATAAGGGGGAAACTGAGGCTCAAATTCTGATTTTCTGTTATATTTAGAAATCAGGAAATAATTTATATGCATATGCACTGTCCAGTAGAAACATTATGACCACCTACCTAATAGTGGGAATGTCCTCCTCTTGCTGCCAATGTCACCACCCACATGGTGAGGCATAGACTCTAGAAGGCCTCTGTACAGGATTGCATCATGCAATCCTGTAATGTTGTACCACATCACAGGATTGCATCCTATATATCTGTGATAGTCCATTATGGACGATCAAAATGCTGGATATGTTGATCCATTTGGCCAAGGTAGCACATGGAAGTCACTTTTGTGTTTGATTAATCACTCTCAAACAATGCCAGCAGCATCACAGGGCACATTATCCTGCTGGAACACACCTGTGCAATCTAGGAAAACAATCCTGATTTCAGGATTCAAAATGTGGTCTAGGGATGTGAGGGCATCAAGAGATTCCCAGGAAAACATCCCCCATACCAAAATACCATCTCCTGCATTATTTCTGTTAGATCAGGATTCAGAGTGATTTTTCTCCAGTTTTCTGCTGTACCATCCATCTACCATCCATATGGCATTCCCAATGATTCCCACCTGGCGTCTCCATAGCCAGGTGGGAAGGAGCAGCAGTGCGTAGCACACGCTTCTTGATTAGACCGGGGTTCGAGCCCGTCACCACCAAATACGGAGGATGCGGAAAGGTCAGGGAATGACCACCGGATATTTCCGGAGCAATATGGCCTTAGTTGCTAATGCTCCTAAAAACCAAATAACAAACAAACCCCAATGATGCTGTTCAGGTGCAGACTTTAAGCATCATTGGTGATGGGTGGCTGTAAGCAAAGCTTGACCAGGTACCTCTGCAGGCTCATATGGAGGAGGAGGGTTCATTGGATCATGGTCTTGGAAATACCACTGTTATCCCCTGGTTAAAGTTCATGGTTAGCAGTTCCACTGTTTTCCATCTAGTGGTTTGCACAAGGCAGGACAGCCTACATTCATCACAGAGGAACACGTGCCTGCCATTAGCTTGGTGCCTGCTGCAGTGCCCACTGTTTGTCCACTCTTGGAACACCTTAGCCACAGCACTCCACAAACAGCCCATAAGATTTGCAGTTTCCATTATACTGCCACCCTTACTGCTACCCAATGATCATCCCTCTTTCAAAGTCCATTCAACTATGTTCCTTGCCTGTGTTTATCAGTTCTCACCATAACACGTGCCATCAGGCAGGGAGGAACGGCTGATTGCTAAAACACAGAGGTCGTTATAATATTTTGACTGGATAGTGTATATTGGAAACTAGTCTTGCTAGACATAGAGTTTTAATAGATACTATATTAGATATATTATACTCACTGACAGGGCCATTTTAAGAACTCTTGGGGCCCCCCCCTGGTGAATTTCCAAAAGTGGCCCCTATTCACTTTAAATTTTGTTTTAATTTTTTTCTGGGTCTCTCTTAGTCGCATTCCTAACATTATAATATATACAGGGTGTCTCAAAAATATTGGTACAAACGTTTAGGGTAGGTAACATCTAAAGGAATGTGAATCGCATAGGAACCCATAACCGGAAATGTTACGGGAAAGTAGTAGCAGAGGCACAAGAAGCAGAAATGACACAAGACAGTAATTAGTGGCAAACATTTATTTGACATAATATTAACAATGGAGTACAAGATGGATGCATTTCATGATGTTACAACAGATGCTCGAAGGTTCCACCATGAGACGCAATGCATGCGTGACACTGACGCAGCATGGATTGGAGGACACGGTCGAACACACCTGGAGTTTCTTTGATAGTAGCAGCAGCAGCGCAGACGAGTCTCACCATGAGATCCATTTCCGTCTCCACAGGCGATTCATACACGATAGATTTGAGGGCCCCCACAGAAAGAAATCAAGGCTCGATAAATCAGGTGAGCATGGGGGCCAGGCAACGGGTCCACCACGGCCAATCCATCGACGCTCAAAATGCCTGTTCAAATGGTCACGTACATACCTTCCATAATGGGCAGGCCCCCCCGTCATGTTGAAACCAAATGTTGCGTCTCACATTTGCTGGAACATCGTCAAGTAACCCTGGTAGAACTTGTTCAAGAAAGATCTGATATTTAGCGGAGTTCATGTGGGATGGTAACAGGTATGGGCTGACTAAGCAGTCACCGACCATACCTGCCCACACATTTATTGCGAAGCGATGTTGTGCCGCATGGGGCACACACCCTGTCAGTTGTTGTGAGCCCACACATGAGCATTGTGCTGATTGAATAAGCCTGCCCGAGTGAAATAAGCCTCATCCGTGACCAAAACATAGGCTGGAAAATTCAAGTCTTGAACACTTTCTTGGAGAAACCACTGTGCAAAAGCCACATGTGCAGGATGATCTTGGGGGAGCAGTAACTGAACCCTTTGGAGATAAAAGGGGTGTAAGGAATCGTCTTGCTAGACACACTGTACACTGCAAGACACTTCTAAGGCAAAGGCAACGGCATGTGTGCTGGTAGTAGGATTATTCTGGACAGCATTCAACACACTTTCTTCCATGGCGGGAGTTCGTGTCGAACGTGGTCTGCCCACACCACTCCTATTACCTATAAATGACCCATAATTGCACAAATTTTGATGCACACGTGCAAACAAATGGTGGTCCGGTACATGTCTGTCTGGGAAGCGTTCTCCATAAATTCATTGAGCAGCTCGTCCATTGCTCTCTGCTAATCCATACACTAGGTGCATGTCTGCCAGCTCACAGTTCATATATCGATGCATGCTCTTCATGCGGCGACTACTGCTTAAATGAGTAAACCAGAAATTTTCCCTCTCGCAAACTGATAACAGCGCCGTCTACCGAACTACAGTGACGTTTCCGGTTATGGGTTCCTATGTGATTTACATTCCTTTAGATGTTACCTACCTCCCCTAAACGTTTGTACCAATATTTTTGAGACACCGTATATAATATATAATTTTATATATATATTATTAATTTATAATCATAAGCGAGAATTAAATGTGTTAATTATTTTTCTAAATATTAATATTTTCTGAACTTTAAACTATTTAAAGAAAGCCAAAAACATTATTCATATATCATTATGTTCCATGTTTGCGGTGCTTTCGACCATAACGTAACATATGGGATCTTTAAAAGGGTCTTTAAAAAATTATTTAAGATCAACAGGTGAGGCCCCCAGTAGACTGAGGCCCCTAGCATCGGCCAGGTGCACCCATGCGTTAAAACAGCCCAACTCACTGAAATACAAGTGTCTACATTAGAACATGTTGAACCCTGGACAGAGATTTCTGAACGTTGTGAACGGGCAGCCAGGAAAGCCCATGGTGTCCTATCAAGTGATTTATCAAATGCTATCCTGTAAAAATAGAGGGGTTATAATCCTCTGTATAAAGCAATTATAAGACCACATTTGGAATACTGTGTTCAAGTATGGAGACCTCATCTGAAAAAAGACATTGAGCTTCTTGAAAGGGTCCAAAGATGGGCATCTCAAATGGTGAGATCAGTGGAAGGACAACCATATGTGGAAAAACTCTGATTATGTGGGCTACAGAGCTTAGTGACGAGGCACCTCAGAGGTGACCTCATTGAGGTTTATAAGGCTCTGAGAGGGATTAGTAAAATGAATGAAGGTGGAATTTTCACTGTTCTAAACAATTAAGACAATTTAGAAATTAGACAACTCAACCGACATAACAGACCCAGTTAAATAGGCAAAGGAAGTAAAACTATTCCTAGAGGAATACATGCACAAGCAGACAAACAGAATCACGTCTGCTATAAAATTCCAGATTGTTAATTGTTGGTCAATTCTAGAAAAGGTTAATAGAAATCAACACAGAAAACAGTCTTAAAGTCAAAATAAGAGGTTATTACAGAAGAGAAGAACAATTATAAAAATATGAACACACTGATTATGCTCAGGCAACAAAGGCTAGCCGTAAAAATGACATCTCTCAAACCAAGCAAGTGACTAACAAAGAGGCTAATAATATCATTTTGAAAGCAAAAAGTGACTCTTCCATTAAAAGCAGTGAGGCTGTGAAAGACCCAGTCATCCCTAAGCTCAAACCTCACTTAAGAGAAATAAAAGCAAGCATGATGCCCTAATAGAAGTGGCAAGCAAGGAAGATATGCTTAAGATAGAAACTCACCGAGATGTACAAAAATTAGTCCTGAAGCCGGAGAAACCTAAAGGGGAAAACCCCAATATAATCATATTTGACGAAATGGAGTCAACACCCCCCGAGTGGAAACTTATGACAGACATCTACTACAAGAATTTTCAACAAATCATGACAATAGAGGAATTTTCACAAGAGTTTCGGTTAAAAAGAGGGACTACAAGTAGAAAAAACAGACAGCTAAACATCATAGCAGAAATTTTATCTAGGATCTAGACCTCACTAAAAGGACAACAGAGGATCTGTCCTGGCTGGACCAGTCATAAGTTCAGGGAACATTTCTCTGTAGAGATGTTTTAATTGCCATAAGTATAGTCACACTGCCAGAGACTGCAGCCAGAAAACACCTGTCTGTGGCCACTGCACAAGTGTCACTGGCCATGAATACAAAAGCTTCAATAACAAAAATCAACAACCAAAATCTATGTATACCTATCGTAACTTAAGTACACTACATACCATTGCATTCCCCTCCTCCCCGGTATGTGTGAAAGAAGATTGAAGCAAGGAAAAAAATCACAAAATAGTAGGAATGAAAGCTGAGTGATTGAGTGTAATAAATCGTGCCTCCCCCAAACCCCCTCACTGGAAAGACTAATAGACATATGGCCCTATGGCCCCCCATCCCATCCAAGCAGACACCATGCCATAGCTCCTTAGCTGGCATGGTGTGGGGTGCTGACAGTGGCCAGCAGAGCTAGACCCCTGGCCAGTATGGAACAGAGATCCCTACAGGCACTTCAACGTGGGGATCTCTTTCTCTATAAGCTTTCATTCCTACCAACTGGGGTGGTTGTTCTCTCCTTCCCCTACCCCCCTTCTCCTGGTGGGTCACCCTACTGTCAACTTTTATCTCCTGCCCTTGGAGCAGGATAAGCATACTATCCTGGGGCCCCCTTGGTTGGCCTCCCTTTCAATCAGGTGATCACCTTCACTACTGCCCCCCCCCCTATCCTTCTACCACTTTATCCTCCTATTTCCTGTCTCCTCATTACTCCTTCCTAAATTTCACTTTTTTTTTTTTTTTTTTTTTTTTTTTTACTGGGCTCTCCCCTGCCTGTAGCTTTGGCTACCTCAAGGTTTGCCCCGCCAATGCTTCACACTCCCTACTGCCCAGCCCGCCTCCTTGTGGATGGTGTACTAGATGGTGTACTAGAGGTTTTTGTGTCTAAACAGAAGCCGCTAGGCTAAGAGACCAGATGAACAACACAATCAACATAACCCATACTAACACTGCAAGGCCGACCGGACTAGCCAGGTGGGTAAAGTGACCGCAACCCAAAGTCGTGGGTCCGATTCCCGCCTCAGGCTTGGATCAAAGTACTGTAAAAACCTTGGGAGGTGCATTATGGCCACAGAAGCCTATGCACCAACAACTACCAAAAAAAAAAAAAAAAAATAACACTGCACAAGCATGCACTAACCTACATAAATCTGGCCTTTACAGAGTATGTATTCATCACTTTGCTAGACATGGAGTTGGGGGAAACCTATAGAGCTGCATTACAATTAACACTGTCTTCTAAACAGTTTCAGTACTAGTGATCATAAATACAAATTACAGGGCTTGAGGTTTAAATTAGATTGTAGGAAGTTTTATTTTAGCCAGCAAGTCATTGATAGCTAGAACAAGTTTCCCTTGCAGGTAGTTGAGGCTGACAGTTTGAATAAATTCAAAGGTCTACTGGATACTTACTTGTGTGAGGAAGAAAGTATATAATTTGTGTTTTCTTATCTGCCTCGTTGAATTTTTTTTTTCCCCATTGCAGCAAAAGCCTTTTGCTTCCTTGTACTATATGACAAATACTATTATTATTACTATTTGTCAGACCATGAGACTCAATTGCTAATAGTCTATTCATGGTGATACACACAGCCTATCCATGAAAATCACTGTTTTCTGGTTTGTGGACATATCTCTTATAGCCAAAGAATAGAGGATTGTAATATTTTTGTTGCTAATAACATAGAGTAGTGCTTCTTAAACTTTCGAAACCTGAGCCAAACTTGTAGTTTAATACTTCATAAAAATTCAGGGCTAAAGCCTGAGACTGCAATAAAATTTACAAACATATATAATTTAGTACAAATGCATCGTGGCTATACACAGTAAATTAACCAAAGATTTATAGTGGCATTATTTCATTACATCTTCATTATACCTTATTATTTCATTATACCTTCACAAAAAAGTGATCTATCTGGTTATACTTCAAAATAAGTAATGCTTCCATAATAGAGAAGCAAGGGTTATTTTATATTTGCAGCTCTAAAATCCAAATGTGCAGTTCTAATATTAGTTTTGTGCAGCATTATTAAATAAAAATTGACAATGTATGTAACAATCTTATAACACTTAATCTGCACTAGTATTATATTTTCAATTAAATACTACAGCTAACCTCATAGGAGTAATAATGCTGTTATTACTCTTAATAGATCCCCCCCTTGCAGAGGCAGCCCATCCTCTGTACTATTATTAATATAGTACATCTATATTATATATTAATATATAATTATAGAGTACATCTGGTATTCTATAATTTCTAAATTACTTCAAATATCACTAGCTACTGTAATACTAGGATCCCTACTAAAGGGACCTGCAGTTACGCTCCTGGTAAAATCCAAAGTTTTTTTTTTTTTTTTTTTTTTATGAAAACTCCAAACACGAAAGGTATCAAAACCTCTAGTACTTATTACCGTGCATGGGTTGAAGGAGAAGTATGGGGGAGGGGGATGCTGGAAACTTTGCTCTAGAGACTAAACATGGGTTTCACCACTTCAAGCCTCCAATAAGCAAAGTAGTGGTATTTCACCGGTTGATGAAAGTCATCTACCCACCTATATAATATGCTTTTTCTTTGCTTTCTGCTTGCTGACTCTAAAATTTTTTATACCTCAAAATCTATTAAGAGTAATTTGAGGGAAATTGAGGTCTATTGCTATCCTTATTCTTCCTCATATTCACCTTAATTTGGCAAAAGCCTTTCCTTTTCACTACATAATTAATTTTCAATAATAATTTTCACTAATAAAAATTATTAGTAGTAATAAAATTTTTAGTTTATCAGTAATTTGCTTCTTCATCATTTCATTTTTATTATTATTTTATTGTATTTTATTATAATTTATATGTTTAATTATAGGATATAACAATGAAGTCCAACTTAGGTTACCTAAATACTTGGCTTATGGCTCTGTAGGTATATTTTTACTTTGAATACCTATATTCTTATTAAATTTAATAAGTCATATGATTCCCTTGGTATTCAGTTCAATAAATGCTGTAATATATACAAGGTATGGCAATAAAGTTCTTGGAGTGGAGCAATAAAAAGAACACAGGGCGAAGGAGCTCAAAAATGGTTTTGTTTTTAATCAAAGTAATTACCACCTGATTGAATACACTTATTACACAATTCTAAAAGTTTCTGAAGAGAGTCAGTGGTATTCAAAGAGGTAATGTTCAGTTTGTAAGTGAAGTATGTTTTGTTTATGTCCTCAACATCCTGAAATCTTTTCCCTTTGATGGCAGTTTTCACCTTGGAAAAGAGCAAGAAGTCTGCTGTTGCTAGATTGGAAGAGGAGGGTGTATGGTTGATCTGTACAATGCCACATTTCATTAGAAATGTCTTCACCACAAGTCCAGAATGGGTAGAGGCATTGTCATGCAACAAGAATCAGCTCCCCCCCTCTTGAAATTGTGGCCTCACCCAGGAAATGTGCTACAACAGTCTTCGAAGCACCTATACGTAAAACACAACATTGACTCTCTCTCTCTCTCTCTCTCTCTCTCTCTCTCTCTCTCTCTCTCTCTCTCTCTCTCTCTCTCTCTCTCCCTTCCGGTACAATTTCCTTGTGAATCACACCCTGTTTGCCAAAACACATGTTCAGCATCATCTTGATCCTTGACTTCTGTAAATGAAACTTTGTGGGCCTTGGTGATGATTTTGAAGTCCACTGCATGTTCTGACACTTCGTCTCTGGGTCGTACTGAAACAACCAACACTCATCTCCAGTGACAATACAGTCGAGGAAATTGGGATTGTCTTGACAAGTCTGAATGAAGTCTTTGCATGATGGCACTCTTTGTTTCTTCTACTCATTTGTGAGGCGTAAATGTTGCAGAGACTTTCCTTTTCTCTTCATGCAGAATTTGATGAATCGTCTCGTTAATCATATCCAACTCATCACATATCATTTTGAGGATCAAGCAATGATTCTTGCCACAATTTCCAGCCCTGGGTGCCAAGCGTTCCGTGGCCAAGCAATTTCAGTGCGTTTATACAAGTGAACTATCTAAAGAGCTTTTGCCGATACATATTCTGTTTATTTCTGAATAGCGTTTTCTTCATTTAATTTTATATTTCAGTAGTTCTTTCGCTCTATAAGTAGTAGGCAAAGGCCCAGAAAGGAAAGACACCTTTCTGTTTCTTTTTCCTTTAGTACTAACTCAACTAACAGCCGCTTGGTCACCTCGTGGCACTGCTCCTGCCTCCCCGTGGCGGGGCCGGTAACCTGGGAGGTAAAGAAAAACCTCCAGGGCCAAAAGGAGCTAACACGGATAAAAATACTTATCCACCATTAGAGCCTTCGAGCTCCAGGACAGAAAATTACAATGACCGTGGCACAAATCTCGATTTAGGTAATAACACCAAAAGACTGAAAACTGACAGGATGGAGCAACCTATCAGTTTCAAAATCATCACCGTTTCTAATATTCCACTCCCTCTCTAGTCAACCTATGAGTAAACTGTCTCCCTTTGTGATTCAAAAACATCTGGAAAGTATTGCAGGATCTCCTAAGACTGTTAAGAGACTGCAATCAGGAGACCTATTAGTGGAAACTAATAACCGCAGACATTCGGAGAAACTTTTACAACTTAGTAATTTTGCTGGTATCCCAGTAAAAATATCTCCTCACGCAACCCTAAATTCTTCCAAGGGTGTGATATCCAGTTGGGATCTTCTAAATGTCAGCGAGGAAGAAATAACCCAAGAGCTGCAGGGACAAAGTGTCATTGAAGCAAAGCGCATAATGACTAAAAAAGACAATCAACTTACACCTACCAGAAACATTATTCTCACGTTCAATACCCCTGACTTACCCACCTCTGTAAAAGCAGGTTATTTACTATGCCGCATTCGCCCATATATTCCCAATCCTTTACGATGTTACAAATGCCAAAAGTATGGCCATTTGCAAACTGTATGCAGAGGAGTTCCAGTCTGCCCCAATTGTGGGTCCTCAGAACACAATCAAAATGACTGTTCGGCTACAAAAATGATGTGCGCTAACTGCAAAGGTGACCATCCTGCATATTCCAAAACTTGTGACAAATGGAAAACAGAGAAAAAAATAGTAAAATATAAGGTTGAGAATAAAGTCAGCTACCAAGAAGCAAGAAAACAAGTTACGCCTACTATAACCAAAAATTTAACCTATGCCAATGCAGTAAAAAAATATGAAACAGTCTCCACCCAAACAGATGTCACCATTTCTACTAATAAATCAATTTCTGATTGGGCTAGAACAGTCCTCTCTGAGAAACAACCAAGCGTACGTAAACAACAATCCAAAGTCACAGACCAGGCAAATAATACTCCTCTGACAATACCAGCAACATCTCCTCCTCCAATGAGTACTACTACATCCAATATTACAAACTCAAATGCAATGAAAAATACCCAGGACACAACCATGGATACAGATAACACATCTATACAGGGAGATCCAATTTTAGAAATTCACGCTGAAGAAGAAGAAATGGACACTGGTCGGCCAGTTTTCTCCAAAAAAGATAAATCAAAATTAGAACGTCATAAGCCAGTCACCTTCAAAAAGCAGTCAGATACAGCTCCATCAGTTAAACACAAATAATGCCTTGTATTTTGCAATGGAACTGTAGAGGCTTTCGTTGCAACACAGACGATATCCATGATCTGATTAATCGGTATTCGCCAGTTGCTCTTTGTCTCCAAGAAACTTACTTAACTTCACAAATTTCTCCTTCGATAAAGAACTATTGCCTTTATCGAAGAGATCGTAATACAGCAAATACTGCCCATGGTGGTGTTGCAATTCTGATAAATTCAAAGATCCCAACAAAGCATATCCCACTTCAAACTGAAATAGAAGCTGTTAATGTTCGTATAACACTCCATATTTCATTAACACTTGTGTCAATCTACTTGCAGCCAAACCATACATACATACTGTTTAAAAGAACTTGAAGACCTCATCATACAGATACCTCCACCTTTCTGTATTTTAGGGGACTTTAATGGTCACCACCCACTATGGGGCGCTACTAAATTAGATAGACAAGGTCGACTCATTGAAAGCCTTTTAGAGGCACTAAACCTAGCCATACTGAATACTGGCACACACACTCACATTCAGCTCCCAACTGGACATACTTCAGCAAAAGATCTTTCCATTTGTTCTCCAGTACTGGTCCCGACCATAGAGTGGTATGTTATAAATGATCCTATGGCCAGTGATCACTTCCCAATCGTATGCAAGGTATTGATAGCACAGACTCCTTTAACTAAAGCCTGCAGGAAATGGAAATTTACAAGAGCAAACTGGGCAAAATTTCAGTTATCAATCTCTTTTGATAAGAAAAAAATCCATCTCATTGATGATGTGACAGATTACATCACGTCGCATCTCTTAAACATGGCTAAAGATACAATACCATTATCAAATCCACCGGGCCATAAGCACTATAATTATTGGTGGAATGAGTAATGCACCAAAGCAAAAAAGGCAAAAAATAAAGCGTGGAACTTGTTTCGGCAATATCCAATCACAGCAAATCTGATAAATTATAAGAAAGAAAGGGCAAAAGCACGTTTCATACAGAGGCAAGCCAAAAAAGAATCCTGGACCCGTTTTGCATCAACAATTAGCAGAAACACTGACAGCAAATTAATTTGGAAAAAAATTAGACAGCTTTCTGGTAAGTTTCCTACCATACCTTCTCCAGTCCTCTCCTGGAATGGGCGAGATTTATCTAGTCCCTCGGATATAGCTAATGCTTTGGGCAATACTTTTGCTGAGATCTCAGCAACATCAGCTTATACTACATCTTTCCAACGAAATTAAAACAGTCGAGAACAGTATTCTATTAACTTCCAAACTGCCCTCATTCTAACATATAACAAACATCTGCAATATTCTGGACTATTGCATGCCATTAAAACAGCTCGTAATGGTGCCACCGGACCAGATGGCATCTATTATGTCATGCTGCAACATCTTGATGACAAAGCTTTGCGCCTCCTCCTGGTCTTTTACAACCGTATTTTTTTAGAAAAAATTTATCCAGCTTCTTGGCACCACTCTATTGTTTTGGCGTTCCTGAAGCCTGGAAAAAGATCCAACCAATCCCCATAACTATAGACCAATATCTCTGTCCAGCTGCCTCAGCAAAATCCTTGAAAAAATTGTCCACAGTAGACTCGTCTGGATCATAGAGTCTCAACATCTAATGAGCAATAGTCAGCATGGCTTTCAACAAAACAGATCATGCTTAGATCTCATGATCAAGGCTGAATTTGCCATTTGCAATGCTTTTGTTAAACACGAGCATCTGGTATTGGTTTCTATAGATATACAGAAGGCTTTTGACACCACCTGGCGACATGGCATACTTAGTGATCTTTATTCTCTCGGTCTACGGGGCACTCTTCCCATATTTGTTCAGAACTTTTTATACATTAGATCATTTCAAGTAAAATACCAAAACGACCTCTCTACAACTTTCATTCAGGAAGAAGGTGTTCCTCAGGGATCTGTACTGAGTGCCACTCTCTTTGCTCTTAGAATTGATTCCATCACTAAACAGCTTCCAAACACAGTTGAATCATATCTTTACACAGATGACCTTTCCATTTCCTGTCATTCCCAAAGCATGAGATCTATTGAAAGGCAGCTTCAGATATCACTGAATACAATACAACAATGGGCCAACCTTAATGGCTATCGGCTCTCACAACAGAAAACAGTTGCTATCCATTTTTGTAGACAACGCATACTCCATCTGGATCCTGAACTTCAAATTTCCAACGTCTCCATCCCAGTCACTACTAACATCAGATTTCTAGGATTAATCCTTGACAACAAATTAAATTTCTTAGACCATATTAAAAATATACGTACTTCCTGTTTAAAAAAGTTAAATATACTCAGAACTTTATCCGCCCTAACATGGGGTGCAGATCGCACCTCCTTACTTCGGTTATACAGGGCATTAATCCGATCCCATCTCGATTATGGTGCGCCTGTCTATGATTCTGCCAGAGCAAGTGCTTTGCGCTGGCTTGATCCAGTTCAGCACAGCGCCTTGAGGACTGCACTTGGGGCTTTCAGAACATCACCAGCACATAGCATCTACATCGATGCACATGAGCCCCCTTTAACTCTACATAGGAAAACACTGCTACTGAAATATGCCGTTAAAATACAAAGCTGTGCCTCACATCCAATTCAGTCATACTTATTCAATCCACCATTAGAAAATCTCTACAGAATTAAGCCTAGCATAGTAAAACCAGCTGGTCTTCGCCTTCTTGAACTGATGCCGGTTTGGAATGTTCCCATTCATTCTGTGCAAGAAGTAGTAACATGCGCTCAACCACCATGGACTTGTACTCCTCTACCCACCTGTGACACTTACCTTTGCCAGTGGGGAAAAAATGTTCTTCAAGCATCAAATGTGAAACAACTTCATGCAATTCACACTCACAGATATTTTGACTATTCTCCAATTTATACAGATGGCTCTAAATCTAACTCAAACGTTGGAGCAGCAGCAGTGTTCCTAAATACTACTATTTCAGCAGGATGCTGAGAAGATCTCAGCAGAATTATATGCAATTAAACTAGCCTTAGAAAATCTCTGTTCTGACTGCTCATTAAAATTTGTTATTTACACTGACTCCCTCAGCTCAATTATGGCATTATCTAACTCCTCAGATAAAGTTCACCCTTTTCTAAATGAAATTAGAAGATTATTACTGCAGATTGAAGAGCGCCACCAACTGATCACCTTCTGCTGGATTCCGGCACATTCTGGAATTTCTGGTAATGAACTGGCTGATAAAGCTGCAAAAAATCCATCTACCTTAAATTTAACCAATATACCTGTTCCAGCATCAGACTATCCACAAATCATTTGTGGTGCATGCCTAACAGAATGGACAGCACTCTGGCACTCTCAAACAAATAACAAACTTTTTCAATTTAAACAGGATCCTAGAATTTGGCGTTCCAATGTCCGTTCATCAAGACGAGAAGAAGTACTTCTTTCAAGATCAAGAATAGGCCATACACATTTGACTCACCTTCATTTACTCACAGGAGATGATCCACCACAGTGTCCACATTGTTCTCTAAATTTGACTGTGAAACACATTCTCATTGAATGCCCACACTATAATCAAGACAGAAATACAACCCTACTATCTTTGGTTAACCTTCGGAAACCAATAACCCTAGAGAATGTCATTGGTGACAATGCAAATATTCCTGAATTTTTTAACTTTCTGAAGAAAATTGGACTTTTTACACATTTCTGATTTCTCCTTTTCTGACGTGACAAGAAATTCTCATATTTTATGACAATAAAGGAATAGGCGCATTATAGCCAAAGCAGCTTATGCGCCAGAAAACCCCCACAACAACAACAACAACAACAACCACAATTTCCCAAACTTTTGCAATTCTGTCCTCGTTTCAAGAGGATGATGGGCACCCACTTCTTGTGGGTTTGTTGCGTGAATGTCGAGGTGTTCAGACATGCTTTCAATCAGCTCCTGCATCACTACTGATTTTGGCCATTTTTGTTGTGGATTTGCTCTCATTTGGATACAAGCAGTGGTGGGATTCAGCTGGTTTGCACCAACCTGTTCCTATAATTTCCAAACTCCGCTGAACCGATCCCTAAAGGCCGTTTCACACTGAATGCCATGCAAGCTATGCTACTTTTGGTCACTACATCATCCATGTTCTGCCCATTTCACACTGGCAAACACGTACCCTCAGCTATTCTATTCCTAGTCATGATTGAACTTGGACTAGAAATTACAAAGATTGGTTGAATTTTTGGACCAAGATGGACTACTTGTAGCTTATGATGTAGCTTAAGAGCAATACTTGGTGCACTTATCCAGCTTTGTACAAATATTTTTCTTTACATAAACAGTATTCAGGAATTGCCTCCCATCTTTACAACAGATTCTTCATAGATGATTTAGCATTGATTATAGATATATTGGATATATCTGACAGGCAATTTGGCTTTAATGCAGGTTCATGCACTGAGGATCCAATGAGGTACCTTACCAATGCTGCACATTCTGCCCAGCCGAAATACATATTGGCCATTTCCATAGACTTCAAGCATTTGATGCACTATGATGGCCTGCGTTTGGTGTGCTATGGTGGCATAGCACATCTGTGCCATGCTAATCTTCCCCTAAACTTGTACAGATGCATTAAATATTATCTCAATAATAGGGTTATCATGATAAGGACCAGGTACTAGGAAATTTCACAGTATGTAACAAGAGGATGCCTCCAAGGCTCCATCCTTGGACCCTTCTTTTGGTCTGTATTGCTTGACGAATTTCTGTCAATGGACATAGGTCTAGTAGACAGTATTGCCTATGCAGATGACATTATGCTAGTAGTAAAAGCAGACAGCAGGGCTTGCCTTGTCTAAGGCAAACCATGCCTTAGACAAGCTACAATGTTGGGCTCACACCCATAAACTCTATTTCAAGTGAAAAGACTAAGTCAGTGCTTCTGAAAGGTACCTTATGAAGACGCCCTGGCATAACGGTAAATGGTACAACCATTGCACTGATTACTGAGCTAAAATATTTGAGTGTCAGCTTTGACACTAAACTAACTTTCTATCTACACTGGCTCAAAAGGTCAGAAACTATTCCCACATGATAGCCAGAATAACCAGAACTGACTGGGGATCTAAAAAGAGAACACTAGTTCTCTTTTTCAATCCTGCCCTACAAGTCCTGGCAGAAGTTCTGCTCCTTGGCCAAGAGGTGATTAGATGTGGTATAATGTATCTACATAAGAAAGGTACTGCCACAACCATCCTTAATGTAAGTGTTGATACTGATAGAGATATCAAGCAAGAAAGGAAGCGTATCATGGACTAAAGAATATGGCAGGTACACTGAGATGAAAGCACCAAAGGTGTGATAACCAGGTGCCTTTTCCGTATGAGGTGCTACCCAAAAGTTCCTGAAATGTATTTATAAAATAAATTAGACTCACCCTGGGTCTTATTCGCCACCATCACCTTCGAAGTAGTCCCTTGAGAGCATAAACACTAATCCCAGCGCTTCTACCATGATCTGAATGTGTCCTGAAAGTCTTTCTTCATCATAGTGTTCAGCACCACCTGCGATTTGATTTGGATATTCTCTGCGCTGTCAAATCTTCGACCCTTCTTTTTTCTTGATTTTCATTCTTGGGAAGAGGAAAAAGTCACAGGGGGGGTTAGTCTGGCGAATAAGGGGGACAATTGTCATGTTGTTTGATGCCATAAACTGCGCCACAGCAAGGGATGTGTGGGCCAGTGTGTCGCCATGATGAAGGACCTAGTTCTTTGTGTACCACTTCTCTAGATGTTTCCTCCTGACAGCTTCCCCCAACCACCTCAGGATGTCACAGTAGAACTTTGCATTGACGGTCTAGCCAGGAGGGACGAATTCCTTATGGATAATCCCGTCAATGTCCAAAAAATAGATCAGCATGGACTTCACATTGCTCCTCACTTGTCGGGCTTTCTTCGGTTAGGGCAAAGATGGACTCTTCCACTGGGATGATTGTTGCTTGGCTTCTGGGTCATACCCATACACCCAACTCTTGTCACCAGTGACGACCATAGAAAGGAAGTTTGATCACTCCTGGCCCGTTCTTAAAGATCTCTGTAAACTTCCATGTGATGTTGCTTTTGGTCTTCACACTCAATAACCATGGCAGAAACTTGGCCGCAGTCCTTCTCATGTTCAACTCATCTGACAAAATCCGCTGACACATGCCATACAATAGTCCTACAACTCTATAAATGTTGTGGATGGTCTTCACGGATTGCCACTTGAACTTTTGCAACATTTTCCGGGGTGGTGCTCGATGATGGATGCCCAGAGCGAACGGCGGCGTCAACCGACATTCTGGCCATTTTTAAAATGGTTAAACCAGTTGTAGTAGTTTTACATCTGGCTGAAAGAATTGTCACCAAAAGCTTTTTATGGGTTTCTGCTGCGTTATAGTTAAAAGGAAACAAAACTTGATGCAAGCACGTTGCTCTCTCACATCAGCCATCGCAACAATCGCAAACTACGGGAAACACATTGCCAAAGAACTGCGCATTAATATTCAATGACTCTATCCAGCCTGATGCCGTGGCATACTGATTCACAAAGAATGCATGCAGTGTTACCTAGCGCCACAGGTCCGGGACATGGGAACTAGACATAGTTCCCATGCAACATTCAAATTTCGGGAACGTTTGGTTAGCACCTTGTAGATAAAATTGAAAAGCCCCAAGGCTTTGTCGTGGTTTTCCCCAGGCACGTATGCAACGTTCCTTATCACAGGGCATGGATTCTTCGAGGATAAACTGACCTCTCTGGGAATTACTGTCCTACATGTAACTGTAGCAAAAGTAAAACGTGCAAACACGTTATGTATCACTGCCCAGATTATGAGGATCACAGATGTTGCTTAATTTCAAAGATACATGGCCTGCCAGACAGTCATGAGCACCTTTTTCACACAGGAGTATTATTACAAAGCACTCACTGAATACGCACAGGTGGTATTCACAACTCGGCGAATAATTATGAATGGGACCCAAAGAGTCCAAGACTCTGGAGAAGCCTACTTAAGCGCTCCTGTCTAAATAACTACCTTAACTGGACCACCTGTGGATCTAATCCTGGAGTAGATCTGTATGAGCCACTTATGGCACCATGCTTGGTGTTGGATATACCAAGGCACCTCAATACTACGAGCTACCTGTCTAAACAAAGGACCATTCTGACTAAACTAGAGTGCTGACACCATTGGGTGTAGGATGCTGATGCTGTCACAGCATGGGATGTCTGCCAGAATACCCTGGAAGAACTAATTTGATGGGATCACAGAGGAACTCAGAGATAGATGAACCTTGTATACCCCATAAATAAAGGACAATAATGATCTATATCAGGACACAGACAACCCCCCACTTGGCTGGTGAGAATAGTAAGTACCACTGGTCATCTGGTGTCAGACCGCCAGGGGCCTCATGCCTGTTGTCTAGAATTAATTGTTCAGTAGTTCTGAGCATCTTACTGGTGTGGCCCCTGCTTTATTATCATATATGAAACAACTGGGGTACTACTGCAGGCAGAAGCTGCAGAATATCCCATAGGCCTGGAGATCTCCCTTGCTGGCCCATGCATTCCTAGAACCAGGATGTTAGTTTTTACCCTGTGTCTGAATGCTGCTGACACCTCTTCTCAAGGGTGTGGAATATTGATGTCCATATAGCAATCTCGTGGGCTTTACCCAAGACTTTTATTTCCCTCTCCCCCAAGGGAGATTGCCTCCCGGATCCTCCCCTTCCCTGTCTACCTGCTAATCAAATTCCTAAGGTGGATGCTTACACCCACATTCACCTCTTTACTTCTACTTCCTCCCCTACCTCCACTCTATTTCCCCTTCTTTTCACTACAACAGGGATCCCTTTCCCTATATCTTTATTCCCCAACAAGTGGACTCCAAAATTCCACTTTCGCCTTGTAGCTAGCCCACCATCACTCAGATGGCCTCGGGGTTCGCAGAGTCTTTTTTCCTACTGACCTGGCCCACCTTCCAGTGGCAAAGGATAGTAACTAGGGGTTGGTGGTTTCCACAGGCCCTTAGGCTAAGAGGCTGGATGAGCAACATACCAACACAACTTACACTAACACTTCACAAACACACACTAAATCACACTAACTGGCCTTTTCAGAGTACTGTATATATCTCAAAGTACCAATTGCGGAGTTGGGGGAACCCCTGGTGGCCCTAGTCAAACTACACTATACACCTACTCGGATCATTGCAAACAACCTCATCCATCTTTGAACCACTAAGTTTCATTCACACACACTGGTGCCTCCGTAGCCAGGTGGGCAGGAGCAGCAGTGCATAGCACACGCTTCTTGATTAGACCAGGGTTCGAGCCCATGACCACCAAATACGGAGGATGCAGAAAGGTCAGGGAATGACCACCGTATATCCCCAGAGCAATATGGCCTTAGTTGCTGATGCTCCTAAAAACCAAACAAACAAACGACAACTGGTACAACTTAAAATTTTATCACCATAAACAGTTTTTAACATTTCACATATTTCTGTTTCAGATTTTCCTAGTTTAAAGAAAAATTTTATATTTGTTCACTGCTCCAGTGCAAAATCATGACATGAAACATTAACACCATTAACAAATCTGGTGTTACTTGCAACCAGTCAGGCTACTGGACAATGTCTGTACCACCATCTGTTGGAGGAAGTTTGAACTATGACACACCACGTCCATTTATTTTCAAACTAATCGAACATGACCACAACAGCACCAGTCTGGGAACTTTATTGCCACACCTTGTATTGATATTAGTAATCTTCAATACTATTGTTCAGGCCTGGAAAGTTTATTTTAGCAAAGATATTGGTCTGTTTGAAAGGGTACAAAGGAAGGCAACAAGACTAGTTGTACATGAAGGGTACAACATACCCAGCATAATACCCTTCTTACAGAAGGGTATTATGCTGGGTATAAAGTCTGAAGACCAGACACCTATGATCTGCTCAAGATCATAGGTGTCTGATCATAGGTCACTGTGAACCCATTTTCAGAGTCTAAGAAAATGCAGATAAGGTGATGTTAATTCAATTTAAGCAAAAATAATTGCAGGCTGAAAACAGAGAAATTTTCTTTTAGTCAAAGGGCTGATGGCCTTTGAGAAATCTACTGCCAGGCCTTGTAGAATTAGAAGGCTTATTTATGGCATATGCCTTATAAGCTTTGCTTACTTGTATTGTTCTACTATTAGAATATTATACCATATTTAATATTTTTATCCACAGAAACTCTTAAATCTGATAACAATGGAAACCAACCCTTGTTTCCTGTCTTTTTTTTATATATATTTTTTTAAGTTCTGATGGTTTGAAATCTAATACTGTACAGCTCCACTGGCAGTAAAGTGCAATGATCAATGACTGTACAAAGATAAAAAAATGTTCATATGGAGTAGCAAAGAAATGTTGGCAATATAGTATCTTTGAAATACTTTCTTGAACATCATATTCAAAGACTTAAGTTACAAAAAAAAAAAAAAAGAAAAGAAAGATAGTGTTGCTTTAATGTGATTAAATCATATTAATAATAATAATTAATACAGCTGTGTAAATAAACCATGACAAACTTTGCTGTTGTTTCCCAAAGCAATGTCAATCAAATTCACACTATGATACTCATATGAATGGACAGGTTGTTGATAATCAGACTCCTCCATGATATGTCATTGCTTCCTAATCACAAATGACAATCACTTTATTCAAACTTTACAAGCATATGGTTTTTTTTTAACTTAAGACTTGATATGTGATATACAACTAACTTTCTTGTGGCTGCCAAAGCAGTGGCCATGAGAAAGTTTCCTGAAGCAAGTGGTACTCTAAATTGACAAGGCTGCAGTAGTGAAACAAATTATGTAATTTCCAATATCACATTCTTTAAATAAAAAAATAACTATGCTTTTCAAGTTGAATGACATATACTTTGAATACCCTGGCCTTATATAAAGCCCTTTTATAACACTCAGAAGTGAAATGAATTTTCTTCATTCTCATGAATGAAGAAAATAGAATGAAAACAAGAAAATATTTCAGAAGTGGAAAACCTGGAATACCAGTGAGACAATGTGTAGCTAAATCTGCCACAAACTGAAATGAAAATTTAGAGAGTATAAAATGAAGATCACTTAATGAAGCATAAATGGAAAGTTTTCTTCTTTTCATTCTATTTTCTTCATTCATAAGAACCTTAGGTCTACAAAGAGACAAACTGACTCACTAACCTTTTCATTCATTCATTCCTCAAAAAAGATAAATTGTGAATAAATTTGCCTTCATCCAGAAGGTAGTTGATTATTGGAGCTAACTTCCATCTGGTGTTACAGAATCAGGTAGTTTAAATAAATTCAAGGAAGAACTAGACAAACTGTTAAGAAGGATGGACAGGTGATATGGGAAGTATTTACTTGATGTTTTTGGCTGATGCTGTATAAGATTACGTACTTGTATCATTTCATTCCAAAGCAACTAAGCAAACCCTTAACCATAATTATGAGAGCATCCTCGGACTCAGGGGAGGTTCCCACGGACTGGAGATGTGCAAATGTATCCCCAATTCACAAAGGGGATCAAAGGGTGACATGAGTAATTACAGACCAGTTTGTTTAACTTCTGTTCCGGATAAAATAGAGTCACTGGTTAAAGATGCATTGCAGGATCATCTAGACAAGACTGCAGCAATAATTCAGACACAGCATGGGTTTGTTAAGGGAAAGTCTTGTCTGACAAATTTGATAGGATATTATGATGTGGTTACAAAGGAACTGGATGCAAAAAATAATTTTGATATTATATATTTGGATTTCAGGAAAGCTTTTGACACTGTTGCGCATGGAGACTATTGTACAAATTGGAGCAGAATGTATTAAGGGTAAGTTGCTACAATGGATAAAAGGATGGTTAAGTGGGAGAAGACAGAGGGTGGTAATCAATGGGTGCTGCTCTTCGTGGACTAATGTTATTAGTGGAGTCCCACAGGGTTCGGTGTTGGGTCCACTGTTGTTGTTTTTTTTGTATATTTTTCAATTGTATTTGTAAATTTATCAATGATATTGATGAAGGTATATCAGGCTTAATGTCAAAGTTTGCAGATGATACAAAAGTTGGCAAGGTTGTTAATGACAGTAATGGAAGTGTGCTACTGCAATAGGATCTAGATAATTTGGGCAGATGGGTTAAGAAGTGGCAACTGAAGTTTAACCTTGACAAATACAAAGTACTGCATATGGGTAGAAGTAACCCCAAAGAAATGTACCAACTGTGTGGTACTACACTTAAGGTGGTAGAAAATGAAAAAGACCTGGGAGTAATTGTGCAGTCAGATATGAAGTTTTCTGAGCAATGCACACAGGCTGCCAGGGCAGGTCATGGGGTTTTGCCAATGATATATAGGAATTTTGCTAGCAGGGAAAAGGAGGTGATTGTCCCTCTGTATAAGGCAATGGTCAGGCCACGCCTTGAGTACTGCGTACAGGTCTGGAGGCCTCATTTTAGGAAGGATGTAGATTTACTTGAGTGTGTACAGAGAAGGGCAACAAGATTGGTGAGGGGAATGAAGGGATCCTCTTACCAAGAGAGTCTTAAGTTCTGCAAATTGCAGTAGCTGGAAACTAGGCACCTGCACAGTGATCTGATTGAGGTGTATAAGGCCTTGAATGGGTTGAGCATGCTGAATTCTGATGGGATCCTTCCACTTGTTCAGATTACGAACCTATGGGGGCATAAATTCAAATTAAGAAAAGAAAGATGTAGAATAGATGTGCGGAAATTTGCCTTTAGCCAGCGGGTGGTTAATTGCTGGAACAAACTTCCATCTGTCGTTGTGGAAGTTGATAGGTTGAATAAATTTAAGGAGGAACTGGACAGGCATTTGGAGGGAATGGTGTGATTTTTTTTTTTTTTTTTTTTTGGATGCTGCATAAGCTCATACACTTGCTTTCTTGCATCACATGCCACTACTACTACTATTAACAATAAGCATCAGATGAATTTTAAATATAAAGAGAAACATCTTAATTCAATACACACATGCTTTTTAAAAAATGCAGATTTAACATTTGTTATTATAAAATTCAATATCAGACATTTTCCACAAACAGAAAATAAAACAAATCTTCTTAAGTTATGACTCTGTTACCTGTTAGAAGTTCTTTCCTCAAGTTAGGAAATAACTTCATGTCAACTATTGAAGTAATCACGCCTTCTAGAGTCCCAAACTGTGAATCAATACTAATTCAATACACACATGCTTTTTAAAAAATGCAGATTTAACATTTGTTATTATAAAATTCAATATCAGACATTTTCCACAAACAGAAAATAAAACAAATCTTCTTAAGTTATGACTCTGTTACCTGTTAGAAGTTCTTTCCTCAAGTTAGGAAATAACTTCATGTCAACTATTGAAGTAATCACGCCTTCTAGAGTCCCAAACTGTGAATCAATACCCAATGTGAAGAGCATCAGGAAGAAGAGGACAGACCAGAAGGGAGCACCAGGAAACTGATTGATGGCTTCTGTAAAAGCGATGAATGCTAGACCTGTTCCAGAGGCACTCTGAAAGATGAGAATTTGTACGCTAGAGTGGTAGAAGAAGAAATGGAGGTATTTTCAAAATGTATTTTTCCAAAACATTGAACTTCAAAGCATGATCTGTAAAGAGTGAGACTAATATTTTAATAATGTTTGATAAAATTTAAAGATATCCATTATTTTAATCTGTGCGACCTCTTTTGTTAATATTATATTTGTTGTTGTTGTTGTTGTTGTTTTGTTTCTGCATTAATATGCTGGGAATCAAATTAAACACTGAAGATTTTAATAATATCTTTACAGATTAATTTGAAATAATATATGGTGAACAAACTTTGTCCTGCTTTAAAACAGCCACAAAATATCTTTGAACCTCTGCTCAAAAGCTTTTAAGAATTCAGGGATTTTTTGGCAGTTTTACAATGTAGAACAAAATTTGACATTTGTGATTTATGATTACAAATTAAGTCAGCATTCAGAAAGTGGTGATCACTAATTTTTATTATGATACCAAATTCCAGGGGAAGCAAAGCACATTTCAATTCTACCACTATGGCATGCAGTGCCCAAACTTTTTCCTTACCTTCGTAGAATCATTTACACTTCCGGAAATAACCAAATG